>NC_058080.1:710786174-711159477 GCF_014858855.1 Bufo gargarizans | reverse complement strand
TCCCTTAAAGAGGTTGTCCCTCAAAAAATATTCTACATTTTTTAAACTAGCATCTGGATCTGA
Organism: Bufo gargarizans; assembly: GCF_014858855.1. Lineage (NCBI taxonomy): Eukaryota > Metazoa > Chordata > Amphibia > Anura > Bufonidae > Bufo > Bufo gargarizans. Next base: position 711,159,414 of record NC_058080.1, on the reverse strand, counting down.
ATGCTTTAGTGACTGTAAGAAATTGAAAACCTTTTTGAAATCTATCTGTATAGAGCCACCTGTGGTTTGTTTCTTTCTTTATTTTCTTGTTCACCTCAGTAACCTCACTGAGGTGGTCGCTCAAGCTCAGTTCCATCCTTTAACTGCCACCAGCCATATCTACTGTTAGAAGTTGGGACAGTTACAGGGAGAGACCTGCAACAAAAAGGACACTCTCCTGAGTCGTAATAGAGAGAGAGAGAGCTGCAACAGAAAAGACACATGCCCTCAGGCTGTGATAGGGAGAGATGCAGCACAAATGACCCCTCTCCTGAGCTGCCAGCCTAAAGAGAATCTAGAAGAGCAATTGGAGCCATGAATGATCATAGCTCTGGAACCAGCCAGGTGGGACAATTACAGAGAGAGAGAGCTGCAACGGAAATGGCACACTCCCTGAGAAAAGATATGAAAATGCCACGAGAGCTGCCGACTTGAAATAAATCTGGCAGAGTAATTGGAGCAATATCTGGGAAGATCTCTTGATCAATGTGAGGAACAAAGCTGGTTTTAGCTTTACAGAGATTGTCATATACTACGTGATGTCTGAGACCCATTTTTTCCATTAATCATTGGATAACCCCTTTAACTAGAGCTAAATGACCTCTAGGTGTGCAATGGTGTTAGTGAAGCTGCAGCTACCTCAGTTGGTGACCAGGATACTGGTTGAATGACCCTTAAGTCTTAGGCTGGCAATATAGTATTATCCATTTAGCCAACAACTACAATGCTCCTTCTGACCTCCCCATACATGGTGGCCTGTGCATGTCTTCTCAGTAGGGAAGGAGAGTAAGCTTCTGCCAGACATCTCTGATGGCAGTCTATCTATCTCTGATGTAGACCCTACTGTGTTTTTCTGGATATAAGTTTGTAAGTCCCATTGAGGACATGGAATGAAGTGAATATCTATACAGGGGTGTTATGGTATATACAGTAGGCACATTTGGAGTCTCCATTGTGCCCTGTCACATTAGCAGCCACAATAGCGCAGCATGCAGCACATTCTTCCTGTCAAAGTGATCAAAACCTTGACAGAACCTTGAGAGACTTTTTTATAAGTCAATGGAGCTTACTGGTTGCTGTATGACCGATTCCCCACAGCGTCATGACCTCCCTTATATGCCCCAGTTTGAACAGGGAACTAATTACGTATTTGTCATAATGAAAACTATTGTTTCCCATCTGGTTGTTATATGTCTGTACAATGGCCATTCATTCCTCCTGGTAACTGATCTTTGTATGTACTGTATGTACTGTAAGTAGATCTCTATATAGTCCTAGATAGGATCAGACCATTTATCATGGACACTTGGTGCTGAGAAAGGTCATATACCTACAGCCCCTGCTATAAGTCAAAAACATATTAGGCCACGCTATATCCTGAGAATGCACTATTCATGCCAAGAGCTGTAATGAAACCTGCAAATAGGACGCATTAATCTGTTCCTTCAGACAGTAAGGAAGAAGGTGGCTTCCGTTTTCTGATAGCCTTACACCTTTGTCAGGGTTTTTCTTCCTTTTTGACATTTTTCATAATTATTGCGCTCTCCCCCGCCGCTGTCTCCACAGGTTTCCCTGTTGTTCACAGTTTAATTTATTGATTGGCTGATGCAGAAATATATTATATCCGTAGTCTGGCTCTTCTATTTCATCCACGATGTTCATTCATAATTGAGAAAATAATTTCAGTCTGGTATCTGATAATTCAGAAAGTCTGAAAAACCAGTAATTGTATCCAGCACAGAAATGTAATATGCTGGTGAAAATGTATAGGACTTAAATAAAAAAAAGAGATGCAATGAGCGAAAATCCCTGATTATGCAAAGGGTTAAAGTGCCTTGTATTAGTTAGGATACAGAACAGGAGGAGATGAGCAGATCATGGATATATAGTCAAGTAGAAAAGGACTCAGTAGAACTTGTTATTCATTCATTAAAATCCCTGCTCTTTCTATGCTTAGGAGTCCAGTGGGCGGTCCCATCAGTCATTGTCAGCTATCACTCTTAGCACATTAATACAGAGAAGACTCAATCAATGATTAGGACTAGAGATGAGTGAAGTTTACAAAACTTTGATTCGGCTGCTACGGCGAATTTTCACAAAGAAATTATTTGTGGCTAACTATTTAATCACAAAGCGCATTTCTTTGTAAGTAGGGGGCGCAATGACGGGAAACACCAAATTGCGACTCCCCCCCTCCATCATTAAACTCTTCAGATGCCACGTTTATTGCTGATTGCAGCATTTGAGATAAAAAATTAGGGCTTTCAGGGGTTAACCTGTTAAAATAAATAATACTCACCTCATCCATTTGAGCGCGAAGATGCTGCCGCGACCATCTTGATTGAAGATCCTGCGGAAAATCTTGCACGGTGCGTCATGACATCATTACGCTGGCTGGCGTGGTGATTAGAGTTGAGCGAACACCTGGATGTTCGGGTTCGAGAAGTTCGGCCGAACATCCCGGAAATGTTCGGGTTCGGGATCCGAACCCGATCCGAACTTCGTCCCGAACCCGAACCCCATTGAAGTCAATGGGGACCCGAACTTTTCGGCACTAAAAAGGCTGTAAAACAGCCCAGGAAAGAGCTAGAGGGCTGCAAAAGGCAGCAACATGTAGGTAAATCCCCTGCAAACAAATGTGGATAGGGAAATGAATTAAAATAAAAATTAAATAAATAAAAATTAACCAAAATCAATTGGAGAGAGGTTCCATAGCAGAGAATCTGGCTTCCCGTCACCCACCACTGGAACAGTCCATTCTCAGATATTTAGGCCCCGGCACCCAGGCAGAGGAGAGAGGTCCCGTAACAGAGAATCTGTCTTCATGTCAGCAGAGAATTAGTCTGCATGTCATAGCAGAGAATGAGGCTTCACGTCAGCCACCACTGCAACAGTCCATTGGCATATATTTAGGCCCAGCACCCAGGCAGAGGAGGGAGGTCCCGTAACAGAGAATCTGTCTTCATGTCAGCAGAGAATTAGTCTGCATGTCATAGCAGAGAATGAGGCTTCACGTCAGCCACCACTGCAACAGTCCATTGGCATATATTTAGGCCCAGCACACACACAGGCAGAGGAGAGAGGTCCCGTAACAGAGAATCTGGCTTCATGTCAGCAGAGAATCAGTCTGCATGTCATAGCAGAGAATGAGGCTTCACGTCAGCCACCACTGCAACAGTCCATTGGCATATATTTAGGCCCAGCACACACACAGGCAGAGGAAAGAGGTCCCGTAACAGAGAATCTGGCTTCATGTCAGCAGAGAATCAGTCTGCATGTCATAGCAGAGAATCAGGCTTCACGTCACCCACCACTGCAACAGTCCATTGTCATAAATTTAGGCCCAGCACTAGTGTTGAGCGGTATGTCCCATATTCGAATTCGCGAAATTTTGTGAATATTCGAAAGAATATTCGTAAAATATTCGCGATTATTCAAATTCGTTATTATTTCGCATATGCGATAATTTGAATTTTCGCATCGCATAATACATATGCTATGCAAAATTCACATGTGCGCTAATGAAATCGCCTTACGAAGATTCGCAACTCAATTCAATCACTAATGTATGAATGCAATGCCCTTTGCCTCTGTTCTGGGACAAGTGTAGATATTCGCATGTGCGCTAATAAAATCGCCTTACGAAGATTCGCACCTCAATCACTTTCTAGGGAATGTGAGACTTTTGGGAATCAATCGAGATACAGTGGGGGGTGATGACAGTAGTTGACAGAGTACAGATCAATGTAATCTGTAAGGTGGAAAGTAAAATAAAAAATACGAATATTCGTAAATCGAATTTTACGAAGTTCTACGTATTCGCGAATATGGTGCTATACTATATGAATGCACAGGCCTTTGCCTCTCTGTTCTGGGGACAAGTGTAGATATTTGCATTTGCGTTAATAAAATCGCCTTACGAAGATTCGCAGCTCAATTCAATCACTAATGTATGAATGCAAAGCCCTTTGCCTCTGTTCTGGGACAAGTGTAGATATTCGCATGTGCGCTAATAAAATCGCCTTACGAAGATTCGCAACTCAATTCACTAATGTATGAATGCAAAGCCCTTTGCCTCTGTTCTGGGACGTGCCGATATTCGCATGTGCGCTAATAAAATCGCCTTACGAAGATTCGCGCCTCAATCACTTTCTAGGCAATGTGAGTAAGATCTGAGCTGTTGGACCTTTGGGAAACAATCAATTATATGTGTACTGTAATTTTGTGGGGGGGGGGGAAAAAACAAAAAACGAATATTCGTTTTTACGAATATATAGCACTATATTCGAAATATTTGCGAAATCGCGAAGTTGCGATATTCGCGAAAAAAATTTGCTTTTCGAATATTCGCGCTCAACACTACCCAGCACCCAGGCAGAGGAGAGAGGTCCCGTAACAGAGAATCTGGCTTCATGTCAGCAGAGAATCAGTCTGCATGTCATAGCAGAGAATGAGGCTTCACGTCAGCCACCACTGCAACAGTCCATTGGCATATATTTAGGCCCAGCACACACACAGGCAGAGGAGAGAGGTCCCGTAACAGAGAATCTGGCTTCATGTCAGCAGAGAATTAGTCTGCATGTCATAGCAGAGAATGAGGCTTCACGTCAGCCACCACTGCAACAGTCCATTGGCATATATTTATGCCCAGCACACACACAGGCAGAGGAGAGAGGTCCCGCAACAGAGGATCTGGCTTCATGTCAGCAGAGAATCAGTCTGCATGTCATAGCAGAGAATCAGGCTTCACGTCAGCCACCACTGCAACAGTCCATTGTCATAAATTTAGGCCCAGCACCCAGGCAGAGGAGAGAGGTCCCGTAACAGAGAATCTGGCTTCATGTCAGCAGAGAATCAGTCTTCATATCATAGCAGATATTCAGGCTTCACGTCACCCACCACTGTAAGAGTCAATTTTCATAAATTTAGGCCCAGAACCCAGGCAGAGGAGAAAGGTCCCGTAACAGACAATCTGGCTTCATGTCAGCAGAGAATCAGTCTTCATATCATAGCAGAGAATCAGGCTTCACGTCACCCACCACTGTAAGAGTCAATTTTCATAAATTTAGGCCCAGAACCCAGGCAGAGGAGAAAGGTCCCGTAACAGACAATCTGTCTTCATGTCAGCAGAGAATCAGTCTTCATATCATAGCAGAGAATCAGGCTTCACGTCACCCACCACTGCAACAGTCCATTGGCATATATTTAGGCCTAGCACACAGGCAGAGGAGAGAGGTCCCGTAACAGACAATCTGGCTTCATGTCAGCAGAGAATCAGTCTGCATGTCATAGCAGAGAATGAGGCTTCACGTCACCCACCACTGCAACAGTCCATTGGCATATATTTAGGCCTAGCACACAGGCAGAGCAGAGAGGTCCCGTAACAGACAATCTGGCTTCATGTCAGCAGAGAATCAGTCTGCATGTCATAGCAGAGAATGAGGCTTCACGTCACCCACCACTGCAACAGTCCATTGGCATATATTTAGGCCTAGCACACAGGCAGAGCAGAGAGGTCCCGTAACAGACAATCTGGCTTCATGACAGCAGAGAATCAGTCTGCATGTCATAGCAGAGAATGAGGCTTCACGTCAGCCACCACTGCAACAGTCCATTGTCATAAATTTAGGCCCAGCACCCAGGCAGAGGAGAGAGGTCCCGTAACAGACAATCTGGCTTCATGTCAGCAGAGAATTAGTCTGCATGTCATAGCAGAGAATCAGGCTTCATGTCAGCCACCACTGCAACAGTCCATTGGCATATATTTAGGCCTAGCACACAGGCAGAGGAGAGGTTCATTCAACTTTGGGTAGCATCGCAATATAATGGTAAAATGAAAATAAAAATAGGATTGAATGAGGAAGTGCCCTGGAGTCCAATAATATATGGTTATGGGGAGGTAGTTAATGTCTAATCTGGACAAGGGACGGACAGGTCCTGTGGGATCCATGCCTGGTTCATTTTTATGAACGTCAGCTTGTCCACATTGGCTGTAGACAGGCGGCTGCGTTTGTCTGTAATGACGCCCCCTGCCGTGCATTCTATGTCTTTCACCGCTGGGGAAGGGCTAGGTGGATGCCCTTGGGAAACCCTGCCAGCGGAGTCTTCAAACAGCATAAGAGACTGCTGCATAACTTGAGGCTGAGACAGTTTCCCTGGTATGCATGGGGGTGATGTGACAGACTGATGGGGTTGGTTTTCAGGCGCCATCTGTGCGCTTTCTGCAGAAGACTGGGTGGGAGATAATGTGAACGTGCTGGATCCACTGTCGGCCACCCAATTGACTAATGCCTGTACCTGCTCAGGCCTTACCATCCTTAGAACGGCATTGGGCCCCACCATATATCGCTGTAAATTCTGGCGGCTACTGGGACCTGAGGTAGTTGGTACACTAGGACGTGTGGATGTGGCAGAACGGCCACGTCCTCTCCCAGCACCAGAGGGTCCACTAACACCACCACGACCATGTCCACGTCCGCGTCCCTTACTAGATGTTTTTCTCATTGTTATGGTTCACCACAACAACAAATATATTATTTGGCCCAATGTATTGTATTCAAATTCAGCGGGATATAAATTTGAGGCCTAGTATTTAGGCGCTGGGTGACCGGTATGGATTTAGTGACAGAATTAGACTTGGAAATGCACAGAAGCGTGTGTGTGAAGTTATTCTGAATGACCCTATGTGCACCTTCAATATGATCTACCCTTTTAGGGATAGATTTCAAATAGCTCTGATATAGCAGAAACGACTAAATTATGAAATTGCTAAATTGGGAATTGTATTTCAACCCAGAACAAAAAATGTGCTTTGACGGACACTAAATAACTTTCCCAGCCACAACAGGACAGCGGTAACGAGAGATTTAGCGGGATATAAATTTGAGGCCTAGTATTTAGGCGCTGGGTGACAGCTATGGGTTTAGTGACAGAATTAGATTTGGAAATGCACAGTAGCGGGTGTGTGAAGTTATTCTGAATGACCCTATGTGCACCTTGAATATTATATACCCTTTTAGGGATAGATTTCAAATAGCTCTGATATAGCAGAAACCACTAAATTATGAAATTGCTAAATTGGGAATTGTATTTCAACCCAGAACAAGAAATGTGCTTGAACGGACACTAAATAACTCGCCCAGCTACAGCACTAAGGACAGATTTAGCGGGATATAAATTTGAGGCCTAGTATTTAGGCGCTGGGTGACAGGTATGGGTTTAGTGCCAGAATTAGACTTGGAAATACACAGTAGCGGGTGTGTGTGAAGTTATTCTGAATGACCCAATGTGCACCTTGAATATTATATACCCTTTTAGGGATAGATTTCAAATAGCTCTGATATAGCAGAAACCACTAAATTATGAAATTGCTAAATTGGGAATTGTACTTCAACCCAGAACAAAAAATGTGCTTTGACGGACACTAAATATCTTTCCAAGCAACAACAGTACAGCGGTAACGAGAGATTTAGCAGGATATAAATTTGAGGCCTAGTATTTAGGCGCTGGGTGACAGGTATGGGTTTAGTGACAGAATTAGACTTGGAAATACACAGTAGCGGGTGTGTGTGAAGTTATTCTGAATGACCCAATGTGCACCTTGAATATTATATACCCTTTTAGGGATAGATTTCAAATAGCTCTGATATAGCAGAAACCACTAAATTATGAAATTGCTAAATTGGGAATTGTACTTCAACCCAGAACAAAAAATGTGCTTTGACGGACACTAAATAACTTTCCCAGCTACAACAGGACAGCGGTAACGAGAGATTTAGCGGGATATAAATTTGAGGCCTAGTATTTAGGCGCTGGGTGACCGGTATGGATTTAGTGACAGAATTAGACTGGGATATGGCCAAAAAATAACCACACTATTGCTGGTTAAATGCACTTGGTGACGGGCGCAGCTTGCCCCTGATGTAGTATATGGCCAAAAAATGAATAGACTATTGCTGGTTAAATGCACTTGGTGTCACAGCTTGACCAACCACACTACTGAGGGTTTAATGCACTTGGTGACGGGCGCAGCTTGCCCCTGATGTAGTATATGGCCAAAAAATAAACAGACTATTGCTGGTTAAATGCACTTGGTGTGACAGCTTCACCCTGATGTAGGCTTTAGCCAGAAAACAACCACACCATTGAGGGTTAAATGCACTTGGTGACAGGCGCAGCTTGCCCCTGATTTTGTATATGGCCAAAAAATGAACAGACTATTGCTGGTTAAATGCACTTGGTGTGACAGCTTCACCCTGATGTAGGCTTTAGCCAAAAAACAACCACACCATTGAGGGTTAAATGCACTTGGTCGCAGCTTGTGCTGGCGCACCACAAGACACAAAATGGCCGCCGATCACCCCAGAAAAATGTGACTGACAAACGGTCTGGGCAGCCTAAAAACAGTGAGCAATTGAGGATCAGCAGCTCAATGATCCACAGCTGCAGATCGATCAGTTAATCAAGTCCTTTGGAGGAGTTAATCTGCCTAATCTCGCCCTACTGTCGCAGCCGCAACCTCTCCCTACGCTAATCAGAGCAGAGTGACGGGCGGCGCTATGTGACTCCAGCTTAAATAGAGGCTGGGTCACATGGTGCTCTGGCCAATCACAGCCATGCCAATAGTAGGCATGGCTGTGATGGCCTCTTGGGGCAAGTAGTATGACGCTTGTTGATTGGCTGCTTTGCAGCCTTTCAAAAAGCGCCAAGAAAGCGTCACAAAAGCGCCAAGAAAGCGACGAACACCGAACCCGAACCCGGACTTTTACGAAAATGTCCGGGTTCGGGTCCGTGTCACGGACACCCCAAAATTCGGTACGAACCCGAACTATACAGTTCGAGTTCGCTCATCCCTAGTGGTGATGTCATACGTCACCATGCGCTAGATTTTGCTCGGGATTGTCACGGCGGACAGGATATCAGATACACAGATAAATAAACAAACAAGTTTCTAGGCGAGAAGCTGGGGATAAGGTCACCTCCTAGCAAATCCCTAACAGCTCTCCCTATACTGCTATGCCCACATTCAGACCCTTAAGGTGGGAATAATGTGTCCTCGTGCCTGGGCTGAAAATACCCTAGAATCCCTGAGATGGTGAAAGGGGAATAGGGGCAGCCTGCTCCCTGAGAACCTGGAGGGGACAAACGTAACTCAAACAGCCTAGACAGCAAACAACAAGAAATCTGAAACCAACTTATCTTATCTGAGCAGGAACAGCCAATCCTTCCTTCCTTGCTTCCAAAGCCAGAAAGAAGCTATAACCCGCACGGAACACTGGAAGTGAGAGTAATTTAAACCAACGACCCTACCCAGTGCACCTGAAGGGAGGCGGATCTAGCACGACTCCAAAACAAAAAACTGAACACATGCTGCTAATCTGGCAGACCTCTGCACATAGTCAGAGCAGAGCATGACAGTACCCCCCCTTCTATGGGTGACCTCCGGACACCCCGGACCAACCTTATCCGGGTGGGATCTGTGAAAAGCCCTCACCAGTTGGCTGGCACTGACATCCAATGCCGGAACCCACATCCTTTCCTCAGTGCCGTATCCCCTCCAGTGTACCAGGTACTGAAGGGAACCCCGAAGAACTCTAGAGCCGAGAACCCTGGAGATCTCTAACTCTAAATTTCCATCGACCAGAACAGGAGGAGGGGGCAATGGCGATGGTTCCACCGGTTTCACATATTTTTTCAGTAAAGACCTGTGGAACACATCATGGATCCTCCAAGTCTGCGGAAGATCCAGCCAAAACGCTACTGGATTGATCACCGCAGATATTTTGTACGGACCAATAAATCTTGGACACAGTTTCCAAGATGGCACTCTCAGTTTGATATTTTTAGTGGACAACCACACCAGATCACCCACACACAGGTCCGGACCAGTCACACGTCTCTCGTCAGCCATTCGCTTATACCTCTCACCCATCTTCTCCAAATTCACTTGGATCCTCCGTCAGATAGAAGACAAGGCAGAAGAAAATCTCTCCTCCTCTGGCATCCCAGAGGAACTAGTCCCAGAAAAGGTACCAAACTGAGGATGAAAACCATATGCGCCAAAAAATGGCGACTTACCCGTGGACTCTTGCCTACGGTTATTCAAAGCAAACTCTGCTAGGGACAAGAATGAGGACCAGTCCTCCTGATTCTCAGCCACAAAGCACCTCAAGTAGGTCTCCAGGTTTTGATTAGTATGCTCTGTCTGTCCAAGAGTCTTGGCATTAGGCAGACTAGTTAATCATATAAAGCAAGCCATTTTACTAAAACGGTCAACTACCACCAAAATTACTGTTTTCCCGGAGGAACTCAGCAGATCCGTAATAAAGTCCATAAGACAAGTGCATCCAAGGACGAGATGGAATAGGCAAAGGAAGAAGTGAACCAGCCGGTCGAGTATGAGCAACCTTTGACCGTGCACAGGATTTACAAGCTGCCACGTAATCCTCAATGCTCTTACGTAACCCGGGCCACCAGAACCTCCGGGACACAAGGTCACAGGTGGACTTACCACCAGGATGTCCAGCAAGGACAGTATCATCAAGAACCAGGAGCCCCCTCCTGGGCTCCCAACACCTCCATCTCCAATTTGGGGTACAGAGCGGAGACCACCACCCCATCAGCCAAAATCCTCTGAATCACATCCCCCAGGAAAGCTGCGAGACAAGGCATCTGCCTTGACGTTCTTAACCCCCGGGCGAAAAGTAACCACAAAATTGAACCTGGTCAAAAACAGTGACCATCTGGCCTGTCTAGGGTTCAAACGCTTGGCAGATTGCAGGTAAGCCAAATTCTTATGATCTGTATATACTGTAACGGGGTGAGACGCCCCCTCCAACCAGTGACGCCATTCCTCAAAGGCCAACTTGATGGCCAGCAACTCTATATCTCCTACATCATAATTCTTCTTGGCGACCGAGAGCTTCTTGGAAAAAAAAGCACACGGGACCCATTTGCCAGGAGATGAACCCTGCGACAGCACCGCTCCGACCCCCACTTCTGATGCATCAACCTCCACCACGAATGGCTGAGACACATCGGGCTACACCAGAATTGGAGCAGATGCAAAACACTCCTTAATAGTCGAAAAGGCCTGCAATGCCTCATCCGACCAGACAGAGATGTCGGCGTCCTTCTTAGTCATATCAGTGAGAGGTCTTACAATGGTAGAATAGTTCAAAATACATTTTCTATAATAATTAGTAAACCCCAAAAACCGCATCAAAGCTTTCTGATTCTCTGTTCGGTCCCATTCCAGAACCGCCCGGACCTTTTCGGGGTCCATACGAAAACCAGAGTCAGAAAGCAGATATCCCAAAAACGGAAGCTCCTGCACAGAAAACACACATTTCTCCAATTTGGCATAAAATGTATTCTCCCGAAGGATCGTCAAAACCTGTCTCACATGATTCTGATGGGTCTTCAGATCAGGAGAGTAAATTAAAATGTCATCCAAGTAAACCACCTCGAACCTCCCCACCAAATTATGGAAAATGTAATTGACGAATCGCTGAAATACCGCTGGCGCGTTCGTCAACCCAAAAGGCATAACCAGATTCTCAAAATGACCTTTGTGCGTATTGAAGGCCATTTTCCACTCATCCCCTTCCTTGATTCTGATCAGATTGTAGGCCCCTCTCAAATCCAACTTGGAGAACACCTTGGCTCCAACAATCTGATCAAAAAGGTCGGAGATTAAAGGAAGGGGATACGGATCCCGGACCGTAATACGGTTCAATTCCCGAAAATCCAAACAAGGTCTCAGTGATCCATGTGCTAGATTTTGCACGGGATTGTCACAGCAGACAGGATATCACAGATAAATAAACAAATTTCTAGGCGAGAAGCTGGGGATAAGGTCACATCCTAGCAAATCCCTAACAGCTCTCTCTATACTACTATTCCCACATTCAGACCCTTAAGGTGTGAATAATGTGTCCTCGTGCCTGGGCTAAAAATACCCTAGAATGCCTGAGATGGTGAAAGGGGAATAGGGGCAGCCTGCTCCCTCAGAACCTGGAGGGGACAGACGTAACTCAAACAGCCTAGACAGCAAACAACAAGAAATCTGAAACCAACTTATCTTATCTGAGCAGGAGCAGCCAATCCTTCCTTCCTTGCTTCCAAAGCCAGACAGAAGCTATAACCCGCACGGAACACTGGAAGTGAGAGTAATTTAAACCAACGACCCCACCCAGTGCACCTGAAGGGAGGCGGATCTAGCACGACTCCAATACAAAACAAAAATCCAAACACGTGCTGCTAATCTGCCAGACCTCCGCACATAGTCAGAGCAGGGCATGACAGGGATCTTTCATCAAGATGCCCGTGGCAGCCTCTTTGAGCTCAAATGGATGAGGTGAGTATGATTTTTTTTTTCAGGCAAAAAAGATTCGTTACTACAAAACCAAAGGAAATCTTTCTTTGTGGTAAATCGAATTTTCATTGAAATTCGGATCGAATCCACTTTGGATACTTCGATTCTCTCAACCATAATTAGGACCGCCCACTGGACTACTGGAAAGAGCAGGGAATTCACTGAATGAATTAGAAGTTGTTAGCAAGCTTTGTGCACAATCTGCAGAGCTCCTCCACCATGTTGAATGGGTCAGGTTCCCTTTTATATTTCTTTTGCTTCCCAAATTGCTGGATTGAAGGGGTTATTACATTAACAATACTTATCACCTATACACAAGGGAGGGGATATTTATCTGATTGCTGCATGTCTGACTGTTTGGACTCCCAGAAATCATGAACATGGAAGTCCTAAAGTGGTGGTGCACATTCACTTTTATAGGATGGCCAAGTAGAGTGCTTGTGCTATCCCCGTCATTCCAAAAAAAAATAAGAATGTGCGCCACTGCTCCATTCTCATAGGAAACTCCAGGCCCTCCGCTCTGATCAGCCACAGTACCCCAGATACAGCTACAGGACCTCCTAATACAGTTCCAGACACAATGCCCCCAAATACATTAATAGTGCCAAATGCCGGCCCCAATTTCTGCCACATAATTGTGCAATGTCTGCTGCAAAGACTACATTCCCTAAACACACAGAGGACACTGAACAAGCAGGAAATACGCAGGAATTTCAGCTCTAAAGCCTGTAGATTTGTGAATGTAGCTCTGAAATGTAATAGAGGCTATAACTTGGATTTAATAGAAGATATGTAATGTAATGCAATTACAATGTGACTCAACATTGTATATAGAATAATTATTTTCTGAATTGATTTATTACCCCTTTTTATAAGGTACCATTATAGTCTGTAATGCTGTACACAGTCATCTACATCGGCCCCCAATAAACAAAGGCATAATTACAGCAAATGTACTCGACCTTTGATCATGAGGGGGCCCAAAGGGTTCCTCTCCTCTGTATGAGGAGACCATTGCTACACCATTTATTTATTTATTATGCACATATATAGCGCCGACATATTCTGCAGCTCTTTACAGATATTAGCATCACGCTGTCCCCAATGGGCTCAAAGTCTAAGTCCCCCTTTCAGTATGTCTTTGGAGTGTAGGAGGAAATCGGAGGAAACCCACGTAAACACAAGGAGAACATACAAACTCCATGCAGATGTTATCCTTAGTTGGATTTGAACCTAGAAACCAAGCGCTGCAAGGCACCCGGCATCGTGCTGCCCATTGTCACACACAGATTGATGGATTCTTCTAGTTCTTGGTACGGGTCTCAGTGATTGGATCAGACATTTATGACATATCTTAAAGGAGTTGTTTGGACCCCGAAAGATTCCAGCTAGCTTGATGTACTGACTCCCCAAACATCAACACTGCTGGCCAATCAGTGGCTTAGCGGTGACGTGTGCAGGCAAGTTGCATGAGATATTGAGATTACGATAAGCAAGCAGCATTAAATCCATGAATGTAAACTTCTGAGGGCTTCTGAAATAGCTGTCCTTTATGGAGAGTTCTCCAGAACCTGCCATATTCACTACATTATACCCATTTATACAGTACCTGAATTATATATAAGGCCTGTTTCTCCTAATGGACTATGTGTGCAGAATGTATTCTCATCGAGCTACAGTATATGATATAATGCAAGAACTAATTGACTTTTCAAGGCTGAGAAAATGGAAGAGGCTATTAAATTGCAAGTTGATTAACACCTTCACTGGAAGCAGGAGAGGGAAATTCAATTAAAGTTTTTGCACTAAAAGAAATGGAAAATAATAACCTGGGCCATACCATTTCCCAGATGTTACATAAGATACAAGAAAAGCAATTGTAATTTGTGTTATTTTTCCTTGTTACGGCAGATCTGTCAATGGCTATATGTGCATCTACACTGTGTCATCAGGAACATAGGTAGTGTCCACGCCTGTTCTTCCAAGAAAAGAAGGTGGAGGCAGCATGTCCGGTATAAAAAATCCCTTTAATGGGAACCGCCAAGTGAACAGACGTGCAACAGGTTATGACGTTTCGGCTGATCCACAGCCTTTATCAAACACAATGTGAAATCTAAAAATACCTGTTTAAATACATTAAAACACACCCACTCACACAGGAGTGGCCAATAACACAGTGAATAATGTGCTGATGTCATCAAGGATGCGTCCTCTAGTGCTCCTACTTAGTGTCTCAGTATACACCTCCCATAGGTATCAGATCCATTACCACACATACACACATGTTCCTCTGCGTTCCCAGGCCACCAGCGCGCATGCCCTCCTACCTTCAAGGTCGGCTCATGTAGCTAGGAGTCAGGGTCAGATTAGGGAAGCTCTAGGAGGTGACCTGCTCCCTTATTCTGTGGTCCTGGCCAAGTAGCGGCCTACCATCTTCTGGCATCGCACGGCTGAGGGTTTTCCCCATCCTCAGCCGTGACACTTAGCTCCATTGAAGTGAATGGGGCTGAGCTACAATACAAAGCACAGCCACTATAGGGAGAAGGCTTAGACACTATTGCAAGCACCAGTGCCTTTTCAAACAGGTGATCGGTAGGGGTCCCAGGTGTCGGAAACCCACCGATCAGATATTAATGACCTATCCAGATGTTTGATGATTTTGCAGTTGCTTTTGGTGTATAAAATTAACCTTTTCCAACCTCTACCTACTTTGCTTTGCTTTCATTGTCTGAGCTTCATTGTGCCACCACCACCTTCATTGTGATGCTTGGTCCTGACATCTTTTCTCCTCTCTACTTTTCTTCTTGTGGGAGTCTAACTATAATCTTTGGTCTTCCATTATTCTATTTTGATGTCCTGGCGACACTGATTGGGGCTGATTCTGAATGGTACTCTCCTAATTCCTATCTTGAGGGTATCAAACCTGGGCTTCTTAAAGGAGTTGGGCAGGATACATTTTTTGTAAGGGGCTAGATGGTGTAAAAAAATTAAAACAAGCATTACTCACCAACCAACTCATGCCACTGCCATTCCAATGCTTACCAACTTGGTACTTGCCTCTACTTGCTGGCTCCAGCTCGACACACAGGAAATGGCCAGATACGCCCACTCAGCCAAACACTGGCCACAGTGGTGTCAACCTGCAGGCTGTGATTGGCCGAGTAAGCATCTCCCACCACTTTTTTAGTGACAATCTGGGACCAAGAAGCAGAGACCAGCAGGGATCCAGTAAGCGCTGGGTCTGAATACAAATCCACAGATCTTGATGCCAATCCATGGTTAATTTAAATGTGCAGGTGCGTGTCACCTTGGCTGAAACTACAAAAGAATAAGCAAAAGTACAGGATGCTGCGTTGATATAAAAAATGTCTTCAAGCAAAATAACGAATAGATGTATATTAGAAAATTGTTCAATATCCTATTCATGAAATCATTAAAACCCGGAATACCTCTTTAAACTGAATTGTCTACCCATGAAGATGATTCCTATATTTTTTCTTCTGGAAGGTATGAATAAATGGCTAGCAGTTCGCAATGAAGGACCAGCTGGGTGTTACCAGTTGGTGGTGTGATCCTGCAGAGTCTGACACTATCTAGTCAGTGCTTCCAGTGTCAGACTGTGCAGAGACACACCCCAACTGGTAACACCCAGATGGACATTTACTGCAAACCACTAGCAATTTAGTCATAACTTTTAGAAGGAATAGTAAATAAATTGAACAACATATAGTCATAAGAATAGATGGTCCAAAACTGTTATCATATGGTGAATGTAAACAGCTACAAAAACAGACATGTCAGGAGATATGGCAGTTCCTCTTTAAAGTGGTTTTCCCATCACATATGAATGTGGCGGTTAGAAGTGGATGGGATGACAGAAACAGCCAAGTGAGCTATTTCTGTAGCTCCGACCACCTGTAGCAAAGATGAAGGTCTGGGTTATCCTATCCTGGAGATAGGTGCAGTTCCCGCCTCTTTGAGAAAGAGACATAGAGAAAAATCAAATATTATTCCCAGAAAGTCATGGCAGCATTGGCTATACTACTCCTTATGCATACTAGCTAGTCTCCCTAATGAGAAAGAACACCCCCTATGACACAGAGAAAGGTCACTCAGCTAACCAGGGCAATTTTCTCTTGAGGTGTTCAGTTTTCTTGTCCTTTTGGAAGAAGACATGTACTATAGTTAGTATTCTAGTCTTTTTGGAAGGAGAACTGACTTGCACTTCTCTATTGCTGTGGAGTATTATGCCTGGGTCTCTCTCTATCTATCTCTATCTCAGCCTGTAATAGTACTTTTGAATTGGGGTAGAATTGGTTCATATCTGAATCAAATTTTTGAAATATTTGGTAAATCGAAATCAAAACAAATTTCAAGAAATTTACTCATCTCCACTGTATGTCTATGCATGTGATATAAAGCTCTAAAAACAATGTCACTCCTACTTATACATGATGATGAAGACATGATTAAAATAATCAGAATAATATTTTGGATCTAAAAATGACATGGTGCAAAAAAAATAAATAAAAGTGGACGTGGACTTTAAATCTATTTTATTCTGTGGTGTAACTTTTCACTAATGACAATATCTGGAATTCCTGCTTGCACGCCCACTGTTCTATTTTCTACATTTGTTCAATAATTCATTAATAGACAATTTATTCCTCAACCTTTTGGTTACAAAAGCAAAAGACAATAGCTCGCAGCACAAACCAATTACTTCTCAGGACACCAAACAGAAATGTACTGTACGTACTTTTAGTAACCCTAATTGACAAGAGTCCCCCTGTCGGTAATTAAAACA
Organism: Bufo gargarizans; assembly: GCF_014858855.1. Taxonomy (NCBI): domain Eukaryota; kingdom Metazoa; phylum Chordata; class Amphibia; order Anura; family Bufonidae; genus Bufo; species Bufo gargarizans. The sequence continues at coordinate 711,142,192 of NC_058080.1, read as the reverse complement.
GTCAATTAGTCATGTCACGGAAAGCCTCTCTGCAGCCATGTACACTCAGGTCACACCCCGGCCGTCTCACACTGCCAGCTTGACAAATAGCTCCGGCATTGAAGGTGATCCGGCTGTGACACTGAATCATGACTTTCTTTTTTGCAATTATTTGAACCATGTTAATCAACACAACAAAAGAATATGCAGAAGTATCCATTATTGGTGCAGCATATGATTCATGCTCATCTCTTTAGAGCTAATTATTTCACAGAATATAATACAGTGTTGTCTGGTTTTAGTGAAGCAGATGATGTTTTCTAAAGTAGAAAAGAATAAGAATTACATTAGGGCAAATTTATTAATCCTGCCTAATATTTAGAGAGAGTATAAACTTAGACTAGACGGGTCTAAGTTTATAATTGCAGTGTCCTGAAACACACTGCTTAATATTGTGATTGTATTTAATGAAAATGTGCCTGAGTTCCCATAACTTTGCACAGGGAGGGGGTTCTAACAAACCTCCCAGGGCTGACTCCTCCCTGCTCTCTGAGAGGTGAAGAAGAAGGAGGACAGTGTGATGTCTGTGGGAAAAGCTGCACCTCAGCAGCCATTTTGGAGAGTTATTTAAACTTCAGAGTTAGTTCCATGTACCAGCCCATAGAAGGGAAAGATTACAGAAGATCCGGGCAACCCAGAGAGGGAGTGAGAATATTGGCAAAGGAAGGTAATTGTCGTTTATCAGGCTCTAGTCTCCTTTGCATTTGGTGGGGAAATTCTAAGCTACCAGCTGCCCACCACAACCAAAGACAGAAAGGCCACCCGGACATAGTATTCCTAGAGAGGATACAGAAGTATATGACTATACAGTACAGCAGAGATAGTATATCCCTCCAACCTAAGGAAACAAGGGAAAAAGATTGATTGCTATAGAGGAAAACGTATGCAATTTTTGGGAACTAACCTGAATCATTGTAGAAGCTCCCTTGCTGTAACTGACTTTTGCGCACATTCATGACCTTTGGATTAGCTTCAGTAAAGTACTGGGAATATGTTATTTAGAACTGGTCTCCTTATTGAGCGAACTTATCACCTATTTGCACCCAAGAGTGATGGCGTCATGAACACCAGGGACCCTGCCTCCACAGCACCTTAAACCCAGACCACCAAGGCACCTCAACCACCAATGGGCAGGGGATCCCTGAACAACAGATTGTGCCCCTAAAGAACTGGTGCTAACCTTCCTTTCAATGCTCGCCGACCTAGGGAGCGCTACAGAACTGTGAGTAAACTACTACTAGCCCCATCGGCCCACTGTAACTCACATATTGCCCCTGCAGCCTGGTTGCTGCATATAAATTGGTGTCATGAACACCAGGGACCCTGCCTCCACAGCACTAAAAAACCACACCACCAAGGGCACCTCAACCACCATCTGGCGGGAGACCCTGGACAACAGAGTGTGCCCCAAAGGAACTGGTGCTGTCCTTCCATTCATTGCACGCTGGTCCAGGGATCGTGACAGAACTGTGAGTAAACTGCTAGACCCATTGGCCCACCACAGCTCACATATTGCCCCTGCGGCCTGGTCACTGAATAATGCCCTACTGGCGTACTTTGTGGCTAAATTTTCATCAAAACTTTAGTAGAATTCTGAGGCACATTATCACATCTTAAAGTATTTGTTCACCTCTGGGGGGACCTTTTCAGAAGATTCCCCAGTATGGCCTGACCCGCAGTGGGAATCATACTTAATAGATCTCTGCTAAGGTGTTTCGACTCTATGGATCCCTGCCCCACAAGTCCCATGTCTCCCCACGTCAACATCCGGCTTTGCTGGCCCCAGCGGTGACGTGTCCCCCATGTGTACGTGTCCCCCATGTGTCATGTCACTAGGTCATATGATGCATGAGTGACACGTCAATGAGTGGCTGCAGCGGCCAACCGGATGGCACATGCATCACTCCAGGAAGCAAGAACACCAGGACAATCAGGCTCTGTGCCAGAGACACATGCTTCCGGAGGGTGGGCTATTTAAACAGACAGTATTTGACCTTGCTTGATACTGGACACTGTTTGATATTAGACTCTGCTAGTTCGTCACCTCACTTTTGCCTGCTGACTTTGAAGTTATCTCCTGGCTTCAAAGAAATTAACTATTGGAACTGTCTGTCGCTAAAATATAACTTGTATTAATTGTCCTTAAAATGTGGACAATTCGACTAAAATATCAACATGCATAAATACTATTACGTCCTGGATCCCAATAGTATATGGTGAGAGTGTGACATCAAACACTCAAACCTGATCCTAGGACAATGTACCACTATGGGATCGAGTAGTGTGTCTGGAGGAAAGCGGGGTGACTCAATAAGACCCCATGCGCAAAATTCCAGCACAGCATGGGTGAATCAATTGAGAGCGTCTGAAAGCAAAGACGCTATCACTCAACCCTAAACTGTTACCCCAGGTACATTTGCTAAATAAACACTGGCTACAATATGGTTTGGCTTCCTATTGAGGTGTATCCCTCTGTATCACTTGAGGCACATAAGCCTATCTGCTCAACGCATTTCTGCTATTATATTTATTTATCTCCTGGCTTCACTCTGCTGTGTATTTGACTTAGTTTTTAGATACTTTTATACTGTCCTGGTTTTGCCTGTCTGGTTCTGACCTCTTTCTGTCTGACTACTCTTTTATCCCAATAATTTTAGGCCCCTGCACTTAGTCAAGTCAGGGACTGTTGCCAAGTTCTAAGCTGTCATTTAAGGAAGATAGTACAAGTAGGTAGGGACAGTAATATGGGTGGAGTTCATGGCTGCACTGTTTCCTACTTGCCATTACATCATCTCACAATATTGTGGGGAAATGGGAAGGTGGCAAACATGCTGAGAGGCTGCAGGAAGTAGAAGGAGATAGAGATCCTCCTGCACCTGTGTAATTACTGTAAATAACCCCAAGGGGAGGGTAACCTGGTCTTTTCTGCATTTTACCCCCCCCCCCCATCTCAGTCATAGCCATAGCATTCCACAATATGGAGTGAAAAGATAGGCATTTGTACGTGTAGTCCCCCCTTCTGTGCCTAATTAGGCCATGTATTGATGCCATGAACCAGAGATTTACCAACAGTTGTCCTTTCTGCATCAGCTCTCTCCGTTTAACTGGCACTACTTCTACAGTGGAAGAATGGAACTGAGCATGTGCAAAAACTGCTGCAATATTACTGAGGTGGCCAGAGGAACAAGGAGAAGAAAACTAACAACAGGTGGTGCTACACAGGATGATTTTAATGAATAGCTATGCTATGTGTTATGGATCAGCGACTGTGGTCCCACTGTGATAACTGCTTTGGCTTTGGGCTAAATCCTAAGGATGTTATTCTGGTGCTCCCCTCACACATTGAGGGATCTAGCGTTCACTGCAGGGAAGCAACTGGACCATTACCTCCTGGGTTAGTTCTGATGTTGTTGGCAGCTGGCCCACAGGAGTCAGGAACTTTGGTGCAAGCTCCAGAAGCTGAGGATGCAGAAAATACACCAAGAATGCAGAAAAAAATGAAGGATAAACAGGCAGGCAGAGTGATAGCAAAGGATGGCTGGCTACTTGGCACGAACACAGACAAGGTAGATGGACAGGGTTAACTAAAACACAAACAGAATGGAAACGTGAAATGCTGGAACACAAGGGCTGGGCAAGTACAAGCTAGAGCAAAGACAGGAACAAATGCAGAATAAACTGAAGTAAATTGTAATAGCACAAGGAACCTAATGTTCAGGGCCCCTCTGCCTGAAGAGGATGCCTTAAATTGCCAGGGAGCCCCAGCTGCCCTAACACTATACTATAGCTATACTACATTTTAAATACACGCTGGTTCATAAAATGTAGAAACATTTTCATGGGAAAACTCCTTTAAAAACCCCTGGCAGAGGTAAGACTTTGTACAGGGAAACACACAGGTTGTGTCCTCTGGTGATCTCCAATTTCCACAGCTGATGGCTTGCAGATGATAGTTTTAAAGTGATGTTCCAAATGGATAAACAGATGAATAGATACTGTAGATATAACTCAGGGCAAGTGGGTATCCAGTCAGGGAACAATTCAATGCAATTCAGGTCAAATTCAAAATGACAAGCAATAAACACCATCACAAAGGACCAAACAACCACAGACTAAGCACTGGCCAGCTGATTTAGGCCTGAGTCTTTAAAATGTAGCAGTGGCAGAGGGGAAGAGATCAGAAGAAGATGATGGCTGCACAGGTAAGTGCATCGGCTGATATCTGGGTGCACAGACCTTTACTGAATGATATTAAATATTCTGCTCATTGTCTCCATGGCCCTCTGTAATTCCTAATCGTTTCCAATTCTCTTCGGCTTATGATAAACAGATTAATATAAATAACCAATAATATTGTAGGGAACGAGCATTTTCTGTCTGTCTCCTATTAAATGACAGTATTATGCAGAGTGGCGGGGTTCCATTAAAGATTTAGTCGCCTTTTTTCGGTAAGCTCTAGGAAGCAATCATTCAAATTCCATTTAAGATGTTGAAAGGAATTAAGTGCAGAGGAAAGATCATTATATATCAGGGACCAATTTTCTAATATAATGTTATGGACTAATAAATTGTAGGAGTCAGTTCAACGTTAACGACTCGTGTTCAGTTATTTGAATAAATGCATGTGGGAGGCTAATGTATAATCTCTGGTTCTTTACAAAACCACGACACCAGACGGAGGGTGCGAAGGATGGAAAGTATGGTCTTTGGCCATGTTCACATGAGCATAGGTAGACCAAAATACAACATTGACGGCGGATATAATGCAGATTTTACTGAGTGCAAATTAACACTTTCTGTGCTGCACGTTGTCTCCTTTCATCCAGCACTGGCAATTGCTGTAAGGAGGGAGAGAGTGTTTTTCAGACCTCAAGGAGTTTTTATCACTATTTAGCCAATTTTTCACAAAGTGAAGGTTAAGCTCACACATTCGGGATTCCCATAGATGTGTTATTTTTTTTTTATATCACCTATTATGTGAATAGAGGATAAGTGTCCTTTGTGGGAAGACCACTTTAAAAGGTCATGAACACCTCCAGGGCATTTTGCTATCATTGCATTTTATTTATATTAGTCGATAAATCTTTCATTTTCTAACCAGTCTTTATTAGATATTTGCAACACTTGTTTTACAGCCTTCAATTCATTGTTTCTACAGACTATCTCGCTTTCTGTTTTACAGAAAATGCATCCAACAGCAATTCTGATAGCTAAATGTGTAGCCCTTATCTCTGATTCCTGACAGCTCATAAACACCTATTTAAACCATATTGTTATCAGTTTGATGAGAATCTAGCTATAATGATATATCCAGTTTCCAGAGCAGCTGTCTGATGGATTCCTTGTAAATCAGAAAACAAGATAGTCTGCAGATAAAAATGAAGGCTGTAAAACATAAACATTTTTTGTCCGAATAAAAAAAAAAATTTTGTAGCCCAAAATAGGTAAAATACATCAATAAAAAAATTGCCTCCTAAGGTATTAATAGCCTTTAAGGTGCTATATGGAGATTAGCAAAATCCTTGAAATTCATTTTGGTTCTGATTCTAATGAATTGAATCAAAAGTGTCCTAATTACCCTCAAAAGTCGTGAATGACACTTTGGAGTAACAAAACGCCTGGTCAAAAACACAATGCTCTGTCAGATTATTTATTTATTTATTTATATAGTAAGACTAGCAGAAGGACCCGGCTTTGCATGTATATATTTTATCTATTTCATTTAATGTTTGTGTGTGTTGTTAAAAGATATCGACAGTATCCTCCATAACCCTGGGTTCACACCTGAGCGTTTCTGAGACGCGCGTTTTACGCGCTTATTTGTCGCGCGTTTTTATGCGCGTTTTTTGCAATAGTAAACGCGCGTTTGACGCGCGTTTGTGTGATTGACTGCAGTATTGTCCAATGAGCAAATATCCCTGTCTATATGAAGTTTGGCCAATCATAGGGCATTGTAGGCTTTGCACCTGGTGTTGGGCCTTTTCCAGCATGTTGCTAAATCCAAAACGCGCGTTCGAACGCGCGTTTTCAGTGTCAAAAAAGCGCAAAATACAAGCGTTGCGCGTTCCCATTGAAGTCTAAGGGCCAAAACACGCGACAAACGGCCAAAAAAAAGCTCAAGAACTTGTTTATGCATCGGGCGTTTTTCAGCGCGTTCGAACGCGCTGTAAAACGCAAAAATGTGAACCAGTCCCATAGGGAAGCATTGGTTTGCATCGGTTATGCGTTTTACAGCGCGTTCAAACGCTCTGTAAAACGCGCAAGTGTGAACTTAGGGTAACAGTGAACTCCACAGTCCCCCATCCCTTAACACTGCCTCCCCCCCCACAGTGCCCCGCCACTTTAAAATGGGACCTCCACAGCAGCCCATCCCCTTAACTTTGACCTTCACAGCAGCCTGCCCCTTTAACAGTGAGTTTCACAGCACCCCACTCCCTTGACAGTGACCTCCTCAGGGGCCCGCCCCCTTAACAGTGACGTCCACAGTACCCTGCTGCTTTAACAGTGACCTCACATTACCCTGCTGCTTTACCAGTGACCTCCACAGCTGTTGCCCTTTAATAGTGGCCCCTGCCCCCTTAACAGTGACCTACACAGCGCCCTGCCCCCTTAACAGTAACATCCACAGTGAACACCTCTTTAACAGTGACCTCCACAGCGCCCTGCCCCTTTAATGCTAGGGCTACACCACGACGTGTTGCGTGACATTGGTGTGACATCAATGATCAAAGTAGTGCGACACATCTAGCAGGGTAGTTGCGCCCTATGTGTCGTGCGATTTATTGTCGTCGTGTAGCCTTAGCCTAAAGCTCACCTACAGTAGTGAAGAAAAATGGCTGGGTTGTTATGGAAACCTGGAGTAAAATTGTGTGTATGTGGAGACTAAGGGCCTGTGAGCTTCTATTGGATGATAAGAGACATGTGATCGTGTGTATGGCAGTTGAGATATGAAGAGAAAGACTTGCAGGTTTGTTAAGCTAATGCAAGTCATTTTTGGGGAATATCTCAGGAACGGTACGTCCTAGAGAGCTGAGACCCCCCACAAGATTTCTTTCCAGGTAGCAAGGGATGTGTATACCAAGTTTCGTTGAAATTGATGGTTGCGTTTTTGAGTGATCACGGAACATACATACACACATACATCCTTCTTTTTATATATACTGTGTATATATATATATATATATATATATATACAGCAAACAAATAAAGTAGCAGCACACCACTGAATGCACTAAGACTGAGTGAACAGGTGAATGTGTGATCAGGGTCAAATACATGACGCCAATACTTACTGGGCAGTGGAGAAGCTCTTAGCGCATATTATTGATCAAAAATATGTCGGGCCCACCTACCGGACGACAAGGTAGCTTCTTATCAGGTGGGTGTTCCGTTTTTTGGTTATATGTATATTATAGAGGACTAGGCATCCTCTTTGGAACTTAGCACTCCCCACCCATCCCCCACCCCTTGGTAACAATGGAGCTGTACCTTCCGTGTTAGAGTAGGTCATGTATTTTACCCTGTTCACACATTCACCTGTTCACTCAGTCTAAGTGCATTCAGTGGTGTGCTGCTACTTTATTTGTTTGCTGTATTATTGCCGGGTAGCTTGCACCTGCGATTTGTCTCTGGAGGTGCTGTTCCGTTTTTGCTTATATACAGTATATATATATATAGTAACATAGTTTATAAGGCTGAAAAAAGACATTTGTCCATCCAGTTCAGCCTGTCATCCTGCAAGTTGATCCAGAGGAAGGCAAAAATAACCCTGTGAGGTAGAAGCCAATTTTCCTCACTTTAGGGGAATAAAAAATTCCCTCCCGACTCCAATCAGGCAATCAGAATAACTCCCTGGATCAACGACCCCTCTCTAGTAGCTATAGCCTGTAATATTATTACACTCCAGAAATACATCCAGGCCCCTCTTGAATTCCTTTATTGTACTCACCATCACCACCTCCTCAGGCAGAGAGTTCCATAGTCTCACTGCTCTTACCGTAAAGAATCCTCTTCTATGTTTGTGTACAAACCTTCTTTCCTCCAGACGCAGAGGATGTCCCCTCGTCACAGTCACCGTCCTGGGAATAATTAGATGATGGGATAGATCTCTGTACTGCCCCTGATATATTTATACATAGTAATTAGATCTCCTCTCAGTCGTCTTTTTTCTAAAGTGAATAACACTAATGTTGATAATCTTTCAGGGTACTGTAGTCCACCCATTCCAGTTATTACTTTAGTTGCCCTCCTCTGGACCCTCTCCAGCTCTGCTATGTCTGCCTTGTTTACAGGAGCCCAGAACTGTACACAGTACTTGTCACGGACGGTGTACAGGGAACAAGGCAAAGCAACAAGCATAAATGACTCGCTGGATCCAAAAGCTAAGGAACAAAAGGGAGACCCCTGCAGAAGACCTGGCACTTTCCCTCGCTGCTCAGCCTATGCAAAGATCCGAATGGTGGAAGTTTGCATATCCACGTACCTTGACTATATAATCCCTGAGCACATTACAATAGTGAGGGGACACGACCACCGGCTCCCTACACAAGATACGGAGGGAGTCAGGGTCACCTGGGATCCAGCAAACAGAAAATAACAGATAAATGTTCAAACACTTAGCTTTGTAGCAGACAGGAGAACAAGACCAGCATGCACACACACTCCAGGAAGAAGTATAAGCCGCCCAGAAAAGCATTCTGGGGAGGAATTTAAAGGGAAGCAATTAGTCCAACACATGACAGCTGAGAGAGGCTAACGAGATGAGCAACTGAACAGCACAACAAGAGAACTCAAGGAGGAGGTTCTGAAAGGCCTCTGTCAGAGCTTCTCAGCTGTCTGGTTGTGACAGTACCCCTCCCTCTACGAGTGGACTCCGGACACTCAGAACCCACCTTCTCAGGATGGGACCTATGGAAAGCCCTGATGAGACGAGAGGCCTTAATGTCCGTCACTGGGACCCACATCCTCTCCTCAGGACCATACCCCTCCCAATGAACAAGGTACTGAAGAGAACCGCGGACAAGACGAGAATCCACAATCCTAGAGACCTGAAATTCAAGATTCCCATCAACCATAATCGGAGGAGGAGGCAAAGGCGAGGGTACAATGGGTTGAACATAAGGTTTCAATAAGGACTTATGAAAAACATTATGGATCTTCCAAGTCTGAGGAAGATCAAGACGGTATGCAACAGGATTGATGACAGACAGGATTTTGTAAGGCCCAATAAACCTAGGACCCAACTTCCAGGAGGGAACCTTCAATTTGATATTCTTGGTAGACAACCACACCAGATCACCAACATTCAGGTCCGGACCAAGCACACGTCTCTTATCTGCCACACGCTTATATCTCTCACTCATGCTCTTTAGATTATCCTGAATCTTTTGCCAAATAGATGACAAAGACGAGGAGAATCTGTCCTCATCAGGTAAACCAGAAGACCCCTCTCCCGAGAAAGTCCCAAACTGCGGATGAAACCCATATGCACCAAAAAATGGTGACTTATCAGAGGACTCCTGACGACGGTTATTTAAAGCAAACTCAGCAAGGGACAAAAAAGAACACCAATCCTCTTGATTCTCCGCCACAAAACAGCGCAGATATGTCTCCAGATTCTGATTGACGCGCTCTGTCTGGCCATTCGACTGCGGGTGGAAAGCAGAAGAGAATGACAACCGAACCCCCAAGCGAGAACAGAAAGCCTTCCAGAATCTGGAAACAAACTGCGTGCCCCTATCAGAGACTATGTCTGAAGGAATACCGTGCAATTTGACAATGTGATCAATAAATGCCTGCGCCAGCGTCTTAGCATTGGGCAAACCAGGAAAAGGGATGAAATGCACCATTTTGCTAAAACGGTCCACCACCACCAGAATCACAGTCTTCCCCGAGGAACGAGGCAGGTCCGTTATGAAGTCCATGGACAGATGTGTCCAAGGACGGGAAGGAATGGGTAAGGGAAGGAGAGGACCTGATGGCCGTGAATGAGGGACTTTGGCACGAGCGCAAGTCTCGCAGGCTGCCACAAAACCCTCAACCGACTTACGAAGCGCAGGCCACCAGAATCTCCGAGCGATGAGATCCAGTGTGGCTCTTACCCCCGGGTGCCCAGCAAGGACCGTATCGTGGTGTTCTTTAAAAATCTTGTGTCTTAAAGCGAGAGGCACAAACAACCTCCCAGGAGGACAAAGATCAGGAGCCTCTGACTGGGCTGCCTGCACCTCTGCCTCCAATTCAGGAAAAAGAGCAGAGACCACCACACCTTCAGCCAAAATGGGACCCGGGTCTTCAAAATTCCCGCCTCCCGGAAAACAACGTGACAGGGCATCTGCCTTCACATTCTTAACTCCAGGGCGGAACGTGACAACAAAATTAAACCTAGAAAAGAACAAAGACCATCTGGCCTGTCTCGGGTTCAGACGCTTGGCTGACTCCAAGTAGGCCAGATTTTTATGGTCAGTAAATACGGTAATAGGGTGTCTGGCTCCCTCTAGCCAATGGCGCCATTCCTCAAAAGCCAACTTGATGGCCAACAATTCCCTATCTCCCACATCGTAATTTCTCTCTGCGGAGGAGAGTTTTCTTGAGAAAAAGGCACACGGTCGCCAATTGGCAGGAGAGGAACCCTGAGACAAGACCGCCCCCACACCCACCTCAGAAGCATCAACCTCAACTATGAAGGGTAAAGAAACATCAGGTTGCACCAAGATGGGAGCGGAAGCAAAACTCTCCTTGATATCAGAAAAAGCCTTACGCGCCTCTACTGACCAAGAAGAAAAATCTACCCCCTTTCTGGTCATATCAGTGAGTGGTTTAACAATAGAAGAGTAATTCAAAATGAACTTCCTGTAATAATTGGCAAAGCCCAAAAAACGCATCAGCGCCTTCTGATTCTCAGGAAGCTCCCACTCAAGCACAGCGCGGACCTTCTCGGGGTCCATGCGAAAACCAGAAGCGGAGAGAAGAAACCCCAGAAATTGAATTTCTGGAACCGCAAACACACATTTTTCCAGTTTCGCATATAATTTATTCTCCCGCAGGATGAGCAAGACCTGACGTAAATGTTCCTTATGAGTTTTGAAATCGGGAGAAAAAATCAAAATGTCATCCAAATACACCAATACAAATTTTCCCATCAAATGATAAAAAATGCTGTTCACAAAATGCTGAAAAACGGCTGGGGCATTCATCAAACCAAAAGGCATAACCAAATTTTCAAAATGGCCCTCAGGGGTATTGAAGGCCGTCTTCCATTCGTCCCCTTCTCTGACCCTGACCAGGTTGTATGCCCCTCTTAGATCTAATTTGGAAAAGACTTTAGCCCCAACAACCTGGTTAAACAGGTCCGGAATCAGAGGAAGCGGATAAGGGTCACGAATTGTATACTGTTCAGCTCCCTGAAATCCAGACAAGGTCTTAAAGAACCATCTTTTTTCTTAACAAAGAAAAAACCAGCGGCAACAGGTGACTTCGAGGGTCGTATGTGTCCTTTTCTCAGACTCTCAGAGATATAAGCACGCATAGCGATCCTCTCAGGTTGGGAAAGATTGTATAAACGAGATTTAGGCAGCTTGGCGTCTGGGATGAGATTAATAGGGCAATCGTACTCCCTGTGCGGGGGCAAATCCTGAACTCCACTCTCAGAGAAGACATCCGAAAATTCAGAGAGAAAAGATGGTACAGTCTTAGTAGCAACCTCAGAAACAGATGTCATGAGGCAATTCTCTCTGCAAAAGTCACTCCAACCATTTATTTGCCTCGCTTGCCAATCAATGGTGGGGTTATGCTTAGTGAGCCAGGGCAGCCCCAACACCAGAGGGGTAGGCAAACCGCTAAGGACGAAACATGACACATCCTCAACATGAGCATCACTCACAATTAAACGGATATTGTGAACTATGCCCTTTAATTATTTCTGAGAAAGTGGAGCGGAATCGATAGCAAAAACCGGAATATCCTTTCCCAAAGTGCGCACCTGGAAACCATGAGTTATCGCAAATTGATTATCAATGAGATTGACCGCTGCTCCACTATCTACAAAAATCTCACAAATATTTTTCTTGCTCTCTAGCGCCACCCTAGCCGGCAGGACAAAATGGGAACTACAAGCAAACGGAAAACCTTCAATTTCCGCCTCAACCCTGCCAATAGTAACAGACAGAACATTTTTAAAAGATTTTTTCCTGTTTGTTTCTTTATTACTCCCAGAAAACTGCCTGAATCTCCTAGAGGGACAAATGTTTGCCAGATGATTTATACCTCCACAACAAAAACAAACCCTCCCATGCGAGCTGAATCTTCTATTGTCAGAAGCAATCAACCCCAGCTGCATGGGCTCCTGCTCAGAAGGGGCTGACGGCGACTGAGACCCCTGCGCACAGAATGGGACCGCTGCACTGTCCTGGGACTGAGTATGACAGGAAGGGGACATCTCTCCTCTCTCTCTAAGACGCCTGTCAATACGAACGGCCTGAGACATAGCAGAGTCCAAAGAAATAGGCCTCTCATGAAAGGCAAATGCATCTTTCAATCCCTCTGAAAGACCATGGCAAAATTGACTTCGGAGTGCAGCATCATTCCAACCAGTATCAATTGCCCATCTCCGAAATTCTGAGCAGTATATTTCTGCGGATTGTTTACCCTGGCGTAATAGACGTAGTCTAGACTCAGCCAGAGCAATACGATCCGGATCATCATATATCTGACCCAGGGCTAAAAAGAATTCATCCACTGAACGGAGAGGCCGTGCCCCCTCCGGCAGCGAAAAGGCCCAGGACTGAGCGTTACCTCTGAGCAGCGATATAATGATCCCCACCCTCCGTTCCTCATCACCAGAGGAATGGGGAAGAAGGCGAAAATGGAGTTTGCAAGCCTCTCTAAAACGCACAAAATTCTCACTACCCCCGGAGAACGTATCCGGGAGCGAGATCTTAGGCTCAGAACAAACTCCATGAACGCAAGCTGAACCGGTCACTTGAAGCTGAGAAAAAGTCTTACGGAGATCAGCTACCTCCAATGAAAGACCCTGGAAGCGTTCAGCCAAAAGTGAAACCGGATCCATGCTTGAGACGGTTTTGGCGGCTTATAATGTCACGGACGGTGTACAGGGAACAAGGCAAAGCAACAAGCATAAATGACTCGCTGGATCCAAAAGCTAAGGAACAAAAGGGAGACCCCTGCAGAAGACCTGGCACTTTCCCTCGCTGCTCAGCCTATGCAAAGATCCGAATGGTGGAAGTTTGCATATCCACGTACCTTGACTATATAATCCCTGAGCACCATACAATAGTGAGGGGACACGACCACCGGCTCCCTACACAAGATACGGAGGGAGTAAGGGTCACCTGGGATCCAGCAAACAGAAAATAACAGATAAATGTTCAAACACTTAGCTTTGTAGCAGACAGGAGAACAAGACCAGCATGCACACACACTACAGGAAGAAGTATAAGCCGCCCAGAAAAGCATTCTGGGGAGGAATTTAAAGGGAAGCAATTAGTCCAACACATGACAGCTGAGAGAGGCTAACGAGATGAGCAACTGAACAGCACAACAAGAGAACTCAAGGAGGAGGTTCTGAAAGGCCTCTGTCAGAGCTTCTCAGCTGTCTGGTTGTGACAGTACTCCATGTGTGGTCTGACTAGCGATTTGTAAAGTGGAAGGACTATGTTCTCCTCACGGGCATCTATGCCCCTTCTGATACAACCCATTATCTTATTGGCCTTGGCAGCAGCTGCCTGACACTGGTTTCTACAGCTTAGGTTGCTGCTCACTAAAATTCCTAGATCCTTTTCCATGTCAGTGTTACCCAGTGTTTTACCATTTAGTATGTATGGGTGACTTGCATTATTCCTTCCCATGTGCATAACTTTACATTTGTCAGTGTTTAACCTCATCTGCCACTTATCTGCCCAAGCCTCCAATCTATCCAGATCCCTCTGTAGTAGTATACTGTCCTCTTCAGTGTAAATTACTTTACACAGTTTAGTGTCATCTGGAAATTTTTTTTTTTTACTGTGCAAGCCTTCTACAAGATCATTAATAAATATATTGAGGAGAATAGGGCCCAATACCGACCCCTGTATATATATATATATATATATATATATATATATATATGTATATAATGAAAAAAAAGGGGCAGCACAGCCTCAAGATGGCAATTGGTGCACGGCCCACTGGGAAAAGTCAATCCCACAACAATAGGTAGGAAAAAGGCAGCAATAAAATAAAAAAAGGCAATGACGACGTTCCGGCTCTATATCAGAGCCTTTCTCAAGCAAAGTAACAGGACACAGTGAACAATATATATACACCCACAACTGATTGCGTCATATCACGTGACCAATACATAATTAGTGCATTAACTCCTTAATATCTGAATACAAAGATTAAAAACATATCTTGATCTCAAAACTTACATGATAGTGTCCCAGCCACAACTGCTTCCATCAATGTATCTCCGATCATATCTGCAATCTGAAACTTAGGATCAGCATCAATCAATGTGTAGATATTAATGTCCCCCAACTGCCTCAAGATCTCAGCATTATATGTATCAGTGTCAAGGATGACGACAGCCCCACCCTTGTCAGCGGGTTTCACCGTGAGGCTGCCGTCACCCTTCAATTCCACTAATGCATTAGCCTCCTCTGTGGTTATTATATCTACACATTGATTGATGCTGATCCTAAGTTTCAGATTGCAGATATGATCAGAGATACATTGATGGAAGCGGTTGTGGCTGGGATTATTGACTCAGATCTTACAGTTGTACATCCGGTCACTCCGGTTATATATATATATATTACCAAAGATTCATAAATCTTTAATTGATCCACCTGGTCGTCCCATAGTGTCCGGCTCTGACTCCATTTGCAGCCACATTGCTATTTTTCTGGATAAGTTACTACGCAATTTTGCCATTGGAGCAGACTCATATATTTTGAATACATCAGATTTTTTAAATAAACTGCATTCCATCAATGTATCGCATTTGGATAATGTTATTTTGGCATCTACACATCTATAGATCATAGTAAAGGGCTGAAAGCGGTGTCATATATGTTACAACATTCTTCATTTACTGAACAGGCATGCCAGTTTATTTTAGCGTTGTTAGAAATAACTTTGCGGTACAATAATTTTTTGTTTCAATGTGGCCCCAACCTACGCTAACATCTATATGCTGGCCTATGAGGAGGATGTCGTCTACGTTTCCCACCACTACAGCCATGTACTGGCGTGGTGGCTTTATGTGGACAACATCTTCCTCATATGGACAGGTTCTCTACCGCAGTTACTCGAGTTCCAGGATTTGTTGATGATACTTTACAGTTTACACTTGTGCACTCCCATAAAGATATACAGTTTTATCTGATGGTAAATTAGATACAGAAGTATTCACTAAGCCAACTGATAAAAACTCTCTTCTAGAATACAATAGTAGCCATCCGAGATCTATGATCCAATCTTTGTCATATTCACAATTTGTTAGGGCGCAGCGGATCACCTCAGATCCAGTGGTGCTTGATAACATCTTGAATGTAATGATGGGCAAATTTCTGGATCGAGGTTATCCTCCTAAACTTTTAAAGAAACAAAGGGACAGAATTTATGACAGAGATAATACAATACTTTCCAAAAAATAGATTTGTGCCAACACTAAGAGAATTCCATTAATTTCTACATATACGGAACATAGTATGGATATTTCCCAATTTAAAAAAAAAAAAACATTAGAATATATTAACCCCTTAGGGACTTAGGACGTACCGGTATGCCACGTTTGCCCAGTCAATAAGGACTCAGGACGTACCGGTACGTCCTAACTTTAAAATGCGATTGCGGCGTGGTGGGGGTTATTCGGAACAGGATGTCCGCTGAAATCATTCAGCGAGCATCCTGTCACAACGCCGGGGGGGTCATGTGACCCCCCGCATCTGCGATCGCAGCAAACCGCAGGTCAATTCGGACCTGCGGTTTGCTGCGTTTCCGGTCTATTCGGGTCTCTGGTGACCCGATGAACCAGAAAAGGACGGTGATCGGTGGTGTAAATACACACCACCAATCACAGTCCGAGCATTTGGGAGAGGCAGTGCTGGCTGTGGTGCTGATGGTTGCTGTCCATGGTGCTGATTTTAAAAAAAAACGCTTTATATGATTTATTGTTTTTGGTGGTTGGGGTCCACAGCACTTAGGCTACTTTCACACTTGCGTTCAGGGTTCCGCTTGTAAGTTCCTTTTGAAGGTTCTCACAAGCAGCCCCAAACGGATCCGTACAGCCCCAATGCATTCTGAGTGGATGCGGATCCGCTCAGAATGCATCAGTATGGCTCCATTTCGCCTCCGTTCCGCTCAGCAGGCGGACACCCGAACGCAGCTTGCAGAGTCGTGCGGAGCCAAACGGATCCGTCCAGACTTACAATGCAAGTCAATGGGGACGGATCCGTTTGACGTTGACACAATATGGTGCAATTGCAAACGGATCCGTCCCCCATTGACTTTCAATGTAAAGTCAGGAGTCCCTATTAATATACCATCGGATCTGAGTTTTCTCCAATCTGATGGTATATTTTAACTTGAAGCGTCCCCATCACCAAAGGAAAGCCTTTATGTTAGAATATACCATCTGATTTGAGTTAGATCGTGAAAACTCAGATCCGACAGTATATTCTAACACAGAGGCGTTCCCATAGTGATGGGGACGCTTCAAGTTAGAATATACTAAGAACTGTGGACATGACTGCCCCCTGCTGCCTGGCAGCACTCAATCTCTTACAGGGGGCTGTGATCCGAACAATTAACCCCTCAGGTGCCGCACCTGATCGGGTGCTGCCAGGCAGCAGGAGCCAGACCCCCCTCCCTCCCCAGTATTAAAAGCATTGGTGGCCAGTGCGCCCCCCCCTCCCTCCCCAGTATTAAATTCATTGGTGGCCAGTGCGGCCCCCCATCCCTCCCCAGTATTAAATTCATTGGTGGCCAGTGCGGCCACCAATGAATTTAATAGGTGCTGCCTGGCAGCACCTGATCTCTTACAGGGGGCTATGATATGCACAATTAACCCCTCAGGTGCGGCACCTGAGGGATTAATTGTGCGGATCACAGCCCCCTGTAAGAGATCGGGTGCTGCCAGGCAGCAGGGGGCACTTATGTACACAGTTCTTAGTATATTCTAATTTAAAAGCGTCCCCATCACTATGGGAATGCCTCTGTATTACAATATACTGTCGGATCTGAGTTTTCACAATGTGAAAACTCAGATCTGAAAAAAGATATTATGCAGACGGATCAGTTCTGAACGGATGCAAGCGTTTGCATTATAAGTGCGGATCCGTCTGTTCAGATACCAGATGGATCCGCACCGAACGCAAGTGTGAAAATAGCCTTAGCTGTGAGACCCTAGACCCACCCCTGCCACTTGCCCCCCTCTTCAGCCCTCAGGTTCCTTTTTGGCTAGACCCGATGGCTGGACGCTGGTCAGTGCAGCCGAGATGAGGACATTTTGGGGCCTCGTGCTGCACATGCGTCTAGTGCAAAAACCCAGTGTCAGGCAATACTGGAGTGGGGACGTCCTCTACCAGACCCCACTCTACAGTATGGCCATTACATGCCCCCGGTTTAAGGCCATCCGGAAATGTCTGCATTATTCAGATAATATAGCATGTCCCCCCGAGGTGATCCTGCCCATGACCGTCTGTATAAGATACGGCCGGTCATCGATCACTTCGGGGCCAAATTTGCGCAGGCCTACGTACCTGGAAGGAAGGTCGCGGTTGATGAGTCTCTCGTTGCGTTCAAGGGGAGACTCTGTTTCTGCCAATACATTTCCACTAAGCGGGCGAGGTATGGCGTAAAAATGTACAAAATTTGTGAGAGTACCTCAGGGTACACTTACAAATTTTGTGTGTACGAGGGGCGAGATTCCCGTATTCAACCCGCAGAATGTCCCCCCACTCTGGGTGTTAGCGGGAAACTCGTGTGAGACCTTATGCACCCACTGCAGATAAGGGTTACCACCTATACGTGGATAACTTTTATACTAGTATCCCCTTGTTCTGGTCCCTTGCCTCCAGATCCACGTCCGCTTGTGGGACCGTGCGGAAAAATCAACGCGGCCTCCCTACCTACCCCCTCCAGGTACCTATCCCCAGGGGTGAGACCCGTGCCCTTACCAGTGGAAACCTGTTGCTGGTCAGGTTTAAGGACAAGAGGGATGTCCTTATATTGTCCACAATCCACGGTAACAGCATCACCCCTGTCCCTGTGCGAGGTACCGCGGCAACGGTCCTCAAGCGTGATTGTATCGTTGACTACAATCGATATATGGGAGGAGTTGATCTCTCTGCCATATAATGCCATGCGCAAAACCCAGGCATGGTACAAAAAAGTTGCGGTCTACTTGGTATAGGTTGTCTTGTACAATGCTTTTGTACTATGCTGAAGCGCTGGCAGCACAGGGACATTCCTCCAATTCTATGAGGCAGTCCTCAAGGACCTGATCTTTTCAGATCGGGAAAGAGCAGGCCGGAGTACCTCGGGAATTGGAGTCATCCGGATCGTCCCTGGCCAACATTTTCCAGGTGTGGTCCCCCATACTGGAAAGAAGGGACAAACCCCAAAAAAGTGCAGAGTGTGTCACAGGAGGGGGATACGAAAGGACACCACCACTCAATGTGACACGTGTCCCGATCATCCGGGCCTCTGCGTTATCGATTGCTTCAGGTAGTTTCACACTTCCATGGAGTACTACATTTTTATAATCCCCAACAGTCCCCTAGAGAACATAAAAAACTATGGCTCTCAGACTTTGGAGACACAGGAAAAAAAAAATTCCCAAAAATATTAGTTTTAGTGCAGGCATCCTCAAACCGCATCCCTCCAGATGTTGTAAAACTATAACTCCCAGCATGCCCAGACAACCTACAGCTATCAGCAGGGCATGGTGGGAATTGTAGTTTTACAACATCTGGAGGGCCGCAGTTTGAGGATGCCTACTTAGTGTCTCCAAAGTCTGAGAGCCATACATGTTGGGCATCGCCGCGTCCGTAAAAATAAAAAAATTAAAAAAAGTGTAGAAAAAAAGCCATTTTTTGGTCACCTAACATCACAAAAGGTGTAATAGCGAACGATCAAAATGTCATATGCCCCCCCAATTAGTGCCAATAAAACCGCCATCTCATCTCTCAAAAAAGTGAGCCCCTACATTAGTCGCCCAACAAAACAAAAAAAAACTGTAGCTTCCAGGCTATGGAGATACTAAAATAATTATTTTTTTGTTCCTAAAATGATAATATAGTGTAAAATCTAAATACATTTTAAAATGTAGACATATTAGGTATTGCCGCGTGCGTAAGAATCTGCCCTATAAAAATAACATTTGACCAAACCCCTTGGAGGAACAGCGTTAAAAATATAAAATAAAAACGGTGCCAAAACACCAATTTTTTGGCAAAAATATTTATTGCCCTGATTCTGTAGTTTGCAGAAACACCCCATATGTGGTCGTAAATGGCTATATAGCCACACGGCAGGGCATAGAACGAAGGGAACGCCATATGGTTTCTGGAAGGCAGATTTTGATGGACTGGTTTATTTACACCATGTCCCATTAGAAGCCCCCCCTGATGTAGCCTAGACTAGAAACTGCAAAAAAGTGACCCCATTTAAGAAACTACACCCCTCAAGGTATTTAAAAGTTACGTTACAAACTTTGTTAACCCTTTAGGCGTTCCACGAAACTTAATAGCGAATGTAGAAACAATTTTAGAATTTAAATTCTTTGTTACCTTGCCTCAAAAAAAATTTAATACAGAGCAACCAAAAATCATATTTACCCTAACATAGTCCCAAAACAACAACCACCTTATCCCGTAGTTTCCTAGATGGGGTCACTTTTATGGAGTTCCTACTCTAGGGGTGCATCAGGGGGCTTGAAAAGGTACATGGTGTAAATAAACCAGTACAGCAAAATCTGCCTTCCAAAAACCATATGGCGTTCCCTTTCTTCTATGTCCTGCAGTTTAGACAAATAGTAGTTTACGACGACATATGGGGTGTTTCTGCAAACTACAGAATCAGGGCAACCCATATTGAGTTTTGTTTGGCTTTTAACCCATTTTTTCCAGTAATAAAGTAAGGGTTAAAATGGAAAATGTTCCAAAAATTTGAAGTTCCTAAATTGTTTCTCCATCTGCCATTAACTCTTGTGGAACACCTAAAGGGTTAACAAAGTATGGGACATGGTATAAAGAAAACCAGTCCTGCAAAATCTGCCTGGCGTGAACCTATATGGCGTTCCCCTTCTTCTATGTCCTCCTGTTTGGCCAAAAAGTAGTTTAGGACCACATATGGGGTGTTTTTGAAAACTAAAGAATCAGGGCAACACATATTGAGTTTTGTTTGGCAGTTAACCCTTACTTTATTACTGGAAAAAATGGGTTAAAATGGAAAAATTTCCCCAAAAAAAAAATTCCTAAATTGTTTCTCCATCTGCCATTAACTCTTGTGGAACACCTAAAGGGTTAACAAAGTTTGTAAACCCAGTTTTGAATACCTTGAGGGGTGTACTTTCTTAGATGGAGTCACTTTTTTGGAATTTCTATTCTAGGAGTGCAATGGGGGGCTTGAAATGGGACATGGTATAAACAAATCCAGTCCTGCAAAATCTGCCTTGCAAAAACCATATGGCATCCCCCTCCTTCTATGTCCTCCCGTTTGGCCAAACAGTAGTTTAGGACCACATATGGGGTGTTTCTGCAAACTACAGGATCAGGGCAACCCATATTGAGTTTTGTTTGGCAGTTAACCCTTGCTTTGTTCCTGGAAAAATTTATTATATTGGAAAATATTTCAAAAATTCGAAATTCTTACATTTTATGTCCATTTGCCATGAAGTCTTGTGAAAGACCTAAAGGGTTAAAAAAGTTTGTAAAATTAGTTTTGAATACCTTGAGGGGTGTAGTTTCTAAAATTGGGTCATTTTTGGGTGGTTTCTATTACGTAAGCCTCACAAAGTGACTTCAGACCTGAACTGGTCCATAAAAAGTGGGATTTGGAAAATTTCTGAAAAATTTCAAAATTTGCTTCTAAACTTCTAAGCTATATAACATCCCCAAAAAATAAAATGGCATTCCCAAAATGATACAAACATGAAGTAGACATATGGGGAATGTAAAGTCATCACAATTTTTTGGGGTATTACTATGTATTACAGAAGTAGAGAAAGTGAAACTTTGAACTAGCAACTTTTTCCAAATCTTTGGTAAATTTGGTATTTTTTAATGCAAAAAGATTTACTTTTTTTACTCAATTTTAGCAGTGTCGTGAAGTACAATATGTGACGAAAAACAGTCTCAGAACGGCCTGGGTAAGTCAAAGCTTTTTAAAGCTATCAGCACTTAAAGTGACACTGGTCAGATTTGCAAAGAATGGCCAAGTCCTTAAGGTGAAATAGGGATGAGTCCTTAAAGGGTTAAAGGGTTGTCACAAATCTGTTATTGAGTTTTAGTCACTACCAATGATGTCATATCGTAGAAAAAAAAATTGCGTGATCAACTTGTAAGAGCTGATTTTGGCCCAAGTAGAACGGTGAAACAAACTACAAGGTGGGCCATTTATATGGATACACCTTAATAAAATGGGAATGGTTGGTGATATTAACTTCCTGTTTGTGGCACATTAGTATATGTGAGGGGGGAAACTTTTCAAGATAGGTGATGACCATGGCGGCCATTTTGAATCCAACTTTAGTTTTTTCAATAGGAAGAGGGTCATGTGACACATCAAACTTATTGGGAATTTCACAAGAAAAACAATGGTGTGCTTGGTTTTAACGTAACTTTATTCTTTCATGAGTTATTTACAAGTTTCTGACCACTTATAAAATGTGTTCAATGTGCTGCCCATTGTGTTGGATTGTCAATGCAACCCTCTTCTCCCACTCTTCACACACTGATAGCAACACCGCAGGAGAAATGCTAGCACAGGCTTCCAGTATCCGTAGGTTCAGGTGCTGCACATCTCGTATCTTCACAGCATATGTTCTGGAAGCTATTTAAATGAATGAATTTTACACATGTACACGTATGTCATATGTAACTTCACTGATCATGTTTGTAATAGTTGTAATATGTTTATTGACACTATCATGTAATTTTTGAGATCAAGATATGTTTTTAATCTTTGTATTCAGATGTTAAGGAGTTAATGCACTAATCATGTATCGATCACGTGATATGACGCAATCAGTTGTGGGTGTATATATATTGTTCACTGTGTCCTGTTACTTTGCTTGAGAAAGGCTCTGATTTAGAGCCGAAACGTCGCCATTGCCACTGAGGTGAATAAAGTATATTTTTTTTATATTATTTTTTTATTTATTTTTTTGGAGTGCTGCCTTTTTCCTATATATATGTGTGTGTGTGTTAAAAATATTTGTCTTCATGAATAGTGAAAAAGCAATAGCTTTTTACAGAAACTGTCCACAAACTATCCCTTTTTAGTTTCAGATTTGTTACACTGTGCATATAACATGATGGGCAAGGTAAATGTGTAGCTGTATAGGGGCAGTAATATTGGCTGCAGCAAAAAGCAATCCCCACCCACCGCCAGTTCCACACACTACAATATATGGTCCGTAACTGTGACAATAATGTATCAGGCTGCATGCTATCAGCACCAGGATTAATATTGTAAAATATTTGTTGTGATTGTGAATTTATCATGAAGATTGGGCCGATTCACATTAATAATAAATTACTTAGTATAGCCTCCAGTTCTGCACACGAGCACAAGCAGTTTAAAATGGCTGCCACTACTAGCCTCCCAGAGGCAGCCTGAATGTGTTACACAATACGACTCACTGACTCATGTCTCTAGAACTTACGGTATATATCTACATGAACTAATTACACCGCGCAACAATTATTTTGCTACTGAGAGAAAAACATGTGATTTATACTAAAATGAGCGTGCCAATTTCAAATATGAACTAGGAATTTGCCTGACACATCTAGATTTTAAGTTATACATGCAAAGCCTATTCAGTTATAATATTAATGCATTATATTGGAAATATTCCAATGGACATGTCCAGACCTGTTCGGACGCACTCAGGCTGATGTCAGCAGTAAGTATAAAAGGCAAGCTGGACAGATTTTGATAAAGTGATCTGTTATAGTGCTATCAGTTTTGAAACTTAAAGGGGTTCTCCGGGCTAAACCTAAAATTGGGGCATAATACTAACCTGTGGGGGAAGAATGTTGGTCTAGTACTTACCTTCCACAGAGCAGTCCGTTCCAAGATCCACCACCCTGTCACGTGACTGTCGGGCTTTCTGGTCTTCCGCTGAGTTTCCGTCTTCTTCTCTTCCTGTCTACTCTACCTTTCTTGAGCAGGAGACAGATCGTCATGAATTGCGTCACCGCCTCCTGCTCAAGAAAGCTCAGGCCGGCCGGCCTCACTCACAATGCAATAACACTATGCTGAATGCTAGTGCGCATGCGCAGGATTGCCGGACGCTCTCTGCAGTGTACAGGCTTCTATGTGAAGCCTGTACTGACTCCTGCAAAGCGCAATGTAAGCACTGTGCAGGAGTGACAGCATAGCGATCATCCACAGTGACTGATCACTATGTTGTGGATCTCACTGAGGACACTGACTGGCACATTGGGGGGCACTATGCATGGCAATGGGGCAATGGGAGCACTATTAATAGCACATGGGGCACTGTGGATGGCAAATGGGGCACTGTGGATGGCATATGGGGGCACTGTGGATGGTACATTGGGGCACTGTGGATGGTACATTGGGGCACTGTGGATGGCCCCTGGGGGCACTGTGGATGGCACACTGGATGTCACATGGGGCACTGTGGATGGCACTGGATGTCACTCGGGGCATTGTGGATGGCACATAGGGCACTCTAGATATCATTGTTATGTGTGCACTGTGGATGTCACTGTTATGGAGGCACTGTGGATGTCACTGTTATAGAGGCACTGTGGAGGTCACTGTTATGGGATCACTGTGGATGTCACTGTTATGGGGGTGCTCTAGATGACACTGTTATGGGATCACTGTGGAGGTCACTGTTATGGGGGCGCTGTGGAGGTCACTGTTATAGAGGCACTGTGGATGTCACTGTTATGGGGGCACTTTGGATGTCACGGTTATGGAAGCACTGTGGATGTCACTGTTATGGGCCACTGTGGAGGTCACTGTTATGGAGACACTGTGTATGTCACTGTTATGGGAGCACTGTGGATGTCACTGTTATGGGGGCACTGTGGAGGTCACTGATATAGAGGCACTGTGGATGTCACTGTTATGGAAGCACTGTGGATGTCATTGTTATGGGCCACTGTGGAGGTCACTGTTATGGGAGCACTGTGGTGGTCACTATTATGGTGGCACTGTGGATGTCACTATTATGGGGGATCTGTGGATGTCACTGTTATGGGGGCCTGTGGATGTCACTGTTATGGGGACACTGTGGATGACACTGTTATGTGGGATATGGGGGTGCTCTAGATGTCTCTGTTATGGGGACACTGTGGATGTAACTGTTATGGAGGCACTGTGGATGACACTTTATTGCAGCTCAGTATGAGTGATAAGGATCATGCAAACTACTGTGATTGGCCAGGAATCCATGTCTCAGTGCATGTGTCAGCCACAATTTCCAGGCCAACCTCGGCTCCCCTGACCAGATAAGAGACTGTCTATCATACATTACTGTCATATCGTCAGTTCGGTCAGGAGAGTGATGTAGACCTGGGAGATTTGGCGACACACGTACCATGTTTCCCAGGCTGATCATGGTCTTATCTCACGTGTATCACACATGATGTCCCAAGATAAAACCTTCAGCAGTCAGGACCAAAAAAAGATAAAATTAGTCCTCATGCACAGGACCATATCCGTTCTGCTTTCTCCAAGTAGCAGATCGGCTAAATAAGGATACTGCCTGTGTGAAATGTGCATTTTTTTCCAGAGCCATTGAGTTCTATGGGTTTTAGATCTGCATTATGAGGACCAGAATAAGACAAGTTCTATCTTTTGCTGTACTGATATATGGATGTGGAAAGCACACTGATGAAGTCCATGTGTTTTCCGCATCCGTATGTCAGTTCTGCAAAAAAAAAGAACATATCCTATTCTGGTCCTCATAATGCAGACCTGAAATCCATAGAAATCATCGGAACTGCAAACAAAATGTGGGTCGCACACGGACTGTATCCTTCCTTAGCGGGTCTGCGTCTCGCAGACCACAAAATGGATACGGTAGTGTGCATAAGGATTTAGATACACAGCTCAGCAGGCTGTATCATGTAAAATGGGATTAGATACACAGCTCAGCAGGCTGTATCATTGAAGATGGGATTAGATACACAGCTCAACAGGAAGTATCACACACAACAGGCTGTGTATCAAGCACACATACATGTTAGGATTAGATACAGATGTGTTTGGATGTGCTTGCCGATTCCAGCTGTTTATTACACTCTGGAGATGGTGAGGGCAGAGCCTGTGGATGGTCAGTGATTTAGTGTAACGACCGGCAACACGCACAGGGAGGAAACCAGGGAAAGCCCTGCCCAAGGGAGAGGGAAAGGTGGTGACCCCTAACTCTCCTTGCGGCTGGCACCTGACTGCCCTGACGTCCCTAGACGGGTTCCTCACCCGTGCGGCGATCACGTGCCTAAACCCTGGCTTTCCCTGAAATGAGCCCTAGATAGTGAACGGGCCGGTGGGATCGCTAGTCCGCACCACTGCACTAAGAGGGAAACACCAGGGAGAGGACAGACAAACACAGACAAACACAAACACCCAGGTGGACGACAACAACTGTCCACAAAGGTCCAACAGGGATCCGGAGGGTAGCGTTCTAATGCAACAATCAGAGAACGCAGCAACACAGCTCCAGTGGGTCAGAATAGATGTCCAGGCAGGAAGCTCTATATCTGGCAACCAGAGAAGTGTGAGAGGGGAATATAAGGAGGATTGGGAGTGCTGGACAAGGAACAGCTGAGAGAAGGAGCTACGGATCCCTGAGTGAGCCAAAACGGTTTGCAAAGCAAACCCAGAAAGCTACAATAGGGAAACATCCCTATCTTACATAGAGCGTGCAGCCAACCGCTGCGACCTCCTGACCCCGGGTACAACGGAGTCAGGCGTGGCTCTTGATACCCTCGTGACATTTAGACACTGAGTGAGAAGTAGATTCATGTCTGGGTGTAGAAAGATGGACACAGAAGTTATAGATGGAGTAGCTGCTGCAGACAGAGCAGAGTGGGGGCGTGGCCAGCCTGTGACTCATCACTGTGCAGTGCAGCCAGGCTTGTGTATCAATAAAGTTATGTATTCAACAAAACAAGAAGGGGAGAAAGTAATCAGATCTGCCAGGATAATGTGATGTCTTCCAGAGAGGAAGGAAAGCTCAGACATGAAAAACATGTATTGGGGGCATATGTATGTATGGTGAGGGGTGTTAGGAGCACATAAAAAGAATTTTGATTTTGGGACCGGACAACTTCTTTAAGATGGATAAACGTAATAAACGCAAATGTGTTAACGATCCAGACAATGTCTACTAAATATGTGGCAAATACACTACTTATGATCGCGCAAGAATCTGACAAAGCGAGTGCGTGTTGCTTACAAGTATTACTTTGACTGTAAAATTGGAGGTCAAGATAAAAGCTGGGCACCTCATGTTTGTTGCACTGTGTGTTACTCTGGGCTAACGCAGCTGTTGAATGATAAAAGGAAAGGAATGGCTTTTGCAGTGCCTATGGTTTGGCGTGAGCAGAACAATCACCGTTTAGACTGTTACTTTTGCATTAATAAATCGCTGGATATTCAAAGAGAAACAAGTCACAAATTGTGTATCCTGACGGAGTCTGCTCTTAAACCAGTACCACACGATGTAGAGAATCCACTCCCTGTCCCTCCCACAGCAGGAACGGCAATTGAAACAGACGGTTCTGATCCTGATTAAGAAGAAGATGTTGATTGTCACAATTAGAGTTGAGCGGACACCTGGATGTTCGGGTTCGAGAAGTTCGGCCGAACTTCCCGGAAATGTTCGGGTTCTGGATCCGAACCCGATCCGAACTTCGTCCCGAACCCGAACCCCATTGAAGTCAATGGGGACCCGAACTTTTCGGCACTAAAAAGGCTGTAAAACAGCCCAGGTGTCATGGTCTTACCTTCTCACTGTTCTCCTTCGTTTGACATGTGCTGGCGGCCATCTTGGTTTCTGGGTTTCTTGTAGCCTCCCACCCTGCGGCTTCTCCTTCCCACTGGGAGGAGCTGGATGCCTAGCTCATATATATATGAGACTGCTGCTGCTTCTGGTTCCTGATCCTGGCCTCGTCTGACTACCCCGTTGGTTCCTGATCCTGGCTTCGTCTGACTACCCTGCTGGTTCCTGATCCTGGCTTCGTCTGACTACCCTGCTGGTTCCTGATCCAGGCTTCGTCTGACTACCCTTCTGGTTCCTGACCTCTGTCTACGCAAGACCCTGCTTCGGGTTAGCCATCCGTTTGGACTTTTGCTTACAGCTTGATTTTCAATAAAGCCTTCTTATTTCCACTTATCTCTGTTGCTACGTCTGGTTCATGGTTCCATGACATTAGGACCAAGCCATGAATTTTGACGGTACAGGGCCATCCTCGCTACCTACGCTGGTTGCCAGACTTGATCAGCAGGATCACCTGTTGGGTCGGTTCGCTGTGGCGTTGCAAACCCTGCTTGAACGCACGGCTCATTTCGCTTCCGTTGCCGATGGGTCGGTTGTCGCTCCTGGGCCCGCTCCTACTGCCGCTCCGGTTGTTGCGCCAGAGTCTACCCCGACACCTGTTGCTGCGCCTGCGGTGTCTCGGGGTATGACCGGTTCTGCCCCCCTTCCACAGCGCTTTGGGGGAGAGCCAACTCAGTGCCGAGGTTTCCTTAACCAGGTGGGCATTTATTTCGAGTTGCTGCCACATGCCTTTCCTACTGAGAGATCAAAGGTGGGCTTCTTGATCTCGCTGCTCTCGGACAAGGCCTTGGCCTGGGCCAGCCCTTTATGGGAGAACAACAATCCGGTGGTTGCCGAGTTTTCCGGTTTTGTTGCTTCTCTTCGGAAGGTATTCGATGTGCCGGCTCGTGCTGCCTCTGCTGCGAAGCTCCTTATGTCCATCAGACAGGGTTCACGATCCGTAGCTGAATACGCCATTGAGTTTCGTACCCTGGCAGCAGAGGTGGGCTGGAATAATGAGGCTCTGGTCGCTGCTTTCTCTCATGGTCTCTCGGATGCCTTGAAGGATGAGGTTGCAGCTAAGGACCTACCAGTGGAGCTCGAGTCTCTTATTTCTTTCCTGATTTTGATTGACACCAGACTCAGGGAGAGACCTTCCTTTAAGGAGAGCCTGCGGAGGTCTTCTAACAGATTGGCGCCTACGTTTGCTGTCCCACCCGTGCCTCCCTCTCCTCCCACGCCTCCTGGGGATGACTTGTCTGGGGGTGAACCCATGCAGCTGGGGTTTGCTCGCCTGTCCGAGGGGGAGAGGGTACTCCGGAGACGCGAGGGCCGATGCATGTACTGTGGTCTCGGTGGGCATTTTCGGTTGGCATGTCCGAACCGTCCGGGAAACGCTCGCACCTGAGATCCTGTCGGGGGCAGATCTTGGGTGGAGTCTCCTCGTCCCCGGTTTCCCGTGTTGACAAACCACTGATCACTGTTGTCCTCTCCTGGGTCGGGGGCTCGGTGACGACCCAGGCGTTGGTGGACTCTGGTGCTGGTGGTTTGTTCATTGATAGTGTGTTCGCTGCCGCCAATTCCATTCCTCTGCAGCCTCGAGGTTCCCCACTGGCTCTTGAGGCGATAGACGGCAGACCCCTTCTGCCGCCACACGTGACTCATGAGACCCTTCCAGTGGGGATAGCCATTGGTGCCGTTCACAGAGAGTCGGTCTGTCTCCAGGTGATTTCGTCTCCACACTACTCGGTGGTCTTGGGGTACCCCTGGCTCCAGAAGCATAATCCGACTTTCGATTGGAGATCGGCCGAGATCCTCTCGTGGTCACCGCAGTGTGGGGCTAGTTGCATCCATGGGCCTGTCAAGTTGCTGTGTACTTCCTCGGACTCTCTGTTGCCTCCTGAATACGAAGAGTACCGGGATGTATTCGATAAGGTGCGCGCGGTTGCCCTACCTCCGCACCGCCCATACGATTGTGCCATAGAGTTACAATCTGGTGCCGTTCCTCCTCGTGGCAAAGTCTATCCACTGTCGGTAGCGGAGAATGAGGCCATGGAGGAGTACGTGAGGGAGGCGCTTTCACGCGGACACATTCGCAAATCCTCGTCCCCGGCAGGGGCTGGATTTTTCTTTGTGAAAAAGAAGGGCGGTGAGTTGAGGCCTTGCATCGATTACAGGGGTCTCAATCGCATCACGATCAAGAACGCTTACCCGATACCCTTGATTTCCGAGCTGTTCGATCGCCTCAAAGGGGCCACGGTCTTTACCAAACTCGACCTGAGGGCGGCATATAACCTGGTAAGGATCAAGGCGGGCGATGAGTGGAAGACCGCGTTTAACACCAGGACCGGTCATTATGAATCCTTGGTTATGCCCTTTGGGTTGTGCAATGCGCCCGCAGTCTTCCAGGAATTCATCAACGATGTTTTCCGTGACCTGTTGCAGCAGTGTGTGGTGGTCTATTTGGATGACATCTTGGTATATTCTGAATCCATGGAGGCCCACATTATGGATGTCAGACGAGTGTTGCAACGGTTACGAGAGAACAGGCTGTTCGGTAAGCTTGAGAAATGCGAATTTCACCGATCCCAGGTAACCTTCTTAGGTTACATCATTTCCGCTGAGGGGTTCTCCATGGATCCTGAGAAGGTTTCGGCTGTCTTACAGTGGCCCCAGCCCAGTGGTCTCCGTGCCCTGCAGCGCTTTTTGGGCTTCGCCAATTATTATCGGAAGTTCATCAGGGACTTTTCCATGCTAGCCAAGCCTCTCACGGATCTGACCAGGAAGGGCAGTAATTTCCAGGTCTGGCCGCTCGAGGCCATCCGAGCTTTTGAGGCTCTAAAGTCCGCCTTTGTGTCGGCTCCGATTCTGTCGCATCCCAACCCTGGGTTGCCCTTTGTCCTCGAGGTGGACGCGTCTGAGACGGGAGTAGGCGCCCTTCTGTCTCAGCGTAGAACACCAGAGGGTCCTCTGCTTCCTTGTGGGTTTTACTCCCGGAAACTGTCTTCCGCGGAGTGCAACTATCAGATTGGTGACAGGGAGTTATTGGCCATCGTGCAGGCCCTTAAAGAATGGAGGCACTTGCTCGAGGGTTCGGTGGTTCCGGTTCTCATCCTGACGGACCACAAGAATCTGACCTACCTTTCTGAGGCCAAGAGATTGACACCACGTCAGGCCAGATGGGCTCTGTTCTTGTCACGTTTTAATTACGTGGTCTCCTACCTACCCGGTTCCAAGAACATCAGAGCGGATGCCTTATCACGGCAGTACTCCGAGCTGTCCGGGGAGGAGTCGATTCCGACTTCGGTCATACCTCCGAATCAGATCCTGGCCGCCATTCGCACCAGCCTGACCTCTCCCCTGGGTGAGCAGATTTTGGCGGCTCAATCTGGTGCTCCCTCTGGGAGACCCAACGGCAGGTGTTTTGTGCCTGAGGAGTTGCGCACTCGGTTGTTGCGAACCTACCATAACTCCAAGGCCGCGGGGCATCCTGGAAAGAATCAGCTGTCCTGGGCTGTTTCACGTCTGTTCTGGTGGCCTTCTCTACGTTCCGACATCGCCGCATATGTAGCGGCATGCTCCGTTTGTGCCCAGAGTAAGTCCCCTCGGCACCTTCCGTTGGGCCTTTTGCAACCCATAGCCACCGGGGAGCGCCCATGGTCACACCTGGGGATGGATTTCATTGTGGACCTCCCTGCATCCCGAGGCCATACGGTCATTCTCATGATTGTGGATCGGTTTTCCAAAATGTGCCACTGTGTTCCTCTCAAGAAGTTACCCTCTGCACAAGAGTTGGCCACGATTTTCGCCAGGGAGGTCTTCCGGTTGCACGGTTTGCCCAAGGAGATTGTGTCGGATCGGGGGAGTCAGTTTGTGTCCAGGTTCTGGCGCGCCTTTTGCTCCCAGTTGGGGATTCATCTCTCTTTCTCCTCGGCCTACCACCCTCAGTCCAATGGGGCCGCAGAACGATCCAATCAGGCCTTGGAGCAATTCCTTCGTTGCTATGTCTCCGATCACCAAGACAATTGGGTTGACCTCCTGCCTTGGGCTGAGTTTGCCAGGAACACGGCGGTGAACTCTTCCTCTGGGACGTCTCCCTTCATGGCCAATTATGGGTTCCAACCTGCCGTGTTACCGGAGGTATTCTCTCCCCAGGATATTCCGGCTGTGGAGGATCACCTTTCCGTCCTACGTGCTTCTTGGGTACAGATCCAGAGGTCCCTTGAGGTCTCTGCGCAGCGCCAGAGACTCCAGGCTGATCGCAGACGAGCGCCCGCTCCTTCCTACCAGGTCGGAGACCGTGTATGGTTGTCCACCCGCAACCTCAACCTTCGAGTGC
The DNA here is from genome assembly GCF_014858855.1 of Bufo gargarizans. NCBI lineage: Eukaryota > Metazoa > Chordata > Amphibia > Anura > Bufonidae > Bufo > Bufo gargarizans. Next base: position 711,110,567 of record NC_058080.1, on the reverse strand, counting down.
CCACTCCCAAGCTGGCGCCTCGCTTTGTTGGTCCCTTCCGAGTGCTTCGCAGGGTAAACCCGGTAGCCTATGCCCTTGCGCTTCCTCCTGGCATGCGGATCTCCAACGTGTTTCATGTCTCCCTGTTGAAGCCATTGGTGTGTAATCGTTTCACTTCCTCGGTTCCTCGGCCCCGTCCGGTCCAAGTGGGCAATCGTGAGGAATATGAGGTGAGCAATATCCTGGACTCACGCCTGGTCCGCGGTCGGTTGCAGTTTTTGGTCCATTGGCGTGGTTATGGTCCAGAGGAGCGTTCCTGGGTTCCCTCCTCAGATGTCCATGCTCCTGCTTTGCTCCGAGCCTTCCACGCACGCTTCCCTCAGAAACCGTTCCTTACTCCGCGGAGGAGGGGCCCTTGAGGGGGAGGTACTGTCATGGTCTTACCTTCTCACTGTTCTCCTTCGTTTGACATGTGCTGGCGGCCATCTTGGTTTCTGGGTTTCTTGTAGCCTCCCACCCTGCGGCTTCTCCTTCCCACTGGGAGGAGCTGGATGCCTAGCTCATATATATAGGAGGTCTGTGGCTTCAGTTCCTTGCTTGGTCCTCCTGTGTTCACATGCTTCTAAGACTGCTGCTGCTTCTGGTTCCTGATCCTGGCCTCGTCTGACTACCCCGTTGGTTCCTGATCCTGGCTTCGTCTGACTACCCTGCTGGTTCCTGATCCTGGCTTCGTCTGACTACCCTGCTGGTTCCTGATCCTGGCTTCGTCTGACTACCCTGCTGGTTCCTGATCCAGGCTTCGTCTGACTACCCTTCTGGTTCCTGACCTCTGTCTACGCAAGACCCTGCTTCGGGTTAGCCATCCGTTTGGACTTTTGCTTACAGCTTGCTTTTCAATAAAGCCTTCTATTTCCACTTATCTCTGTTGCACGTCTGGTTCATGGTTCCATGACACCAGGAAAGGCTAGAGGGCTGCAAAAGGCAGCAACATGTAGGTAAATCCCCTGCAAACAAATGTGGATAGGGAAATGAATTAAAATAAAAATAAAATAAATAAAAATTAACCAAAATCAATTGGAGAGAGGTCCCATAGCAGAGAATCTGGCTTCACGTCACCCACCACTGGAACAGTCCATTCTCAGATATTTAGGCCCCGGCACCCAGACAGAGGAGAGAGGTCCCGTAACAGAGAATCTGTCTTCATGTCAGCAGAGAATCAGTCTGCATGTCATAGCAGAGAATCAGGCTTCACGTCAGCCACCACTGCAACAGTCCATTGTCATATATTTAGGCCCTGGCACCCAGGCAGAGGAGAGAGGTCCCGTAACAGAGAATCTGTCTTCATGTCAGCAGAGAATCAGTCTGCATGTCATAGCAGAGAATCAGGCTTCACGTCAGCCACCACTGTAACAGTCCATTGTCATATATTTAGGCCCAGCACCCAGGCAGAGGAGAGAGGTCCCGTAACAGAGACTCTGGCTTCATGTCAGCAGAGAATCAGTCTGTATGTCATAGCAGAGAATCAGGCTTCACGTCAGCCACCACTGCAACAGTCCATTCTCAGATATTTAGGCCCAGCACCCAGGCAGAGAAGAGAGGTCCCATAACACAGAATCTGGCTTCATGTCACCAGAGAATCAGTCTTCATGTCATAGCATAGAATCAGGCTTCACGTCACCCACCACTGTAACAGTCCATTATCATAAATTTAGGCCCCGGCACCCAGGCAGAGGAGAGAGGTCCCATAACACAGAATCTGGCTTCATGTCAGCAGATAGTCAGTCTTCATATCATAGCAGAGAATCAGGCTTCACGTCACCCACCACTGTAACAGTCCATTATCATAAATTTAGGCCCCAGCACCCAGGCAGAGGAGAGAGGTCCCATAACACAGAATCTGGCTTCATATCAGCAGATAATCAGTCTTCATATCATAGCAGAGAATCAGGCTTCACGTCACCCACCACTGTAACAGTCCATTATCATAAATTTAGGCCCCGGCACCCAGGCAGAGGAGAGAGGTCCCATAACACAGAATCTGGCTTCATGTCAGCAGAGAATCAGTCTGCATGTCATAGCAGAGAATCAGGCTTCACGTCAGCCACCACTGCAACAGTCCATTGTCAGATATTTAGGCCCAGCACCAAGGCAGAGAAGAGAGGTCCCGTAACAGAGGATCTGGCTTCATGTCAGCAGAGAATCAGTCTGCATGTCATAGCAGAGAATCAGGCTTCATGTCAGCCACCACTGCAACAGTCCATTGGCATATATTTAGGCCCAGCACCCAGGCAGAGGAGAGAGGTCCCGTAACAGAGAATCTGTCTTCATGTCAGCAGAGAATCAGTCTGCATGTCATAGCAGAGAATCAGGCTTCACGTCAGCCACCACTGCAACAGTCCATTGGCATATATTTAGGCCCCGGCACCCAGACAGAGGAGAGGTTCATTCAACTTTGGGTAGCCTCGCAATATAATGGTAAAATGAAAATAAAAATAGGATTGAATGAGGAAGTGACCAGATAAGAGACTGGCTGTATCATACATTACTGTCATATCGTCACACGTACATTTACCCAGTGTGCAGTTAGGGAGATATAGCGTCCCTGGCCGTGCTTACTGGTCCACGTATCTGTGGTTAGGTGGACCTTGCTACAGATGGCGTTGCGCAGTGCACACTTGATTTTATCGGATACTTGGTTGTGCAGGGAAGGCACGGCTCTCTTGGAGAAGTAGTGGAGGCTGGGAACAACATACTGTGAGACAGCAAGCGACATGAGCTGTTTGAAGCTGTCTGTGTCCACCAGCCTAAATGACAGCATTTCATAAGCCAGTAGTTTAGAAATGCTGGCATTCAGGGCCAGGGATCGAGGGTGGCTAGGTGGGAATTTACGCTTTCTCTCAAATGTTTGTGAGATGGAGAGCTGAACGCTGCCGTGTGACATGGTTGAGATGCTTGGTGACGGAGGTGGTGGTGATGTTGGTGGTACATCCCCTGTTTGCTGAGCGGCAGGTGCCAACGTTCCTCCAGAGGCGGAGGAAGAGGCCGAGGCGGCAGCAGCAGAAGAGGCCGAGGCGGCAGCAGCAAAAGAGGCCGAGGCGGCAGCAGCAGAAGAGGTAGCAGGGGGAGCCTGAGTGACTTCCTTGTTTTTAAGGTGTTTACTCCACTGCAGTTCATGCTTTGCATGCAGGTGTCTGGTCATGCAGGTTGTGCTAAGGTTTAGAACGTTAATGCCTCGCTTCAGGCTCTGATGGCACAGCGTGCAAACCACTCGGGTCTTGTCGTCAGCAAATTGTTTGAAGAAGTGCCATGCCAGGGAACTCCTTGAAGCTGCCTTTGGGGTGCTCGGTCCCAGATGGCGGCGGTCAGTAGCAGGCGGAGTCTCTTGGCGGCGGGTGTTCTGCTTTTGCCCACTGCTCCCTCTTTTGCCACGCTGTTGGCTCGGTCTCACCACTGCCTCTTCCTCCGAACTGTGAAAGTCAGTGGCACGACCTTCATTCCATGTGGGGTCTAGGACCTCATCGTCCCCTGCATCGTCTTCCACCCAGTCTTGATCCCTGACCTCCTGTTCAGTCTGCACACTGCAGAAAGACGCAACAGTTGGCACCTGTGTTTCGTCATCATCAGAGACTTGCTGAGGTGGTATTCCCATGTCCTCATCATCAGGAAACATAAGTGGTTGTGCGTCAGTGCATTCTATGTCTTCCACCACTGGGGAAGGGCTAGGTGGATGCCCTTGGGAAACCCTGCCAGCAGAGTCTTCAAACAGCATAAGAGAGTGCTGCATAACTTGAGGCTCAGACAGTTTCCCTGATATGCATGGGGGTGATGTGACAGACTGATGCAGAAGACTGGGTGGGAGATAATGTGAACGTGCTGGATCCACTGTCGGCCACCCAATTGACTAATGCCTGTACCTGCTCAGGCCTTACCATCCTTAGAACGGCATTGGGCCCTACCATATATCGCTGTAAATTCTGGCGGCTACTGGGACCTGAGGTAGTTGGTACACTAGGACGTGTGTATGTGGCAGAACGGCCACATCCTCTCCCAGCACCAGAGGGTCCACTAACACCACCACGACCATGTCCACGTCCGCGTCCCTTACTAGATGTTTTCCTCATTGTTACCGTTCACCACAACAACAAAAATATAATTTGGCCCAATGTTATGAATTCAAATTCAGGCCTTTTTTTTACAGACACCTAACACTATCTAGCTATCTATTTAGGTACCGTATTACACTAATACAGGCACAGCAGTAACCACCGATTTAGCTGACTATTTATTTGAGGCCTAGTATTTAGGCGCTGGGTGACAGGTATACATTTTACGGACAGAATTAGACTGGGATATGCACAGTAGCGTGTGTGTGAAGTTATTGAGAATGACCCTATCAGCACCTTGATTCTGATATACCCTTTTAGTGATGTATTTAAAGTAGGCCTGATACAGCAGAAACCACTAAATTAGGAAATTGCTAAATTGGGAATTGTATTTCAACCCAGAACAAAAAATGTGCTTTGACGGACACTAAATAACTTGCCCCGCCACAACAGTACAGCGGTAACGACAGATTTAGCTGGATATAAATTTGAGGCCTAGTATTTAGGCGCTGGGTGACAGGTATAGGTTTACTGACAGAATTAGACTTGGAAATGCACAGTAGCGTGTGTGTGAAGTTATTCAGAATGACCCTATCAGCACCTTGAATATTATATACCCTTTTAGGGATAAATTTAAAGTAGACCTGATACAGCAGAAACCACTAAATTAGGAAATTGCTCAATTGGGAATTGTATTTCAACCCAGAACAAAAACTGTGCTTTGACGGACACTAAATAACTTGCCCAGCCACAACAGTGCAGCAGTAACGACAGATTTAGCAGGATATAAATTTGAGGCCTAGTATTTAGGCGCTGGGTGACAGGTATACGTTTTACGGACAGAATTAGACTGGGATATGCACAGTAGCGTGTGTGTGAAGTTATTGAGAATGACCCTATGTGCACCTTGATTCTGATATACCCTTTTAGGGATGTATTTAAAGTAGGCCTGATACAGCAGAAACCACTAAATTAGGAAATTGCTAAATTGGGAATTGTATTTCAACCCAGAACAAAAACTGTGCTTGGACGGACACTAAATAACTTGCCCAGCCACAGCAAGAACCACAGATTTAGCTGGATATAAATTTGAGGCCTAGTATTTAGGCGCTGGGTGACAGGTATAGGTTTACTGACAGAATTAGACTTGGAAATGCACAGTAGCGGGTGTGTGAAGTTATTCTGAATGACCCTATGTGCACCTTGAATATTATATACCCTTTTAGGGATAGATTTAAAATAGCTCTGATACAGCAGAAACCACTAAATTATGAAATTGCTAAATTGGGAATTGTATTTCAACCCAGAACAAAAACTGTGCTTTGACGGACACTAAATAACTTGACCAGCTACAGCAGTAACGACAGATTTAGCTGGATATAAATTTGAGGCCTAGTATTTAGGCGCTGGGTGACAGGTATAGGTTTACTGACAGAATTAGACTTGGAAATGCACAGTAGCGTGTGTGTGAAGTTATTCTGAATGACCCTATGTGCACCTTGAATATGATATACCCTTTTAGGGATAGATTTCAAATAGCTCTGATACAGCAGAAACCACTAAATTATGAAATTGCTAAATTGGGAATTGTATATAAACCCAGATCAAAGAATGTGCTTTGACGGACACTAAATAACTTGACCAGCCACAACAGTACAGCAGTAACGACAGATTTAGCTGGATATAAATTTGAGGCCTAGTATTTAGGCGCTGGGTGACAGGTATAGGTTTACTGACAGAATTAGACTGGGATATGGCCAAAAAATAACCACACTATTGATGGTTAAATGCACTTGGTGTGACAGCTTTACCAACCACACTACTGAGGGTTAAATGCACTTGGTGACAGACGCAGCTTGCCCCTGATGTAGTATATGGCCAAAAAATAAACAGACTATTGCTGGTTAAATGCACTTGGTGTGACAGCTTCACCCTGATGTAGGAGTTAGCCAAAAAACAACCACACCATTGAGGGTTAAATGCACTTGGTGACAGCTTGCCCCTGATGTAGTATATGGCCAAAAAATAAACAGACTATTGCTGGTTAAATGCACTTGGTGTGACAGCTTCACCCTGATGTAGGATTTAGCCAAAAAACAACCACACCATTGAGGGTTAAATGCACTTGGTGACAGGCGCAGCTTGCCCCTGATGTAATATATGGCCAAAAAATAACCAGACTATTGTTGGTTAAATGCACTTGGTGTGACAGCTTCACACTGATGTAGGAATTAGCCAAAAAACAACCACACCATTAAGGGTTAAATGCACTTGGTCGCAGCTTGTGCTGGCACACCACAAGACACAAAATGGCCGCCGATCACCCCAGAAAAAAGTGACTGACAAACGGTCTGGGCAGCCTAAAAACAATGCGCAATTGAGTATCAGCAGCTCAATGATCCACAGCTGCAGATCGATCAATTAATCAAGTCCTTTGGAGGAGTTAATCTGCCTAATCTCGCCCTACTGTCGCAGCCGCAACCTCTCCCTATGCTGATCAGAGCAGAGTGACGGGCGGTGCTATGTGACTCCAGCTTAAATAGAGGCTGGGTCACATGGTGCTCTGGCCAATCACAGCCATGCCAATAGTAGGCATGGCTGTGATGGCTTCTTGGGGCAAGTAGTATGACGCTTGTTGATTGGCTGCTTTGCAGCCTTTCAAAAAGCGCCAAGAAAGCGACGAACACCGAACCCGAACCCAGACTTTTACGAAAATGTCCGGGTTCGGGTCCGTGTCACGGACACCCCAAAATTCGGTACGAACCCGAACTATACAGTTCGGGTTCGCTCATCCCTAGTCACAATGTATTTCCTGATCCAGGGTCAGCCGCACTTACTGAGCCAATCATATTTACATGATCTGGTAAGAGAACTGTCATTATCTAAAGAAAAGTCAGAACTGCTAGCTTCTAGACTTCAGGAATTTGCTACAATGAGGCACCAGTGGCGTCTCTAGCTTTCAAATTTTGGGGGGGCACACTGGGGGCCAGGACAAAAGAAGGGGGGGCAGCTATAACAACGATACATTTACACAAGTACACTTAGAAATGCTGCGATACTTTACCCAATACCTAAAACCGCAACAGGGAAGAAAAGTCCGGCTGTCTGTGGTTTAAAAAAAATAAAAATCACTCAGATTTCAACATGTCCTAGCTGCCTGTGGATGACACTTTTATAGGGAGGGGGATCTGTGGATGACACTGCTATGGGGGGGGGGGGGGATCTGTGGATGCCACATACCGTATATACCATCTTATGCTATATGTGTCATCCACAGATCCACCCCATGACAGTGTCATCCCCATTTCCCCCTCTATAAGGGCTGTTTCACATGAGTGGATGCCGTGCGTGGCATCCGCTCCATGAAAGAGTGCCAAGACCCGATGCGGACTACAGAGGCACGGAGCATTAACATGACTGATAATACTCCGTGCCTCTCTGTGATCTCTTTACTACGAAATCACAGTGACAACTGTGATTTCGTAGTAAAGAGGTCACAGAGAGGCACGGAGCATTATCAGTCATGTTAATGCTCCGTGCCTCTGTAGTCTGCATCGGGTCTTGGCACTCTTTCACGGAGCGGATGCCACGCACGGCATCCGCTCGTGTGAAACAGCCCTAACAGTGTCATCCACAGATCTCCCTCCCCGTCTCTCACAGGAGTGTACATTTGACATTTCTAAACTGTGGCGGATCCAGAGCCTGGTCTCGGGAGAGGCACTTCCAGATTGTTTTCTGTCCGCCGCCACAGAACAAGGGTGCTTATAGAACAGACTACACAGTGTAGAGGTATACTGTATATTGTGTGGCACAGTGTAGAGGTATACTGTATATTGTGTGGCACAGTGTAGAGGTATACTGTATATTGTGTGGCACAGTGTAGAGGTATACTGTATATTGTGGGGCACAGTGTAGAGGTATACTGTATATTGTGGGGCACAGTGTAGAGGTATACTGTATATTGTGGGGCACAGTGTAGAGGTATACTGTATATTGTGGGGCACAGTGTAGAGGTATACTGTATATTGTGTGGCACAGTGTAGCGGTATACTGTATATTGTGTGGCACAGTGTAGAGGTATACTGTATATTGTGGGGCACAGTGTAGAGGTATACTGTATATTGTGGGGCACAGTGTAGAGGTATACTATATATTGTGGGGCACAGTGTAGCGGTATACTGTATATTGTGTGGAACAGTGTAGAGGTATACTGTATATTGTGTGGCACAGTGTAGCGGTATACTGTATATTGTGTGGCACAGTGTAGAGGTATACTGTATATTGTGTGGCACAGTGTAGAGGTATACTGTATATTGTGTGGCACAGTGTAGCGGTATACTGTATATTGTGTGGCACAGTGTAGAGGTATACTGTATATTGTGGGGCACAGTGTAGAGGTATACTGTATATTGTGGGGCACAGTGTAGAGGTATACTATATTGTGGGGCACAGTGTAGCGGTATACTGTATATTGTGTGGAACAGTGTAGAGGTATACTGTATATTGTGTGGCACAGTGTAGCGGTATACTGTATATTGTGTGGCACAGTGTAGATGTATACTGTATATTGTGTGGCACAGTGTAGAGGTATACTGTATATTGTGTGGCACAGTGTAGCGGTATACTGTATATTGTGTGGCACAGTGTAACGGTATACTGTATATTGTGTGGCACAGTGTAGCGGTATACTGTATATTGTGGGGCACAGTGTAACGGTATACTGTATATTGTGTGGCACAGTGTAGCGGTATACTGTATATTGTGGGGCACAGTGTAACGGTATACTGTATATTGTGTGGCACAGTGTAGGCTATATGTGTATAACATAAACATATTTCACATGAACACTTACAGTTACTTGGCTTGGCCCTTGGGGATCTCGGACGCCACTTCCACACTTTGGCCGGGGGCTCGGCGGAGCTGATGTTGTGCTTTATCCTAATGAGAAAGATTTCATAATAAGGATTTGGAGAAGAGGCAGAGGGATAGCAGAGCAGGGAGAGGCGGGTGCTGCTACTAGGGGGTCATACCATGGGGGAGTAATAAAGCCCACCATAATGTCCCCCCAGTAGAAATAATTCTCCTTATAATGTGACATTGCAAAAAATACCCCCTTGTAATGCCCCCAGTTGAGCTAATGTGCCCCCATAATTTGCAAGTATAAAATTCCCCTTCTTAGTCCCCCCCGTAGATGACTCCATAGTACTCCTCTCCCCCTTCCCCATAGTACCCACCATGTGTCCCAGTATAAAATGCTACTGTACAGAGCCCCCCATATAAAATACCCCTTCTTTGTGGCCTCAGTAGATGCCCCTATAGTGCCCACCAATAACGTGCCAGTAACAAGAGCCCCCCATCACGTTCCAGTAATAAGAGCCCCCAATGTTCTAGTAACAAGATCCCCCATCATGTGCCAGTATTGTAATAAGCCCCCCATCATGTGCCAGTAATAAGCCCCCCAACATGTGCCAGTAATAAGCCCCCCATCATGTGCCAGTAATAAGCCCCCCATCATGTGCCAGTAATAAGCCCCCCATCATGTGCCAGTAATAAGCCCCCATCATGTGCCAGTAATGAGCCCCCCAATGTGCCAGTAATGAGCCCCCCAATGTGCCAGTAATGAGCCCCCAAATGTGCCAGTAATGAGCCCCCCAAATTGTGCCAGTAATGAGCCCCCCAAATTGTGCCAGTAATGAGCCCCCCAAATTGTGCCAGTAATTAGCCCCCCTTATTGTGCCAGTAATTAGCCCCCCTTATTGTGCCAGTAATGAGCCCCCCAAATTGTGCCAGTAATGAGCCCCTCAAATTGTGCCAGTAATGAGCTCCCCAAATTGTGCCAGTAATGAGCCCCCCAAATTGTGCCAGTAATGAGCCCCCCAAATTGTGCGCGTAATGAGCCCCCCAAATTGTGCCAGTAATGAGCCCCCCTTATTGTGCCAGTAATGAGCCCCCCTTATTGTGCCAGTAATGAGCCCCACTTATTGTGCCAGTAATGAGCCCCACTTATTGTGCCTGTAACAAGAGCCCCCCTTATTGTGCCTGTAACAAGAGCCCCCCTTATTGTGCCTGTAACAAGAGCCCCCCTTATTGTGCCTGTAACAAGAGCCCCCCTTATTGTGTCTGTAACAAGAGCCCCCCTTATTGTGCCTGTAACAAGAGCCCCCCATATTGTGCCTGTAACAAGAGCCCCCTTATTGTGCCTGTAACAAGAGCCCCCCATATTGTGCCTGTAACAAGAGCCCCCCTTATTGTGCCTGTAACAAGAGCCCCCCTTATTGTGCCTGTAACAAGAGCCCCCCTTATTGTGCCTGTAACAAGAGCCCCCCTTATTGTGCCTGTAACAAGAGCCCCCCATATTGTGCCTGTAACAATATTGTTAAAAAAACACACAAAAAAAAACAAAAAACGTATACTTACCTCCATGTCAGCGATGCGATGCAGCCTCTTCCAGCCTGTGTCCCGCTCTATATGGCTCAGGCAGCGCGATGACGTCATCGCGCTGCCTGTGCCGGCCTCTTATAGGCTGCAGGCCTAGTGCCTGCAGCCTATCAGAGGAAGGGGAAGGGACACACCTCTCCCTCCCCTGCACCTCCGCTGGCACAGGCAGATTACAATGGAGATGAGCGCAATGGAAGCGCTCATCTCCCTGTGCCCGGCTGCAGCAGTGCGGCGGCGGCGGCTCACTTGGGAGGGGGGCATTTTAGTTGGGGGGGCACATGGGGGGGCACAGCCTGATGTAGGGGGGGCCGTGGCCCCCTCTGGCCCCCCCCTGGCGACGCCACTGTGAGGCACCACAACTTCACACTTTCATCATCGACACACCAAGTTAGCTGCATACTATGCAATGGAAAGTGATGTCTGTTTCTGTACTGATGTAAATGGTCTTATGATGGAGTTAGATGTACACATGTTCCCGATGAATGGAGGCTATTCATAGACTCTAGCAAAACAAGTTTGAAAGCTGTCATGGTAACGAAAAACCATCACTTCTATTGGCTCATGCGGTTGGAATGAAAGAGACCCATGCTTCTATGGAGATAATTTTGAAAATGATCAAATACTCAGAACATAAATGGAAAATTTGTGCTGACCTGAAAGTGGTAGCACTGCTGCTTGGCCTACAGTTAAGGGACACAAAGCATATGTGTTTCTTGTGCCTATGGAACAGTTGTGATGATGATGACAACAATTATTACAAAATGAGACAGTGGCCTCCCAGAGTCGAGAACACAGTTGGTCAGTACAATGTACAACACAAATCACTGGTCGATCCACTTCAAGTTTATCTTCCACCACTTCACATTAAACTTGGTTTTATGAAAATTTTTGTATAATTGCACTTGATCGTGATGGAAATGATTTCCAGTATTGGAAGGAGAAGTTTAGCGCACTGAAAACTGATGCTAAAATAAAGGCCGGAATTTTCATTGGCCCCAAAATCAACAAACTAATGCATGATGACACATTCAGAACAAAACTCAACCCTCTGGAACTTGCAGCTTGGGGTAAATTTGTGCTAGTAGTGCAGAACCTCCTTGGGAACAGACGAGCTGCAAATTATGCTGAATTAGTAGAAAACATGCTTTCAGTATATGAACAACTTGGCTGCCGAATGTCATTGAAAGTGCATTTCTTACATTCCCATCTTGACTTTTTCCCACCCAATTTGGGACACGAAGGTGACGAACATGGAGAGCGGTTCCATAAAGATGTTTCTACAATGGAGAAGAGGTATCAAGGCCGTTGGAATCCCAACATGATGGGGGACTACTGCTGGTTTTTGCAAAGGAAAATATGACCATTCACAAATGCAAAAGCAGATGCCTGAAGCATTTTTAACAGTACTGGGCCTTGTTCAAGTAAGACTTTTAAACTGAAAAACGAGACTTTTTGAAATGTTGTTATTCCATTACATTTTCATACACTGTTTACTATGCAAACTGCTTAAGTAAAGTGCTTAATTCATTTAGGCATATTTATGCATAGCAAAATTTTGTGACGTGTTACAACATTTTACAATTTACGATTTAGTATAGGACAAATGTTTTTTTCCCAGTAGCAGACTAAAAGGTTTTTTTTTGTTGCGTGGTGTTATAAATCTACAAAGCTACTGTCTTCACTGTGAAGTCATCTCTCTGAACCTAAACTAGCCCTTGCATAAGTATAGGGGGTCACAGCGGTTGTGACCGGGCCCCTAAGCCAGATGGCCCCCCTTGCCAGTGGTACTGTACTTTTCCCTTTATAAGATGTAGTGCATCTTATAAAGTGGGTTGATGTTTCCAGTCAGGGCCAAGGCTATTGAGAGTACAGAAGGCATCTTTGCACTTGCAAACCTGGAGACAGAAAGAGTCCAAAATATCTCTTTAGCTCATATGAAGAGAACAATCCTCTAAATGAGGCGCGATAGATGACGATCATGTGTAAGATATTTTACTGAGGCCCAGGAGATTCAAGCTACTGCTCCTACAACAGTCATGTAATTTGCATATACAAGAAGTACAGTGAAGTAAATTGAAGACTGTTTCCCCCAAAAAATGCCTAAAGATATACAAGGGAAAGGAATGTTATTAGCATGTGTTAATTTAACATAAATTATTGTATGTCTCTGCAATCAGTCATGATCTAGATTTAATTTTTTTCCATCAACATCAATAATTTGGACATTTTCTTCTCTTGCAGATAATTTATTGCAGCCAGGAAACTTAAAAAAAGAAAAACACTTCCATCACAAAGGAGCATTTAAAAAAAAAATAATTAAATACATAGAATTTGGTTTTCTTTTTCATTTCAGCAATACTATGCCCACTGAAAATTAAACATGGAATATTGTCCTTCTGTAGCATTCAACATAAGTTATAAGACCTCTAATATAAATAGAGAATGTATTGTCACTTTCTGCTGTTGTGAGAGCAACATATTATGTGCACAGTAATCCTCATAATAATAGTAGATGGAGAATTGGGATAACAGTATGACAGCTCTATGGTTCTTCTGATAGGTTTGGGTAAAGATCTCCATAGAAGAGCACTGATTAGTGCAATATGGGATGCTCTAATTTAACCATTACAAGGGAGCTTTCTTTGGCCACAGCGATGGTCTGAGATATTTGAGACTGTTTGATGTGCTAAAAGGAGGAAGTTACAAAGCCAGAACAGGAAGCAATACATGGAGTGACTTAATAAAATTATATTCAGAAAACCACCCACTTGTATTTTTTATTTAAAAAAAAAATGCATACATATTCACATTTAGGTTTTTAGTATATGATGAAAATAATTAAAGGAGGTGTTCCTTTAAGGGCTCTTTCACACCTGCGTTCTTGTCTTCCGGCATAGAGTTCCGTCGCCGGGGCTCTATGCCGGAAGAATCCTGATCAGGATTATCCCCATGCATTCTGAATGGAGTGAAATCCGTTCAGGATGCATCAGGATGTCTTCAGTTCCGGAACGGAACGTTTTTTGGCCGGAGAAAATACTGCAGCATGCTGCGCTTTTTGCTCTGGCCAAAAGTCCTGAAGACTTGCCGCAAGGCCGGATCCGGAATGAATGCCCATTGAAAGGCATTGATCCGAAACCGGCCTTAAGCTAAACGTCGTTTCGGCGCATTGCCGGATCCGACGTTTGGCTTTTGTAGAGTGGTTACCATGGCTGCCGGGACGCTAAAGTCCTGGCAGCCATGGTAAAGTGTAGCGGGGAGCGGGGGAGCAGCATACTTACCGTCCGTGCGGCTCCCGGGGCGCTCCAGAGTGACGTCAGGGCGCCCCAAGCGCATAGATCACGTGATTGCATGGCACGTCATCCATGCGCATGGGGCGCTCTGACGTCACTCTGGAGCGCCCCGGGAGCCGCGCGGACTGTAAGTATACCGCTCCCCCGCTCCCCACTACTACTATGGCAACCAAGACTTTAATAGCGTCCTGGGTGCCATAGTAACACTGAACGCATTTTGAAGACAGATCCGTCTTCAAATGCTTTCAGTACACTTGCGTTTTTCCGGATCCGGCGTGTAATTCCGGCAAGTGGAGTACACGCCGGATCCGGACAACGCAAGTGTGAAAGAGGCCTTAGTAGAAATCCAGGAACTATGCCCTTCTCTTTGCACTGAAGAATTGTGGCTGCATCAGTACAACCATGCACCTAATATCTGCATGCTATCTAATGTAATAGGCCCCTACACTATGGTGCAACCTTTGTGTCAGTCTTTAGTAGTCCTATGGCTGAAGCACTTGGCTGTAATATATTGCAAAAATTAGTCGATGAACCCCAAGTCTAGGATTTTTTTGTGCTTACAATATGGCAGCCTTGGCTCCTGCCAAAGCTGGTATAGTTACTGCACAGGTCAGTTGTCGGAATTACAGACATATCTTGATGGCACCAAAGACTTAATCTTTGACCACCATTTGCCATAGCTGAAGAAGGTAAAGATAAATATCAGACGTCTGGACCTCTCGACAACGCGATCAACTGGCACCCTGATCGTAATCTTTTGCCTCGGGAGCTGAAGATCAACGTAAGGAAGATACAAGACAGAAATCTGCCATTATTCTTCCAAAACACAAGCAGAGGATCCCACTGGACAAGGAAGATAAACGTCTACCAAGAATGATTCCCGATAGTGTGTTGCCATCAGTAAATTCCCACTGTGGGCTGTAGTCCTAAGCACATCCTCCATCTACCTTGAATGTGAGTCCAGTCTCCAAAAGCTTTACATCTTCTGGACAAGTCATCTGTGGAGTACAAAAGTTTCTCAGACAAATTATCTCCACATTTTTTTTTTTTTGCACGCACCTCCTCTGAAAACTTGTATGCTCCAAAAATGTATTTTTCTCTTGTTCTCTCAGAGGCTGGTTTAAAGGGAGTCTGTCACCTCCATACGGCCATATACAGTGCTTACATGGCTCTGTAGCACACCTATACAGGATTGTAACGGTACCTTTGTTCTTTACTTTAGACTTGCACCAGCAGGAAAAACGAAGTTAAATTCATATGCAAATGAACACTCGCAAGTGCCCAGGGGGCGGCGTTCAGTGTGTAGGTGCCCAGGCTGCTCTGCCTTCTTTTCACTTTACTCCTCCCCAGTCTCTGCCTTTGCCCTATCGATGAGGCAAGAGACTTGGAGGGCGGGTAAAGGCAGAGGCTGGGGAGGAGTAAAGTGAAAAGAAGGCAGAGCAGACTGGGAACCTACACACTGAACGCCGCCCCTGGGCACTTTCGGTTGCTCATTTGCATATGAATTAAACTTTGTTTTTCCTGCTGGTGCAAGTCTCAAGACAAAGGTACCGTTACAATCCTGTATAGGTGTGCTACAGAGCCATGTAAGCACTGTATATGGCCATATGGAGGTGACAGACTCCCTTAAAAGACTTTTTCCCCACTCTAGTTGATTCTCTAACCAGAGCTGTTTTCTGCTTGCCTATTTTTCTCTCACTGCTCTGTTTCACACTGTTTTGATCTACTCCTCCCCATGGAAAGGGTAAAGCAGCACCACCTAGCAATTGTTATTATTGGCCTGTTAACTCCTTCTACCGCATGCAAACAGGAAACCCACAGAAAAAAAAAATGTTTCTATCCCTTTAAATAGTGGGCACTGTACTTATCCACACAGGTCTGGACAAGAAGGAATAATACCACACCCAGAGCTATGTATATACTGTCCATATAAATACTGACTGCTGGGCCATATAGCAGTCCTTTGGAAGTGCCCTCCTTTTAAATTTTGCCGCAGGCCTCCCCTCCTCAGTGTAGAACCCTTCATTAATGCAAAATGAAGTTACGTTATAAATAGTTTTCATCGAAAGATTCCTACCATTTTGTCTCTATGGAGTGTGTGTAAGTCCTTTCTTTATCTTAGAGTTGGATATAGTAGCAAGGATGAGGTGGAGGTTGTACACAACAGACTAAAACGTAGGTAGAAGGAGATCAAACAGCCATAGATAGTGAGGAAAGCAAACACAAGGCAAATTGCAAGGGGAAGACAGTAGCATCCTGGGCACACAGATCACATTCAGAATTTATTATTGGAATGAACACGTCCACAAAATTCTTAAACTAGGAGCAGGTGTCACGGAAAGGTGTACAGGAAACAAGACAATGCAAAATGAATATGAGACTCACTGGATCCAAAACTAAGGAACATAAAGGGAGACCCCTGCATAAGACCTGGCACTCTCCCTGACTGCTCAGCCTATGCGAACACCCCAATGGTGGATGATCGCATATCCACGTACCTCGACTATATAACACCTGAACACCCTACAATAGTGAGGGGACACGACCACCGGCTCCCTACACTAGACACGGAGGAAGTCAGGGTCACCTGGGATCCAGCAAACAGAAAATCACAAATGAATGTACAACACTTAGCTTGTAGAAGACTGGGAAATAGGATCAGCATGCACACACACTCCAGGAAGTTGTATAAGCCGCACACTAATGCATTATGGGGAGGAATGTAAAGGGATGCAATCAGTCCAACTACAAGACAGCTGAGAGAGGCTAATGAGATGAGGAACTGAAAACCCAGACAAAGAAAACTCAAGGAGGAGGTTCTGAAAGGCATCTGTCAGAGCTTCTCAGATGTCTGGTTGTGACAGTACCCCTCCCTCTACGAGTGGACTCCGGACACTCAGAGCCCACCTTCTCAGGATGGGACCTATGGAAAGCCCTGATGTATGCTCCAAAAATGTATTTTTCTCTTGTTCTCTCAGAGGCTGGTTTAAAGGGAGTCTGTCACCTCCATATGGCCATATACAGTGCTTACATGGCTCTGTAGCACACCTATACAGGATTGTAATGGTACCTTTGTTCTTTTCTTTAGACTTGCACCAGCAGGAAAAACGAAGTTAAATTCATATGCAAATGAACACTCGCAAGTGCCCAGGGGGCGGCGTTCAGTGTGTAGGTGCCCATGCTGCTCTGCCTTCTTTTCACTTTACTCCTCCCCAGAGCCCACCTTCTCAGGATGGGACCTATGGAAAGCCCTGATGTATGCTCCAAAAATGTATTTTTCTCTTGTTCTCTCAGAGGCTGGTTTAAAGGGAGTCTGTCACCTCCATATGGCCATATACAGTGCTTACATGGCTCAGTAGCACACCTATACAGGATTGTAACGGTACCTTTGTTCTTTTCTTTAGACTTGCACCAGCAGGAAAAACGAAGTTAAATTCATATGTAAATGAACACTCGCAAGTGCCCAGGGGGCGGCGTTCAGTGTGTAGGTGCCCAGGCTGCTCTGCCTTCTTTTCACTTTACTCCTCCCTAGTCTCTGCCTTTGCCCTATCGATGAGGCAAGAGACTTGGAGGGCGGGTAAAGGCAGAGGCTGGGGAGGAGTAAAGTGAAAAGAAGGCAGAGCAGACTGGGAACCTACACACTGAACGCCGCCCCTGGGCACTTGCGGTTGCTCATTTGCATATGAATTAAACTTCGTTTTTCCTGCTGGTGCAAGTCTCAAGACAAAGACAAAGGTACCGTTACAATCCTGTATAGGTGTGCTACAGAGCCATGTAAGCACTGTATATGGCCATATGGAGGTGACAGACTCCCTTAAAAGACTTTTTCCCCACTCTAGCTGATTCTCTACCCAGAGCTGTTTTCTGCTTACCTATTTTTCTCTCACTGCTCTGTTTCACACTGTTTTGATCTACTCCTCCCCATGAAAAGGGTAAAGCAGCACCACCTAGCAATTGTTATTATTGGCCTGTTAACTCCTTCTACCGCATGCAAACAGGAAACCCACAGAAAAAAAAATGTTTCTATCCCTTTAAATAGTGGGCACTGTACTTATCCACACAGGTCTGGACAAGAAGGAATAATACCACACCCAGAGCTATGTATATACTGTCCATATAAATACTGACTGCTGGGCCATATAGCAGTCCTTTGGAAGTGCCCTCCTTTTAAATTTTGCCGCAGGCCTCCCCTCCTCAGTGTAGAACCCTTCATTAATGCAAAATGAAGTTACGTTATAAATAGTTTTCATCGAAAGATTCCTACCATTTTGTCTCTATGGAGTGTGTGTAAGTCCTTTCTTTATCTTAGAGTTGGATATAGTAGCAAGGATGAGGTGGAGGTTGTAAACAACAGACTAAAACGTAGGTAGAAGGAGATCAAACAGCCATAGATAGTGAGGAAAGCAAACACAAGGCAAATTGCAGGGGGAAGACAGTAGCATCCTGGGCACACAGATCACATTCAGAATTTATTATTGGAATGAACACGTCCACAAAATTCTTAAACTAGGAGCAGGTGTCACGGAAAGGTGTACAGGAAACAAGACAATGCAAAATGAATATGAGACTCACTGGATCCAAAACTAAGGAACATAAAGGGAGACCCCTGCATAAGACCTGGCACTCTCCCTGACTGCTCAGCCTATGCGAACACCCCAATGGTGGATGATCGCATATCCACGTACCTCAACTATATAACACCTGAACACCCTACAATAGTGAGGGGACACGACCACTGGCTCCCTACACTAGACACGGAGGAAGTCAGGGTCACCTGGGATCCAGCAAACAGAAAATCACAAATGAATGTACAACACTTAGCTTGTAGAAGACTGGGAAATAGGATCTGCATGCACACACACTCCAGGAAGTTGTATAAGCCGCACACTATGGGGAGGAATTTAAAGGGATGCAATCAGTCCAACTACAAGACAGCTGAGAGAGGCTAACGAGATGAGGAACTGAAAACCCAGACAAAGAAAACTCAAGGAGGAGGTTCTGAAAGGCATCTGTCAGAGCTTCTCAGATGTCTGGTTGTGACAGTACCCCTCCCTCTACGAGTGGACTCCGGACACTCAGAGCCCACCTTCTCAGGATGGGACCTATGGAAAGCCCTGATGAGACGAGTGGCCTTAATGTCCGTCACTGGGACCCACATCCTCTCCTCAGGACCATAACCCTCCCAATGAACGAGGTACTGGAGAGAACCGCGGACAACACGAGAATCCACAATCCTAGAGACCTGAAATTCAAGATTCCCATCAACCATAATCGGAGGAGGAGGCAAAGGCGAGGGTACAATGGGTTGAACATAAGGTTTTAATAAGGACTTATGAAAAACATTATGGATCTTCCAAGTCTGAGGAAGATCAAGACGGTAGGCAACAGGATTGACGACAGACAGGATTTTGTAAGGCCCAATAAACTTAGGACCCAACTTCCAGGAGGGAACCTTCAATTTGATATTCTTGGTAGTCAACCACACCAAATCACCAACATTCAGGTCTGGACCAGGCACACGTCTCTTATCTGCCACACGCTTATATCTCTCACTCATGCTCTTTAGATTATCCTGAATCTTTTGCCAAATAGATGACAAAGACGAGGAGAATCTGTCCTCATCAGGTAAACCAGAAGACCCCTCTCCCGAGAAAGTCCCAAACTGCGGATGAAACCCATATGCACCAAAAAATGGTGACTTATCAGAGGACTCCTGACGACGGTTATTTAAAGCAAACTCAGCAAGGGACAAAAAAGAACACCAATCCTCCTGATTCTCCGCCACAAAACAGCGCAGATATGTCTCCAGATTCTGATTGACGCGCTCTGTCTGGCCATTCGACTGCGGGTGGAAAGCAGAAGAGAATGACAACCAAACCCCCAAGCGAGAACAGAAAGCCTTCCAGAATCTGGAAACAAACTGCGTGCCCCTATCAGAGACTATGTCTGAAGGAATACCATGCAATTTGACAATGTGATCAATAAATGCCTGATCCAGCGTCTTAGCATTGGGCAAACCAGGAAAAGGGATGAAATGCACCATTTTGCTAAAACGGTCCACCACCACCAGAATCACAGTCTTCCCCGAGGAACGAGGCAGGTCCGTTATGAAGTCCATGGACAGATGTGTCCAAGGACGGGAAGGAATGGGTAAGGGAAGGAGAGGACCTGATGGCCGTGAATGAGGGACTTTGGCACGAGCGCAAGTCTCGCAGGCTGCCACAAAACCCTCAACCGACTTACGAAGCGCAGGCCACCAGAATCTCAGAGCGATGAGATCCACTGTGGCTCTTGCCCCCGTGTGCCCAGCAAGGACCGTATCATGGTGTTCCTTAAAAATCTTGTGTCTTAAAGCGAGAGGCACAAACAACCTCCCAGGAGGACAAAGATCAGGAGCCTCTGACTGGGCTGCCTGCACCTCTGCCTCCAATTCAGGAAAAAGAGCAGAGACCACCACACCTTCAGCCAAAATGGGACGCGGGTCTTCAAAATTCCCACCTCCAGGAAAACAACGTGACAGGGCATCTGCCTTCACATTCTTAACCCCAGGGCGGAACGTGACAACAAAATTAAACCTTGAAAAGAACAAAGACCATCTGGCCTGTCTCCAAGTAGGCCAGATTTTTATGGTCAGTAAACACAGTAATAGGGTGTCTGGCTCCCTCTAGCCAATGGCGCCATTGCTCAAAAGCCAACTTGATGGCCAACAACTCCCTATCTCCCACATCGTAATTTCTCTCTGCGGAGGAGAGTTTCTTCGAGAAAAAGGCACACGGTCGCCATTTGGCAGGAGAGGAACCTTGAGACAAGACCGCACCCACACCCACCTCAGAAGCATCAACCTCAACTATGAAGGGTAGAGAAATATCAGGTTGTACCAAGATAGGAGCGGAAGCAAAACTCTCCTTGATATTAGAAAAGGCCTTACGCGCCTCTACCGACCCGGAAGAAAAATCTACCCCTTTTCTGGTCATATCAGTGAGTGGTTTAACAATAGAGGAATAATTCAAAATAAACTTCCTGTAATAATTGGCAAAGCCCAAAAAACGCATCAGCGCCTTCTGATTCTCAGGAAGCTCCCACTCAAGCACAGCGCGGACCTTCTCGGGGTCCATGCGAAAACCGGAAGCGGAGAGAAGAAACCCCAGAAATAGAATTTCTGGAACCGCAAACACACATTTTTCCAGTTTCGCGTATAATTTATTCTCCCGCAGGATGAGCAAGACCTGACGTAAGTGTTCCTTATGAGTTTTGAAATCAGGAGAAAAAATCAAAATGTCATCCAAATACACTAATACAAATTTTCCCATTAAATGATAAAAAATGCTGTTCACGAAATGCTGAAAAACGGCTGGGGCATTCATCAAACCAAAAGGCATAACCAAATTCTCAAAATGGCCCTCAGGGGTATTGAAGGCCGTCTTCCATTCGTCTCCTTCTCTGACCCTGACCAAGTTGTATGCCCCTCTTAGATCTAATTTGGAAAAGACTTTAGCCCCAACAATCTGGTTAAACAGGTCCGGGATCAGAGGAAGCGGATAAGGGTCACGAATAGTGATACTGTTCAGCTCCCTGAAATCCAGACAAGGTCTTAAAGAACCATCTTTTTTCTTAACAAAGAAAAAACCAGCGGCAACAGGTGACTTCGAGGGTCGTATGTGTCCTTTTCTCAGACTCTCAGAGATATAATGGCAGAAAAAGAAGAAAGAAGCTCAAAGTACCAAACTAATAATTAGAAAAATACTAATTTTTATTATTAAATTCATGATAAAAAAGCACACATGTAGTGAATGCCAAGGACAGGGTAAGGGAACGGGGAAGGAAAAGAAGCGCCACCCTGGAAGAACACACTGATCACAAGAACACACAACTGTGTGTGGTACAATGACCAACTCATGAACACAGTATGAGAAATAGATATGTATAAAGAAGGTGAGTGAAGATCAAAGAAACTAACCCACCATGGCTATAATGCAAAAAATACAGAAGACATTGGCAGTACAGAAATGCACCAACAATATGCCAATGAACAGGCAATTACAGGCCAAGTGAGGAGTCTCAACATCTAGAGCCTACAATAACCCAAAAACAGTACCTCACTCCCCAACCTACTGCAACTTGTACAAAAAAAAGAGCAAGGATTTTTTCAAGGTAAAAAATCTCATTTTATTCAATATAAATCACATGATCATTACAGGTATTGCTCAATTGGGACAGGACATGGAGACTGAGCCACAAGGGGCTATACAATGTGGAGAATCACAATGGGGGATAATGTGACCATACCCAGCAGAGAACAACAATATACCAGAGGCCGTGAGCAAAAGTGTAGTTGCGGGTGCAAATGCTGATCCCCTAGTATAAAACAACTACTGACTATTGCTCACAACTAGAGTTGAGCGAACACCTGGATGTTCGGGTTCGAGAAGTTCGGCCGAACATCCCGGAAATGTTCGGGTTCGGGATCCGAACCCGATCCGAACTTCGTCCCGAACCCGAACCCCATTGAAGTCAATGGGGACCCGAACTTTTCGGCACTAAAAAGGCTGTAAAACAGCCCAGGAAAGAGCTAGAGGGCTGCAAAAGGCAGCAACATGTAGGTAAATCCCCTGCAAACAAATGTGGATAGGGAAATGAATTAAAATAAAAATTAAATAAATAAAAATTAACCAAAATCAATTGGAGAGAGGTTCCATAGCAGAGAATCTGGCTTCCCGTCACCCACCACTGGAACAGTCCATTCTCAGATATTTAGGCCCCGGCACCCAGGCAGAGGAGAGAGGTCCCGTAACAGAGAATCTGTCTTCATGTCAGCAGAGAATTAGTCTGCATGTCATAGCAGAGAATGAGGCTTCACGTCAGCCACCACTGCAACAGTCCATTGGCATATATTTAGGCCCAGCACCCAGGCAGAGGAGGGAGGTCCCGTAACAGAGAATCTGTCTTCATGTCAGCAGAGAATTAGTCTGCATGTCATAGCAGAGAATGAGGCTTCACGTCAGCCACCACTGCAACAGTCCATTGGCATATATTTAGGCCCAGCACACACACAGGCAGAGGAGAGAGGTCCCGTAACAGAGAATCTGGCTTCATGTCAGCAGAGAATCAGTCTGCATGTCATAGCAGAGAATGAGGCTTCACGTCAGCCACCACTGCAACAGTCCATTGGCATATATTTAGGCCCAGCACACACACAGGCAGAGGAGAGAGGTCCCGTAACAGAGAATCTGGCTTCATGTCAGCAGAGAATCAGTCTGCATGTCATAGCAGAGAATCAGGCTTCACGTCAGCCACCACTGTAACAGTCCATTGTCATATATTTAGGCCCAGGCACCCAGGCAGAGGAGAGAGGTCCCGTAACAGACAATCTGGCTTCATGTCAGCAGAGAATCAGTCTTCATATCATAGCAGAGAATCAGGCTTCACGTCAGCCACCAATGCAACAGTCCATTGTCAGATATTTAGGCCCAGCACCCAGGCAGAGGAGAGAGGTCCCGTAACAGACAATCAGGCTTCACGTCAGCCACCACTGCAACAGTCCATTGGCATATATTTAGGCCCAGCACACACACAGGCAGAGGAGAGAGGTCCCGTAACAGAGAATCTGGCTTCATGTCAGCAGAGAATCAGTCTGCATGTCATAGCAGAGACTGAGGCTTCACGTCAGCCACCACTGCAACAGTCCATTGGCATATATTTAGGCCCAGCACACACACAGGCAGAGGAGAGAGGTCCCGTAACAGAGAATCTGGCTTCATGTCAGCAGAGAATCAGTCTGCATGTCATAGCAGAGAATGAGGCTTCACGTCAGCCACCACTGCAACAGTCCATTGGCATATATTTAGGCCCAGCACCCAGGCAGAGGAGGGAGGTCCCGTAACAGAGAATCTGTCTTCATGTCAGCAGAGAATTAGTCTGCATGTCATAGCAGAGAATGAGGCTTCACGTCAGCCACCACTGCAACAGTCCATTGGCATATATTTAGGCCCAGCACACACACAGGCAGAGGAGAGAGGTCCCGTAACAGAGAATCTGGCTTCATGTCAGCAGAGAATCAGTCTGCATGTCATAGCAGAGAATGAGGCTTCACGTCAGCCACCACTGCAACAGTCCATTGGCATATATTTAGGCCCAGCACACACACAGGCAGAGGAGAGAGGTCCCGTAACAGAGGATCTGGCTTCATGTCAGCAGAGAATCAGTCTGCATGTCATAGCAGAGAATCAGGCTTCACGTCAGCCACCACTGCAACAGTCCATTGGCATATATTTAGGCCCAGCACACACACAGGCAGAGGAGAGAGGTCCCGTAACAGAGGATCTGGCTTCATGTCAGCAGAGAATCAGTCTGCATGTCATAGCAGAGAATCAGGCTTCACGTCAGCCACCACTGCAACAGTCCATTGTCATAAATTTAGGCCCAGCACCCAGGCAGAGGAGAGAGGTCCCGTAACAGACAATCTGGCTTCATGTCAGCAGAGAATTAGTCTGCATGTCATAGCAGAGAATCAGGCTTCATGTCAGCCACCACTGCAACAGTCCATTGGCATATATTTAGGCCTAGCACACAGGCAGAGGAGAGGTTCATTCAACTTTGGGTAGCCTCGCAATATAATGGTAAAATGAAAATAAAAATAGGATTGAATGAGGAAGTGCCCTGGAGTCCAATAATATATGGTTATGGGGAGGTAGTTAATGTCTAATCTGGACAAGGGACGGACAGGTCCTGTGGGATCCATGCCTGGTTCATTTTTATGAACGTCAGCTTGTCCACATTGGCTGTAGACAGGCGGCTGCGTTTGTCTGTAATGACGCCCCCTGCCGTGCTGAATACACGTTCAGACAAAACGCTGGCTGCCGGGCAGGCCAGCACCTCCAAGGCATAAAAGGCTAGCTCTGGCCACGTGGACAATTTAGAGACCCAGAAGTTGAATGGGGCCGAACCATCAGTCAGTACGTGGAGGGGTGTGCACACGTACTGTTCCACCATGTTAGTGAAATGTTGCCTCCTGCTAACACGTTGCGTATCAGGTGGTGGTGCAGTTAGCTGTGGCGTGTTGACAAAAGTTTTCCACATCTCTGCCATGCTAACCCTGCCCTCAGAGGAGCTGGCCGTGACACAGCTGCCTTGGCGACCTCTTGCTCCTCCTCTGCCTTGGCCTTGGGCTTCCACTTGTTCCCCTGTGACATTTGGGAATGCTCTCAGTAGCGCGTCTACCAACGTGCGCTTGTACTCGCGCATCTTCCTATCACGCTCCAGTGCAGGAAGTAAGGTGGGCACATTGTCTTTGTAGCGTGGATCCAGCAGGGTGGCAACCCAGTAGTCCGCACAGGTTAAAATGTGGGCAACTCTGCTGTCGTTGCGCAGGCACTGCAGCATGTAGTCGCTCATGTGTGCCAGGCTGCCCAGGGGTAAGGACAAGCTGTCCTCTGTGGGAGGCGTATCGTCATCGTCCTGCCTTTCCCCCCAGCCACGCACCAGTGATGGACCCGAGCTGCGTTGGGTGCCACCCCGCTGTGACCATGCTTCATCCTCATCCTCCTCCACCTCCTCCTCATCCTCGTCCTCCTCGTCCTCCAGTAGTGGGCCCTGGCTGGCCACATTTGTACCTGGCCTCTGCTGTTGCCAAAAACCTCCCTCTGAGTCACTTCGAAGAGACTGGCCTGAAAGTGCTAAAAATGACCCCTCTTCCTCCTCCTCCTCCTCCTCCTGGGCCACCTCCTCTTCCATCATCGCCCTAAGTGTTTTCTCAAGGAGACATAGAAGTGGTATTGTAACGCTGATAACGGTGTCATCGCCACTGGCCATGTTGGTGGAGTACTCGAAACAGCGCAACAGGGCACACAGGTCTCGCATGGAGGCCCAGTCATTGGTGGTGAAGTGGTGCTGTTCTGTAGTGCGACTGACCCGTGCGTGCTGCAGCTCAAACTCCACTATGGCCTGCTGCTGCTCGCACAGTCTGTCCAGCATGTGCAAGGTGGAGTTCCACCTGGTGGGCACGTCGCATATGAGGCGGTGAGCGGGAAGGCCGAAGTTACGCTGTAGCGCAGACAGGCGAGCAGCAGCAGGATGTGAACGCCGGAAGCGCGAACAGACGGCCCGCACTTTATGCAGCAGCTCTGACATGTCGGGGTAGTTGTGAATGAACTTCTGCACCACCAAATTCAGCACATGCGCCAAGCAAGGGATGTGCGTCAAATTGGCTAGTCCCAGAGCTGCAACGAGATTTCGCCCATTATCACACACCACCAGGCCGGGCTTGAGGCTCACCGGCAGCAACCACTCGTCGGTCTGTTGTTCTATACCCCGCCACAACTCCTGTGCGGTGTGGGGCCTGTCCCCCAAACATATGAGTTTCAGAATGGCCTGCTGACGTTTACCCCGGGCTGTGCTGAAGTTGGTGGTGAAGGTGTGTGGCTGACTGGATGAGCAGGTGGAAGAAGAGGAGGAGGAAGCCGAGAAGGAGGAGGTGGCAACAGGAGGCAAAGAATGTTGCCCTGCGATCCTTGGCGGCGGAAGGACGTGCGCCAAACAGCTCTCCGCCTGGGGCCCAGCTGCCACTACATTTACCCAGTGTGCAGTTAGGGAGATATAGCGTCCCTGGCCGTGCTTACTGGTCCACGTATCTGTGGTTAGGTGGACCTTGCTACAGATGGCGTTGCGCAGTGCACACTTGATTTTATCGGATACTTGGTTGTGCAGGGAAGGCACGGCTCTCTTGGAGAAGTAGTGCCGGCTGGGAACAACATACTGTGGGACAGCAAGCGACATGAGCTGTTTGAAGCTGTCTGTGTCCACCAGCCTAAATGACAGCATTTCATAGGCCAGTAGTTTAGAAATGCTGGCATTCAGGGCCAGGGATCGAGGGTGGCTAGGTGGGAATTTACGCTTTCTATCAAATGTTTGTGAGATGGAGAGCTGAACGCTGGCGTGTGACATGGTTGAGACGCTTGGTGACGGAGGTGGTGGTGGTGGTGTTGGTGGTACATCCCCTGTTTGCTGGGCGGCAGGTGCCAACGTTCCTCCAGAGGCGGAGGAAGAGGCCGAGGCGGCAGCAGCAGAATAGGCCGAGGCGGCAGCAGCAGAAGAGGTAGCAGGGGGAGCCTGAGTGACTTCCTTGGTTTTAAGGTGTTTACTCCACTGCAGTTCATGCTTTGCATGCAGGTGCCTGGTCATGCAGGTTGTGCTCAGGTTCAGAACGTTAATGCCTCGCTTCAGGCTCTGATGGCACAGCGTGCAAACCACTCGGGTCTTGTCGTCAGCACATTGTTTGAAGAAGTGCCATGCCAGGGAACTCCTTGAAGCTGCCTTTGGGGTGCTCGGTCCCAGATGGCGGCGGTCAGTAGCAGGCGGAGTCTCTTGGCGGCGGGTGTTCTGCTTTTGCCCACTGCTCCCTCTTTTGCTACGCTGTTGGCTCGGTCTCACCACTGCCTCTTCCTCCGAACTGTGAAAGTCAGTGGCACGACCTTCATTCCATGTGGGGTCTAGGACCTCATCGTCCCCTGCATCGTCTTCCACCCAGTCTTGATCCCTGACCTCCTGTTCAGTCTGCACACTGCAGAAAGACGCAGCAGTTGGCACCTGTGTTTCGTCATCATCAGAGACATGCTGAGGTGGTATTCCCATGTCCTCATCATCAGGAAACATAAGTGGTTGTGCGTCAGTGCATTCTATGTCTTTCACCGCTGGGGAAGGGCTAGGTGGATGCCCTTGGGAAACCCTGCCAGCGGAGTCTTCAAACAGCATAAGAGACTGCTGCATAACTTGAGGCTGAGACAGTTTCCCTGGTATGCATGGGGGTGATGTGACAGACTGATGGGGTTGGTTTTCAGGCGCCATCTGTGCGCTTTCTGCAGAAGACTGGGTGGGAGATAATGTGAACGTGCTGGATCCACTGTCGGCCACCCAATTGACTAATGCCTGTACCTGCTCAGGCCTTACCATCCTTAGAACGGCATTGGGCCCCACCATATATCGCTGTAAATTCTGGCGGCTACTGGGACCTGAGGTAGTTGGTACACTAGGACGTGTGGATGTGGCAGAACGGCCACGTCCTCTCCCAGCACCAGAGGGTCCACTAACACCACCACGACCATGTCCACGTCCGCGTCCCTTACTAGATGTTTTTCTCATTGTTATGGTTCACCACAACAACAAATATATTATTTGGCCCAATGTATTGTATTTAAATTCAGCGGGATATAAATTTGAGGCCTAGTATTTAGGCGCTGGGTGACCGGTATGGATTTAGTGACAGAATTAGACTTGGAAATGCACAGAAGCGTGTGTGTGAAGTTATTCTGAATGACCCTATGTGCACCTTGAATATTATATACCCTTTTAGGGATAGATTTCAAATAGCTCTGATATAGCAGAAACCACTAAATTATGAAATTGCTAAATTGGGAATTGTATTTCAACCCAGAACAAGAAATGTGCTTGAACGGACACTAAATAACTCGCCCAGCTACAGCACTAAGGACAGATTTAGCTGGATATAAATTTGAGGCCTAGTATTTAGGCGCTGGGTGACAGGTATGGGTTTAGTGACAGAATTAGACTTGGAAATACACAGTAGCGGGTGTGTGAAGTTATTCTGAATGTCCCTATGTGCACCTTCAATATGATCTAACCTTTTAGGGATAGATTTCAAATAGCTCTGATATAGCAGAAACCACTAAATTATGAAATTGCTAAATTGGGAATTGTATTTCAACCCAAAACAAGAAATGTGCTTGAACGGACACTAAATAACTCGCCCAGCTACAGCACTAAGGACAGATTTAGCTGGATATAAATTTGAGGCCTAGTATTTAGGCGCTGGGTGACAGGTATGGGTTTAGTGACAGAATTAGACTTGGAAATACACAGTAGCGGGTGTGTGTGAAGTTATTCTGAATGACCCAATGTGCACCTTGAATATTATATACCCTTTTAGGGATAGATTTCAAATAGCTCTGATATAGCAGAAACCACTAAATTATGAAATTGCTAAATTGGGAATTGTATTTCAACCCAGAACAAGAAATGTGCTTGAACGGACACTAAATAACTCGCCCAGCTACAGCACTAAGGACAGATTTAGCTGGATATAAATTTGAGGCCTAGTATTTAGGCGCTGGGTGACAGGTATGGGTTTAGTGACAGAATTAGACTTGGAAATGCACAGTAGCGGGTGTGTGAAGTTATTCTGAATGTCCCTATGTGCACCTTCAATATGATCTACCCTTTTAGGGATAGATTTCAAATAGCTCTGATACAGCAGAAACCACTACATTTTAAATTGCTAAATTGGGAATTGTATTTCAACCCAGAACAAGAAATGTGCTTGAACGGACACTAAATAACTCGCCCAGCTACAGCACTAAGGACAGATTTAGCTGGATATGAATTTGAGGCCTAGTATTTAGGCGCTGGGTGACAGGTATGGGTTTAGTGACAGAATTAGACTTGGAAATGCACAGTAGCGGGTGTGTGAAGTTATTCTGAATGTCCCTATGTGCACCTTCAATATGATCTACCCTTTTAGGGATAGATTTCAAATAGCTCTGATACAGCAGAAACCACTACATTTTAAATTGCTAAATTGGGAATTGTATTTCAACCCAGAACAAGAAATGTGCTTGAACGGACACTAAATAACTCGCCCAGCTACAGCACTAAGGACAGATTTAGCTGGATATAAATTTGAGGCCTAGTATTTAGGCGCTGGGTGACAGGTATGGGTTTAGTGACAGAATTAGACTTGGAAATGCACAGTAGCGGGTGTGTGAAGTTATTCTGAATGTCCCTATGTGCACCTTCAATATGATCTACCCTTTTAGGGATAGATTTCAAATAGCTCTGATACAGCAGAAACCACTACATTTTAAAATTGCTAAATTGGGAATTGTATTTCAACCCAGAACAAGAAATGTGCTTGAACGGACACTAAATAACTCGCCCAGCTACAGCACTAACGACAGATTTAGCTGGATATGAATTTGAGGCCTAGTATTTAGGCGCTGGGTGACAGGTATGGGTTTAGTGACAGAATTAGACTTGGAAATGCATAGTAGCGGGTGTGTGAAGTTATTCTGAATGACCCTATGTGCACCTTGAATATTATATACCCTTTTAGGGATAGATTTCAAATAGCTCTGATACAGCAGAAACCACTAAATTTTTAAATTGCTAAATTGGGAATTGTATTTCAACCCAGAACAAAAAATGTGCTTTGACGGACACTAAATAACTTTCCCAGCCACAACAGGACAGCGGTAACGAGAGATTTAGCGGGATATAAATTTGAGGCCTAGTATTTAGGCGCTGGGTGACCGGTATGGATTTAGTGACAGAATTAGACTGGGATATGGCCAAAAAATAACCACACTATTGCTGGTTAAATGCACTTGGTGATGGGCGCAGCTTGCCCCTGATGTAGTATATGGCCAAAAAATGAACAGACTATTGCTGGTTAAATGCACTTGGTGTCACAGCTTGACCAACCACACTACTGAGGGTTAAATGCACTTGGTGACGGGCGCAGCTTGCCCCTGATGTAGTATATGGCCAAAAAATGAACAGACTATTGCTGGTTAAATGCACTTGGTGACGGGCGCAGCTTGCCCCTGATTTAGTATATGGCCAAAAAATGAACAGACTATTGCTGGTTAAATGCACTTGGTGTGATAGCTTGACCAACCACACTACTGAGGGTTAAATGCACTTGGTGACGGGCGCAGCTTGCCCCTGATGTAGTATATGGCCAAAAAATAAACAGACTATTGCTGGTTAAATGCACTTGGTGTGACAGCTTCACCCTGATGTAGGCTTTAGCCAAAAAACAAATGCACCATTGAGGGTTAAATGCACTTGGTGACAGGCGCAGCTTGCCCCTGATGTAGTATATGGCCAAAAAATAAACAGACTATTGCTGGTTAAATGCACTTGGTGTGACAGCTTCACCCTGATGTAGGCTTTAGCCAAAAAACAACCACACCATTGAGGGTTAAATGCACTTGGTCGCAGCTTGTGCTGGCGCACCACAAGACACAAAATGGCCGCCGATCACCCCAGAAAAATGTGACTGACAAACGGTCTGGGCAGCCTAAAAACAGTGAGCAATTGAGGATCAGCAGCTCAATGATCCACAGCTGCAGATCGATCAGTTAATCAAGTCCTTTGGAGGAGTTAATCTGCCTAATCTCGCCCTACTGTCGCAGCCGCAACCTCTCCCTACGCTAATCAGAGCAGAGTGACGGGCGGCGCTATGTGACTCCAGCTTAAATAGAGGCTGGGTCACATGGTGCTCTGGCCAATCACAGCCATGCCAATAGTAGGCATGGCTGTGATGGCCTCTTGGGGCAAGTAGTATGACGCTTGTTGATTGGCTGCTTTGCAGCCTTTCAAAAAGCGCCAAGAAAGCGTCACAAAAGCGCGAAGAAAGCGACGAACACCGAACCCGAACCCGGACTTTTACGAAAATGTCCGGGTTCGGGTCCGTGTCACGGACACCCCAAAATTCGGTACGAACCCGAACTATACAGTTCGAGTTCGCTCATCCCTACTCACAACCTCTGTCCGGGGATGCTGTGAGGTGTCAATGGACGGTGCAGTACTACTAATAAAGATGGCATATAACAATGAACTGCAAACCTCTCGTCCCACCCTGATCCAGCTACCAAGTTACCTACCCATGTTGCTGCTGTAGAATGGTAACACGACTCCCCCACTGTTTCAACCTCGACACGTGTTTCGCCACGTAGGCTTCGTCAGGAGGTATCAGTGAGGAGTCTCAACATCGGCAGCATGAAACCATGGCGGGGAGACTATGATCTAAGACTCACCGGGAGAGGACCAGATGTGAACGAAAACCAGGATGGCGCTACCCCAACGCGCGTTTCGGCGTGCCTTCGTCAGGGGGGTCTCAGAGATATAAGCAAGCATAGCGAGCCTTTCAGGTTGGGAAAGATTGTATAAACGAGATTTAGGCAGCTTGGCGCCTGGGATGAGATTAATAGGGCAATCGTACCCCCTGTGCGGGGGCAAATCCTGAACTCCACTCTACGAGAAGACATCCGAAAATTCAGAGAGAAAAGGTGGTACAGTCTTAGTAGAAACCTCAGAAACAGATGTCGTGAGGCAATTCTCTCTGCAAAAGTCACTCCAACCATTTATTTGCCTCGCTTGCCAATCAATGGTGGGGTTATGTTTAGTGAGCCAGGGTAGCCCAAACACAAGAGGAGTAGGTAATCCGCTAAGAACGAAACATGACACATCCTCAACATGAGCATCACTCACAATTAAACGAATATCGTGAACTATGCCCTTTAATGATTTATGAGAAAGTGGAGCAGAATCAATAGCAAAAACAGGAATATCCTTTCCCAAAGTGCATACCTGGAAACCATGAGTTATCGCAAAATGATTATCAATGAGATTGACAGCTGCTCCACTATCCACAAAAATCTCACAAAAAATGTTCTTGCTCTCTAGCGCCACCCTGGCAGGCAGGACAAAACGGGAACTACAAGCAAACGGAAAACCTTCAATTTCCGCCTCAAGCCTGCCAATAGTAACAGATGAAACATTTTTAAAAGATTTTTTCCTTTTTGTTTCTTTATTACTCCCAGAAAACTGCCTGAATCTCCTAGAGGGACAAACATTTGCCAAATGATTTATACCTCCACAAGAAAAACAAACCTTCCCATGCGGGCTGAATCTTCTATTGTCAGAGGCAATCAACCTCAGCTGCATGGGCTCCTGCTCAGAAGGGGCTGACAGTGACTGAGACCCCTGCGCACAGAATGAGACCGCTGCACTGTCCTGGGACTGAGTATGACAGGAAGGAGAGATCTCTCCTCTTTCTCTAAGACGCCTGTCAATACGAACGGCCTGAGACATAGCAGAGTCCAAGGAGATTGGCCTCTCATGAAAAGCAAATGCATCTTTCAATCCCTCAGAAAGACCATGGCAAAACTGACTTCGGAGTGCAGCATCATTCCAACCAGTATCAGCTGCCCATCTCCGAAATTCTGAGCAGTATATCTCTGCGGATTGTTTACCCTGGCATAACAGACGTAGTCTAGACTCAGCCAAAGCAACACGATCCGGATCATCATAAATCTGACCCAGGGCTAGAAAGAATTCATCCACTGAACGGAGGGGCCGTGCCCCCACCGGCAGCGAAAAGGCCCACGACTGAGCGTTACTCCTGAGCAGCGATATAATGATCCCCACCCTCCGTTCCTCATCACCAGAGGAATGGGGAAGAAGGCGAAAATGGAGTTTGCAAGCCTCTCTGAAACGCACAAAATTCTCACTACCCCCGGAGAACATATCCGGGAGCGAGATCTTAGGCTCAGAACAAACTCCATGAACGCAAGCTGAACCGGTCACTTGAAACTGAGAAACAGTCTTACGGAGATCAGCTACCTCCAATGAAAGACCCTGGAAGCGTTCAGTCAAAAGTGAAACCGGATCCATGCTTGAGACGGTTTTGGCGGCTTATAATGTCACGGAAAGGTGTACAGGAAACAAGACAATGCAAAATGAATATGAGACTCACTGGATCCAAAACTAAGGAACATAAAGGGAGACCCTTGCATAAGACCTGGCACTCTCCCTGACTGCTCAGCCTATGCGAACACCCCAATGGTGGATGATCGCATATCCACGTACCTCGACTATATAACACCTGAACACCCTACAATAGTGAGGGGACACGACCACCGGCTCCCTACACTAGACACGGAGGAAGTCAGGGTCACCTGGGATCCAGCAAACAGAAAATCACAAATGAATGTACAACACTTAGCTTGTAGAAGACTGGGAAATAGGATCAGCATGCACACACACTCCAGGAAGTTGTATAAGCCGCACACTAATGCATTATGGGGAGGAATTTAAAGGGATGCAATCAGTCCAACTACAAGACAGCTGAGAGAGGCTAACGAGATGAGGAACTGAAAACCCAGACAAAGAAAACTCAAGGAGGAGGTTCTGAAAGGCATCTGTCAGAGCTTCTCAGATGTCTGGTTGTGACAGCAGTTTGTGAGCTGAATAACGGAGTCTGAAAATGAACGAAGAACTAAAGATCATAGACTAAATTTTTACTTAAAGGGGTATTCTGGTTGGTACAAGTTATCCCCTATCCACAGGATAGGTAATAACTTTAAGATCAATAAGGGTCCTACTGCTGGGACACCCACCGATCATGAAAAAGAACCCCGTACTTGCTGCAGGTCCCCTGCTGCCACTTCATTCATTTCTTATGGGAGTTCTGGAGATAGTATGTGCAACCTGCCGCTCCGGTCATTTTAGTGGAGCTGCAAGTGTCCCTTGTTCCAGAATACCCCTTTAAGGTAAGAACCATATGCAATGTGTCCTTAGCCATGTCTGATACTTTTTTTTTTTAGCATCATTCCTTAGAACTTTTTATTGTGCCTCTTCTTTGCTATTCCTCCTGGAAATGGATGAATATATTGACCCTTTGTTGTTACCATTTCCCTTGTCAATAGGGAATGTGTCTACATGGTCTGACACTGTCAGAACTGATTGGCCAGTGCTAGATAGGGATATACTATATTGACAGGAGACTTTTTCTTTAACCACTTAAGCAACCATGAGGTTAATCAGTAAATGAGCTGGCACATTTCCGGAGCTGTAGCGTATGACGCATCATATACTTGAGCGAGCTTGACCTTCTTCTCTGCTGAGGAAAACAGCAGAACAGTACATTAAACTTAAGGCCCTTCAGCAAAATGTAAGAGAGGAAAGACACTGTAGAAAAATAACGATGGAAAAAAACGCCATTAGATAAGTGTTTAAAATATTGCTGGATCGGTGTGGATCTCATTACAATGGACCATTAAGACTGCATCATTAACTCACACGAGCTGTGGTAAGTGGATGGGTGTTTCTGCTGTGCTGGGATGAATCTGAATATAGTTATATTCTAATATACGGTAATGTGCCTTTTCTAGTGCCGAAATAATGAACAAATGAATGGCCTGCTAAATCCGAAATTACAAAGCATGCAATAGGTTTGTTTAAAGTCATGGTAATTTTTTTAGACCAGCATTTAAGACGCCGGTCCTAATAACCCCTATATCTAACGGTCGATCCGCCGAAGTTATGAAAAGGCGCCGACCTCTACATAACTTTGCGCATCCAGCGTCACTCCACATGTAAGATAGCTTCCGAGCTGTCTTACATTTAGACCTTTCTCTACGGCCGACACAGGCATAGAAAATGATAAATGAGACAGGCCTGAACGCCCCATCCCCTTCACCGCCATGCCACGCCCACTTTTTTTTTTAGACCTGGTGTGAGCGGGGAGAAGTTGCAGATTGTGGCTCAACTAACCTTTGTGACGCAATCTGCGCCAGAAATACACCAAATGTAGGAGTTATTCTTTTACTCTTTTTAAGGGTAGATACAGTAATTTGCCATTAAACCTAAATATGTGCTACGACAATGCAAAAATGCATATTAAACAATACGGTATGCAGATTGGCACAAAAGGCATAAGGGTGAAAGCACAAGTTCAGCATGAGATATTTTAGAGCCATTATCTTAGTGGGGTTCTCCAGGATTACTCTGGCTTTTAACAAACATGCTCGAGTAATTGCTTACCTTATATACATCTTCCCCAATGTTTTTTTTATTTCAATTTGGAATCTTTTGACCTGGTTTCACCCTTTAAACCAATCCCTCTGGTTTGCTTCCATCCTGTATGTAGCACTTCCTGTTGCTGTATCCAACCAAACCCATGATGCACTTCTCCTTTCTCTACCACAGCTCCTGCCACGCCCAGCTAGTTTATAGCTCCTCCCACCATCTAGTTACATAGACACTACTCTATCACTGCCCTGTCCTATGGACATAATATTACAGGAAATAAGAAAGAGCTGAATGGACATGGTCATGTTACCCACAGTCCAGAACGGGAAATTGGAGCAGTTAAGGTAACAAAAATACAATGCAAAATGACTGGAAACCCCCTTTAATTATCAGTATCAGCAGTGTGCATAAAAGAGGGGAACCTATAGAAAAGATCAAAATAGGCGTCCTGCTGTAGTAATCAAGCCTAGACAGAATGGACTGGCATCTGTTTACCCCACACATCCCTATCCATGACCCTTGGGCAAACTTGTTCACACTCTTGTTTGTTACCAACACAGAAAGAAGGATATCATTGCATGTTGGGAGTTGTAGTTTCTCAGCAGCTTAAGAACCTCAAGTTGCAAACTGCAACTTTTCGAGATCCAAAAGTGAAAACAGTTTAAAATAGAATTTCTACTTTAACCAGTTTGAGACCAGGCCATTTGCCCGCTCCCTCTTTTTTCATTCTGTAATTTACATTTATTTAAAAAGGGGGGGGGGGGGGAATTCATTAGCCATGATGTCTCTTATTTGGAGTAGGGGTGACGGGAGGGGTATCATGAATTGTGAGTTTTGTAGCCAGACAATGTCGACCTGACAATTGGATTGAGTGGCTTATTATGGGGTGGAAAGTTTTCCATACCCACCAAGAGACCAGAAAGGCTCGAACCAAAGTCACTCTGTTCCATGGAGACCCACGACCTTTCTACAGGTCCTGAAAGCCAGTCAACTACTCGTAATAGTGCTACCGCTTTCCCATAAAGCTCGGGATCCGGGAGTCCAATCCCACCTTTAGTCTTAGGTCTGCATAGAACAGAGCAAGCTAGTCGAGCCCTCTTCCCATCCCAAACAAACTTGCCAATTTCACTTTTAAGTCTAGCATAATATGATTTGGGGACAGGAATAGGCAGGACCTGTTGTAAGTAGGTCAGTCTAGGTAAAACTAAGGAGGTGACAATATTCTTTCTACCAAACCAAAGCTTTGATACTCTTAATGCAGAGTTGGAAAGCCCAAAATGATCACATCCTTAAAGGGGAATTAACAAAATAAAATTACTGTAAATACTTAAATATTACTTTACTTTGAATGTACCGTATTTTTATTATAGCGTATTTTTAAACCTATAAGACGCACCTCCCCATAAGACGCAGTTAGGTTTTAGAGTGTGAAAATAGGAAAAATATATATTTTGAACAAAAGGTTGTGTTATTAGGAGTGAGGTCACTTTATTAGGAGTAGGGTCACTTTATTAGGAGTGGGGTCAATTTATTAGGGGGGTCACTTTATTGGGGGGGTCACTGTATTCGGAGTAGGGTGACTTTATTAGGGGGGTTACTTTATTGGGAGGGTCACTTTATTAGGAGTGGGGTCATTAGGGGTACCATAGGGATGTCTTTCTGGCTGTGCACAGCTCTCAGGGCACAGCTCTGCACGTAGCCAGGAGCACGTAGTCAGGAGCAGGCAGTGTGACGACTGAGAGGCGGAGCAGGCATGTGTGACAGGGAAGTCTGCTCCGCCCCTCATCTGCCTGCTCCTGCGCTCCTATGAACTTTCCTCCTCCTCCCTCCTCCATAACAGTGCTTCAGGACGGCCGGTCCCTACCATTCAGCACTTGGTGAGGCAGGCCTGTCTCTACCACAGACAGCCCGCAGAGGCGACCAGCCCCTGCATCACCATCTGCAGTGGCGCCCGGTCCCTGCCTTCGAACACCCACAGCGCGTCCGGCTCCTTCCGCCAAGCACCAGCAGCGTGGCTGGCCCTTTGATCGCATTGCAGCACAGCAGCGTGACAGGTAACAAGTAACTTCAGAGGCCAAAAGACATATGTTTGTCCC
This sequence comes from Bufo gargarizans, assembly GCF_014858855.1. NCBI lineage: Eukaryota > Metazoa > Chordata > Amphibia > Anura > Bufonidae > Bufo > Bufo gargarizans. The sequence continues at coordinate 711,073,055 of NC_058080.1, read as the reverse complement.
TAAATTCACCCCATAAGATGCACTAACTTTTCCCCCCATTTTTTTGGGGGGGTGGTGAATCCTATAGGGCGAAAATATGTTATTCCTAAATACATTGTATTATAATGACTTTTTTCAGTGGCGTACCTCCAATAGAAACAGACCACACAGCTGCTATGGGGCTCCTGGGGGGAAGGAAACCCCCAGTGGAGGATAGGCCATGCCCACTTATTACACTTACATCGATACCTGTGATGTGAGAGGAGGATATGATATCATATGATTAGTGCAGAGGCCTGGTGAAAGACCTGTGTGATGTGGCTGTGAGGGGGCAGAGTTTCTGTGCTGTGCCTGGAGGAGAGGTTAGTGGTGTCCTGGGATAACCCATATAACATCCTATAAAACCTGGGAGTTGTAGTTCTGTCCTGTTATATCCCTATCCATGTAATTTCAACTTATTCTCTAGTACAGTCTGATAATGCTGGGAGTTGTAGTTCTCTCCTCCTATATCCCCTCTCTGTAATGTATACTGATGCCCCATAATAAGTCTGGCCATAGTGGGGGTTATAGTTATTTCCTTTTAAAGCTCTCTCCTAGTAAAACTGGATGATGCCCTATAATAATCTGGCACTTCATGGACAACACCGGATTCCGCTGACTATGATGAGATCTGATGGGTTTCCATTTGCCAGGCTATAAAATTGGTTCCAACATTTATGACCTGATCTGAGACTGAGGCCCCTAAGGGTACTTTCACACTAGCGTTTTTCTTTTCCGGCATAGAGTTCCGTCCTAGGGGCTCTATACCGGAAAAGAACTGATCAGGCATATCCCCATGCATTCTGAATGGAGAGTAATCCGTTCAGGATGCATCAGAATTAGGGATGAGCGAACCCGAACTGTATAGTTCGGGTTCGTACCGAATTTTGGGGTGTCCGTGACACGGACCCGAACATTTTCGTAAAAGTCCGGGTTCGGGTTCGGTGTTCGTCGCTTTCTTGGCGCTTTTTGAAAGGCTGCAAAGCAGCCAATCAACAAGCGTCATACTACTTGCCCCAAGAGGCCGTCACAGCCATGCCTACTATTTGCATGGCTGTGATTGGCCAGTGCAGCATGTGACCCAGCCTCTATTTAAGCTGGAGTCATGTAGCGCCGCACGTCACTCTGCTCTGATCAGTGTAGGGAGAGGTTGCAGCTACGACGTTAGGGCGAGATTAGGCAGTGATTAACTCCTCCAAAACACTTAATTCAGTGATCGATCTACAGCTGTGGATCATTGAACTGCTGCTATTCAATTGCTCACTGTTTTTAGGCTGCCAGAGCGTTTTTCAGTCACTTTTTTCTGGGGTGATCGGCGGCCATTTTGTGTCTTGTGGTGCGCCAGCACAAGCTGCCACCAAGTACATTTAACCATCAATAGTGTGGTTATTTTTTGGCTATATCCTACATCAGGGTCAAGCTGTCACCAAGTGCATTTAACCATTAATAGTGTGGTTATTTTTTGGCTATATCCTACATATGGGGCAAGCTGTCACCAAGTGCATTTAACCATCAATAGTGTGGTTATTTTTTGGCTATATCCTACATCAGGGTCAAGCTGTCACCAAGTGCATTTAACCATCAATAGTGTGGTTATTTTTTGGCTATATCCTACATATGGGGCAAGCTGTCACCAAGTGCATTTAACCATCAATAGTGTGGTTATTTTTTGGCCATATCCTACATATGGGGCAAGCTGTCACCAAGTGCATTTAACCATCAATAGTGTGGTTATTTTTTGGCTATATCCTACATATGGGGCAAGCTGTCACCAAGTGCATTTAACCATCAATAGTGTGGTTATTTTTTGGCTATATTTTACATCAGGGTCAAGCTGTCACCAAGTGCATTTAACCATCAATAGTGTGGTTATTTTTTGGCTATATCCTACATCAGGGTCAAGCTGTCACCAAGTGCATTTAACCATCAATAGTGTGGTTATTTTTTAGCTATATCCTACATCAGGGTCAAGCTGTCACCAAGTGCATTTAACCATCAATAGTGTGGTTATTTTTTGGCTATATCTTACATCAGGGTCAAGCTGTCACCAAGTGCATTTAACCATCAATAGTGTGGTTATTTTTTGGCTATATCCTACATCAGGGGCAAGCTGTCACCAAGTGCATTTAACCATCAATAGTGTGGTGTTTCAGCTGTGGCCAGCCAATTGTAATACTGTCTGCTGTCTGGCAAAGGATATATTTTTGTTCAGGGTTGAAATACAATTCCCAACTTAGCAATTTCCTAAATTAGTGGTTTCTGCTGTATCAGGGCTACTTTAAATCTATTCATTAAAAGGGTATATAAGATTCAAGGTGCAGATAGGGTCATTCTCAATTACTTCACACACACGCTACTGTGCAATTCCAAGTCTAATTCTGTGTGTAAACGTATACCTGTCACCCAGCGCCTAAATAATAGGCCTCAAATTTATATTCATCTAAATCTGTCATTATTGCTGTGGCTGGTCAAGTTATTTAGTGTCCGTCAAAGCACAGTTTTTGTTCTGGGTTGAAATACAATTCCCAATTTAGCAATTCTCTAAATTAGTGGTTTCTGCTGTATCAGGCCTACTTTAAATCTATCCCTAAAAGGGTATATTAGTTTCAAGGTGCAGATAGGGTCATTCTCAATAACTTCACACACACGCTACTGTGCAATACCAAGTCTAATTCTGTGTGTAAACGTATACCTGTCATCCAGCGCCTAAATACTAGGCCTCAAATTTATATTCAGCTAAATCTGTCGTTACTGCTGTGCCTGTATTAGTGTAATACGGTACCTAAATAGATAGCCAGATAGTGTTAGGTGTCTGTAAAAAAAGGCCTGAATTTGAATTCAATACATTGGGCCAAATAATATTTTTCTTATTGTGGTGAACGGTAACAATGAGGAAAACATATAGTAAGGGACGCGGACATGGTCGTGGTGGTGTTAGTGGACCCTCTGGTGCTGGGAGAGGACGTGGCCGTTCTGCCACAGCCACACGTCCTAGTGTACCAACTACCTCAGGTCCCAGTAGCCGCCATAATTTACAGCGATATTTGGTGGGGCCCAATGCCGTTCTAAGGATGGTAAGGCCTGAGCAGGTACAGGCATTAGTCAATTGGGTGGCCGACAGTGGATCCAGCACGTTCACTTTATCTCCCACCCAGTCTTCTGCAGAAAGCGCACAGATGAAAACCAAGCCCATCAGTCTGTCACATCACCCCCATGCATACCAGGGAAACTGTCTGAGCCTCAAGTTATGCAGCAGTCTCTTATGCTGTTTGAAGACTCCGCTGGCAGGGTTTCCCAAGGGCATCCACCTAGCCCTTCCCCAACGGTGGAAGACATAGAATGCGCTGACGCACAACCACTTTTGTTTCCTGATGATGAGGACATGGGAATACCACCTCAGCACGTCTCTAATGATGACGAAACACAGGTGCCAACTGCTGCGTCTTTCTGCAGTGTGCAGACTGAACAGGAGGTCAGGGATCAAGACTGGGTGGAAGACGATGCAGGGGACGATGAGGTCCTAGACCCCACATGGAATGAAGGTCGTGCCACTGACTTTCACAGTTCGGAGGAAGAGGCAGTGGTGAGACCGAGCCAATAGCGTAGCAAAAGAGGGAGCAGTGGGCAAAAGCAGAACACCCGCCGCCAAGAGACTCCGCCTGCTACTGACCGCCGCCATCTGGGACCGAGCACCCCAAAGGCAGCTTCAAGGAGTTCCCTGGCATGGCACTTCTTCAAACAATGTGCTGACGACAAGACCCGAGTGGTTTGCACGCTGTGCCATCAGAGCCTGAAGCGAGGAATTAACGTTCTGAACCTTAGCACCACCTGCATGACCAGGCACCTGCATGCAAAGCATGAACTGCAGTGGAGTAAACACCTTAAGAACAAGGAAGTCACTAAGGCTCCCCCTGCTACCTCTTCTGCTGCTGCCGCCTCTGCCTCTTCTGCTGCTGCCGCCGCCTCGGCCTCTTCCTCCGCCTCTGGAGGAACGTTGGCACCAGCTGCCAGCAAACATGGGATGTACCACCAACACCACCACCTGCGTCACCAAGCATCTCAACCATGTCACACGGCAGCGTTCAGCTCTCCATCTCTCAAACATTTAAGAGAAAGCGTAAATTCCCACCTAGCCACCCTCGATCCCTGCCCCTGAATGCCAGCATTTCTAAACTACTGGCCTATGAAATGCTGTCATTTAGGCTGGTGGACACAGACAGCTTCAAACAGCTCATGTCGCTTGTTGTCCCACAGTATGTTTTTCCCAGCCGGCACTACTTCTCCAAGAGAGCCGTGCCTTCCCTGCACAACCATGTTTACGATAAAATCAAGTGTGCACTGCGCAACGCCATCTGTGGCAAGGTCCACCTAACCACAGATACGTGGACCAGTAAGCACGGCCAGGGATGCTATATCTCCCTAACTGCACACTGGGTAAATGTAGTGGCGGCTGGGCCCCAGGCGGAGAGATGTTTTGCGCACGTCCTTTTGCCGCCAAGGATCGCAGCGCAACATTCTTTGCCTCCTGTTGCCACATCCTCCTACTCAGCTTCCTCCTCCTCTTCTTCCACCTGCTCATCCAGTCAGCCACACACCTTCACCACCAACTTCAGCACAGCCCGGGGTAAACGTCAGCAGGCCATTCTGAAACTCATAAGTTTGGGGGACAGGCCCCACACCGCACAGGAGTTGTGGCGGGGTATAGAACAACAGACCGACGAGTGGTTGCTGCCGGTGAGCCTCAAGCCCGGCCTGGTGGTGTGCGATAATGGGCGAAATCTCGTTGCAGCTCTGGGACTAGCCGGTTTGACGCACATCCCTTGCCTGGCGCATGTGCTGAATTTGGTGGTGCAGAAGTTCATTTACAACTACCCCGACATGTCAGAGCTGCTGCATAAAGTGCGGGCCGTCTGTTCGCGCTTCCAGCGTTCACATCCTGCCGCTGCTCGCCTGTCTGCGCTACAGCGTAACTTCTGCCTTCCCGCTCACCGCCTCATATGCTACGTGCCCACCAGGTGGAACTCCACCTTGCACATGCTGGACAGACTGTGCGAGCAGCAGCAGGCCATAGTGGAGTTTGAGCTGCAGCACGCACGGGTCAGTCGCACTGCGGAACAGCACCACTTCACCACCAATGACTGGGCCTCCATGCGAGACCTGTGTGCCCTGTTGCGCTGTTTCGAGTACTCCACCAACATGGCCAGTGGCGAGGACGCCGTTATCAGCGTTACAATACCACTTCTATGTCTCCTTGAGAAAACACTTAGGGCGATGATGGAAGAGGAGGTGGCCCAGGAGGAGGAGGAGGAGGAGGAAGAGGGGTCATTTTTAGCACTTTCAGGCCAGTCTCTTAGAAGTGACTCAGAGGGAGGTTTTTTGCAACAGCAGAGGCCAGGTACAAATGTGGCTAGCCAGGGCCCACTACTGGAGGACGAGGAGGACGAGGATGAGTAGGAGGTGGAGGAGGATGAGGATGAAGCATGGTCACAGCGGGGTGGCACCCAACGCAGCTCGGGCCCATCACTGGTGCGTGGCTGGGGGGAAACGCAGGACGATGACGATACGCCTCCCACAGAGGACAGCTTGTCCTTACCTCTGGGCAGCCTGGAACACATGAGCGACTACATGCTGCAGTGCCTGCGCAATGACAGCAGAGTTGCCCACATTTTAACGTGTGCGGACTACTGGGTTGCCACCCTGCTGGATCCACGGTACAAAGACAATGTGCCCACCTTACTTCCTGCACTGGAGCGTGATAGGAAGATGCGCGAGTACAAGCGCACGTTGGTAGACGCGCTACTGAGAGCATTCCCAAATGTCACAGGGGAACAAGTGGAAGCCCAAGGCCAAGGCAGAGGAGGAGCAAGAGGTCGCCAAGGCAGCTCCTTTGAGGGCAGGGTTAGCATGGCAGAGATGTGGAAAAGTTTTGTCAACACGCCACAGCTAACTGCCCCACCACCTGATACGCAACGTGTTAGCAGGAGGCAACATTTCACTAACATGGTGGAACAGTACGTGTGCACACCCCTCCACGTACTGACTGATGGTTCGGCCCCATTCAACTTCTGGGTCTCTAAATTGTCCACGTGGCCAGAGCTAGCCTTTTATGCCTTGGAGGTGCTGGCCTGCCCGGCGGCCAGCGTTTAGTCTGAACGTGTATTCAGCACGGCAGGGGGCGTCATTACAGACAAACGCAGCCGACAATGGACTGTTCCAATGTTGGGTGACGTGAAGCATGATTCTCTGCTATGACATGAAGACTGATTCTCTGCTATGACATGAAGACTGATTCTCTGCTGACATGAAGACTGATTCTCTGTTACGGGACCTCTCTCCTCTGCCTGGGTGCTGGGCCTAAATATCTGACAATGGACTGTTCCAGTGTTGGGTGACGTGAAGCATGATTCTCTGCTATGACCTGAAGACTGATTCTCTGCTGACATGAAGCCAGATTCTCTGTTACGGGACCTCTCTCCTCTGCCTGGGTGCCTGGGCCTAAATATCTGACAATAGACTGTTCCAGTGTTGGGTGACGTAAAGCATGATTCTCTGCTATGACATGAAGACTGATTCTCTGCTGACATGAAGCCAGATTCTCTGTTACGGGACCTCTCTCCTCTGCCTGGGTGCCTGGGCCTAAATATCTGACAATGGACTGTTCCAGTGTTGGGTGACGTGAAGCATGATTCTCTGCTATGACATGAAGACTGATTCTCTGCTGACATGAAGCCAGATTCTCTGTTACGGGACCTCTCCCCTCTGCCTGGGTGCCTGGGCCTAAATATCTGACAATGGACTGTTCCAGTGTTGGGTGACGTGAAGCATGATTCTCTGCTATGACATGAAGACTGATTCTCTGCTGACATGAAGCCAGATTCTCTGTTGTGGGACCTCTCTCCTCTGCCTGGGTGTCGGGGCCTAAATATATGACAATGGACTGTTACAGTGGTGGGTGACGTGAAGCCAGATTCTCTGCTATGGGACCTCTCTCCAATTGATATTGGTTAATTTTTATTAATTTTATTTTTATTTTTATTCATTTCCCTATCCACATTTGTTTGCAGGGGATTTACCTACATGTTGCTGCCTTTTGCAGCCCTCTAGCCCTTTCCTGGGCTGTTTTACAGCCTTTTTAGTGCCGAAAAGTTCGGGTCCCCATTGACATCAATGGGGTTCGGGACGAAGTTCGGGTCGGGTTCGGATCCCGAACCCGAACATTTCCGGGAAGTTCGGCCGAACTTCTCGAACCCGAACATCCAGGTGTTCGCTCAACTCTAATCAGGATGTCTTCAGTTCAGTCTTTTTGACTGATCAGGCTTTTCAGAAAACCGTAGCATGCTGTATTTTTACCTCCGGCCAAAAATCCTGAACACTTTGACTGAACGCCGGATCAGGCTTTTTTCCCATTGACTTGCATTAACGCCGGATCCGGCGCCGTGTGTTCAGTCAAACCGGATCCGGCTTTTGCATGTTAAACCAGAAAAATGTGAAAAAAAAAGTTAAAGTCCATAAATGGCGGATCCGTTTTTTCAAATGCATTTTTTTTTTATTGTGATCAAAATCCTGATCAGGATTCAAATGTAATCCGTTTTCACACGTTTTTCCGGATCCGGCGGCCAGTTCCGGTGTCGGAATTGAACACCGGATTTAAACAACGCTAGTGTGAAAGTAGCCAACCACAGATGTGATCAATGCCTTATATGTTCTCTAGCATCAGATTATGAGGACCTGCAGCTGCTGAGGTGTGTTTTATGACGTTCTGTAGCAGCTGTAATGGGTATTATGAGGTTCTGCAGCATCTGAGGTGTGTATTATGAATTCGGCACCAGCGGAGTTGTGTATTATTAGGTTCTATAGCAGCTGAGTTGTGTGTTAGGAGGTTCTGCAGTGGCTGAGGTGTGAATTACAAGGTTCTGCTGCAGCTGAGGTGCATATTATGAGGTTCTGCAGTCGCTGAGGTGTGTATTATGAGATTCTGCAGCAGCTGAGGTGTGTATTATGAGACTCTTCAGCAGCTGATGTGTGTATTATAAGATTCTGCAGCAGCTGAGGTGTGCATTATGAGGTTCTGCAGCAGCTGAGTTGTGTATTATGAGGTTCTGCAGCAGCTGAGTGTGTATTATGAGGTTCTGCAGCAGTGGAGGTGTGTAGTATAAGGTTCTGCAGCAGCTGAGTTGTGTATTATGAGGTTCTGCAGCAGCTGAGTTGTGTATTATGAGGTTCTGCAGCAGTTGAGGTGTGTAGTATAATGTTCTGAAGCAGCTGAGGTGAGTATTATGAGGTTCTGTAACAGCTGAGGTTTGTAGTATGAAGTTTTGTCATAGCTGAGCTGTGTATAAGGAGGTTCTGCAGCAGCTAAGGTGCATATTAGGAGGTTCTGCAGCAGCTAAGGTGTGTATTATGAGATTCTGCAGCAGCTGATGTGTGTACTATGAGGTTCTGTAGCAGCTGAGGTGTGTGTTAGAAGGTTCTGCAGGGTCTGAGGTGTGTATTATGAGGTTCTGCATCAGCTGAGGTGTGTTATGATGTTCTGCAGCAGCTGAGGTGTACATTATGAGGTTCTGCAGCAGCGGAGGTGTGTATTATAAGGTTCTGAAGCAGTTGTGCAGTATACGGGTAGGTTACCCGACACTGCTATATTATAATGTGTAGCTCCCTTTAAGAAAGTTAGGCCTGTAGCCGGCAATTCATATTCCAGCCAGCAGAGGGAGCCCCGAAGTTAGTATAAATAGGCTAGGGCCTATTAAGGGTAGTAGTTGGAAGTTCCTAGTTCAGAGTGGGTTCTGAGAGATTCAGGACTCAGTAACTAGTGCAGAAATTGCACCACTGGTGTGGAGGATCATTCCCACCCAGTTTTCCAGGTCAAGTATACCTGAGGTACTCTAAGTAACCGCCTGTCCACAGGAGAAAAGGGGAACCTCTACAAAACCTTTGCTCAAGGGTTATCACCGTGATTTGGGTGTCTGGACCTTGAGAGTATTGCTTACAGCCAGGAACTAAAGCAGGAGAGGAAGTAAGTGTACCCCTGCAGAGCGAATAGTTGCCTGAAGTGTATTGCTACATCTAGAGTAAGAGGAAAGCCCTGATCCTAGGAGGCCTGTCTTGAAGATAGCTTTTTGCGGCTGCGCTTAATAGCCTGAACCACTGCTATGACTGTTTTGTAACGTGTGGAATATTCTGGAACTGTACTTACTGACTGTTCATCTATCTTCAAGTATCTTCAGTAAAGTTACCCTGTTATTCAAATATAAAGATTCCTCAATTATTTCGCCTGTCACTACATGGTGTGCCACCGTTCAATTGGCACTGGCGTCACGACATTCATCACCTGCCTGTTCCAGTGCTGACCCGTTTGAAGACGACAGGGAGTCCCAAGTTAGTGGGTTACCCTGCACTACAAAGCCCAGCATACCTAAAGCTACACTACTGACCCCCTGGGACACTGCATCGCTCTCTTTTTGGCGTCACGAACAGGATCGCATGCTTCTGGAGTGCAGAGAAGTGTGAACTGTGTGCTTTAACTATTCCATCACCGTATCGCAAGGACTGTACCCTTTATTCCCAAGTCTGTGGATTATAATTGTGCCTGGGAAGAATCGGAGGCGCTGCACTGTGTTGCGCTACCCCCAGAGAGAAAATCGTGTTTGTGGATTGCAATTTATTGACTTTTCAACGCCCCTGCTTGCTGTCAGGGGATGGCGACCAAGATGGCCGCCGGCCGCATAGAGTAAAGTTTCCCGCGCTGCTGAGGACCTTCGTGGGCGGATCCCTTCAAAGACACAGAGAATCCCGCCCCTCTTCATCATCGCACCGCCACGGCCCTGCTTTTCCTGCGTCAGCAACGTCACCGCGTACACAGGACGTCCGGAGTCTCACGAGACTTGGCCTGCACAACCCCGTCGATACCGGTAAGGACTTGTAACCGGAGGGAAGGGGATTGTTCCGGCCCTTTTAGTCGCCAGCGGCCGCATCTTATTAAACTAATATGTCAGAGCCGGGAGTTCACGAGCAGCCGGCACCAGGAGAACTTGCGGCTTCTAATCCTCCTATAGCCCCCAGCATGATGCCCTTTACTATGCCTTACTATTTTGGGGCCCCATGGTTTCCCCGCTATAAAGGGGAGGCCCATACCTTAAGAGACTTTAAAGAAAAGTTGCTGGCATTATTCAAACTGTACCCCATAAATGCCGAACAGCAGAAGGAAATCCTGCTAGCACAATTGGAGGGAGCTGCCCGCAGAGAGGTATTATCCTGGCCTGATGCTGAGCGGAGTACTCTAGAGCAAATATTCACCCGCCTCAGGACCATTTTTGAAACAAGGACTGCCTCAGAGATAAAGATGCACTTCTTTGGCAAGAAGCAGAAGTCCGGTGAGTCCCTCCGTGACTATGCCCTATCACTTCAGGAGGCTTTGGGGGCTGTAATCCAGATAGATCCCAGGGAGGCTGATAATCAGGACCAGACCCTGAGGGAACAATTTATCACAGGGGTGTCTAGTGAGCAAATAAGGACTCAATTAAAAATGCTGTCAGCCCAACACCCCAGCAGTACCTTTCTGGATTTTAAAGAGCTAGCTATAAAAATTCTGGGGTCAACAGTATCTACGGAGGTGAGCACCCCACCTGAGTCGCCAGTCTGCAGGCCAAAACCGCTTATCCCTAACCAGGCTGGGGCCGGCCAAGCTGTTCAAGCTTCAGCTACTGATACTATAGCCATGCTGACGGAACAGGTAAACCATCTCACTAAAAGTTTAGAGAGAGTGTGCAGAAAGATAGAAGAATGGGAAAAACCCCTAATGTCAGAGGAAGAGTTCCTGTCACCTCCTAAACCATTCTCACCTCCATACCAAGAGACTCACCCCAGGGATCCTGGGAGGCGTAATAGAGATCGTTCCAAAGACCGCAAACGGCCCGTGTGTAAATACTGTAAAAAGGTGGGACACACAGAATCCACGTGCTGGCAGTTAAACGGGCTACCCTCGAGGCTGAGGACCACCCCTCGGGAGGTAGAACATTAGGTCCAAAGGATCCAAGTTGGATGCCCCGGTATGTAGGATCCCATCCTAAAATCAATATAGAGATCAACGGGGTCCCCTTTGAAGCCCTACTAGATACTGGGTCCCAGGTCACTACCATTCAGCTGCCCTCATTTGAAAAATTCTGGGACACCAACCAGTTAGCCCAACCGCCTGAATCCTGTGTGGAGATTATCGCCAGCAATGGCAGGCCAGTAAAGGTTCATGGGTACTGGGAACCCACCCTGCAGGTGGGAGAAGCAACCTTGCCTCAACAGTGGGTGATAGTAGTACAAGCCGGCGACAGAGGAGGACATCCTGTCATTCTAGGCACCAATGTCTTCAAGAACTGTTATTCTGAAATACTTGACGCACTGCATCAGACTTTGCCCACTGCTTCCTCTGCATCCAAGAGGGTGATTCAGAAGACTATTACCGTGTTAAGTGCTCAGCAGAGGTTTGCTAATGGGAAAGGAGAAATTTGTACTGCCAGGATCCGTGATAATAAGCCTGTGACTCTGCCTCCTAATTCTCAAACTCTTTTATGGTGTCGTGCTGTCCTGGGAGTCCAAGGCCAAGATTATCCAGCCCTGGTGGAACCAATCCAGATGGAGAACTACCCTTATGTGAGAGCTGCCAAGTGCCTGGTGAACGTCTCCCAAGGTAAAGTGCCTGTCCGTCTGATTAACCTGAGTGATCATCCTGTTGCGCTTATTAAGCACTGCCCTGTTGCCCAGCTTTCCCAGGTGTCCTTCCAGGACATCATTCGTCTGCCAGTGACAGAAAAGCCGCCAGCTGCAGTCAGCGGACGTCCGCCGGTGACCCAGCCACAAGTACCCTGGTGGGAAGAGCTCCATGTCGGGGACGAGGCTACCCCCCAACATCAACGAGAAGGGATCCTACAGCTTGTCAAAGAGCACCACCAGGCCTTCAGTAAACATGCTACTGATTATGGAGAGGTTAGTGCCATACAACACACCATACCTACTGGCTCTCATCCTCCTATCAAGGAGAGATACAGACCCTTGCCGCCGACTTCATATCAGACTGTAAAGGAAATGATCCAAGAGATGAAAGACTCTAATGTAATCCGGGACAGCCGTAGTCCGTGGGCTGCACCCCTGGTCCTTGTAAAGAAAAAGGATGGTGGTATCCGTTTCTGTGTGGATTATAGAAAAATTAACCAAATAACCCACAAAGATGCATACCCACTGCCCCGCATTGAGGAGTCACTAACTGCTCTGGGCTCCTCCGCTTATTTCTCCACATTGGACTTGACCAGTGGCTACTGGCAAGTACCCATGGCCCCCGAGGATAGGGAAAAGACGGCTTTCACCACTCCCATGGGCCTGTTTGAATTCAATTGTATGCCGTTCGGGCTATGTAATGCCCCAGGGACTTTCCAGAGACTAATGGAGCGGTGTTTGGGCCACAAAAACTTTGAAACAGTGCTGCTGTATCTAGATGATGTCATTGTATATTCAAAAACATATGAGGACCATCTGAAACATTTAGCAGAAGTATTTGAAATCCTTATCAAATATGGCTTGAAAGTAAAGCCATCCAAGTGTCACTTGCTCAAACCTGCAGTAAAATACCTGGGGCATGTGGTAAGCGCAGAGGGCGTGCAGCCTGACCCTGATAAGCTAGCGGCTGTCCGTAATTGGCCGGTCCCCACTACCGTCAAAGAGGTGAGAAGTTTCCTTAGCTTTGCAGGCTACTATAGACGTTTTATCCCCCATTTTGCTCAAATAGCTGATCCTATTCAGGAACTCCTGAGGGGGCAACCCAAGAAAAGCCCTAGGACCCCTGTGCCCATTGAGTGGAATGAGGAAAGGGAAATAGCGTTCCAATTGTTAAAAAATAAATTGACCGAGCCTCCTGTGTTAGGTTACCCAGACTACAGCAAACCCTTCCATCTTTATACCGATGCTAGCAAACGAGGCCTGGGAGCTGTGTTGGCTCAGATCCAAGAGGGAAAAGAAAGAGTGATAGCTTATGCAAGCCGCTCCCTGAAAGGGGCTGAGAAAAATGATCAGAATTATAGTTCCTTCAAACTAGAGTTCCTGGCATTAGTGTGGGCAGTGACGGAGAAATTCAAAGACTATCTAGCCGCCACCCCGTTTATTGCATTCACCGACAATAACCCTCTGGCGCATCTAAATACAGCTAAATTGGGGGCCTTGGAGCAGAGATGGGCCTCCCGCCTCGCCAACTATGATTTCTCTGTAAAATACCGTGCTGGACGTACTAATGATAATGCTGATGCTTTATCCAGGCTTCCCACAGAGACAGCTCCTGATGACGGGCGGGATGCTTGGGCAGATGTAGAAATGCCGGCCTTCTATAACAAATTTGCTCAACAGGATCAGGCTCGAGCTACCAATGACAGAGCCACCGCCCCTTCACCCTCCAGTAAGCCCGAGCCCAAAGAGGAAAGATGGGTGAAATTACAGTCTGAAAGTAGAGTGCTGGGTGAGTTGTTGGATTTTATTACTAGTGGCAGAGCCCCTGAGAGAATTAGGCGTAAGACTGCAGATCCAGAGCTCACCAAACTGTGGAGACAGCGCCATCAGCTCTTCATACAAAAGGGCCTATTAGTAACATAGTAACATAGTAACATAGTACATAAGGCCGAAAAAAGACATTTGTCCATCCAGTTCGGCCTGTTATCCCGCAAGTTGATCCAGAGGAAGACCCCTCTCTAGTGGCTATAGCCTGTAATATTATTAAGCTCCAGAAATACGTCCAGGCCCCTCTTGAATTCCTTTATTGTACTCACCATCACCACCTCCTCAGGCAGAGAGTTCCATAGTCTCACTGCTCTTACCGTAAAGAATCCTTTTCTATGTTTGTGTACAAACCTTCTTTCCTCCAGGCGCAGAGGATGTCCCCTCGTCACAGTCACAGTCCTGGGGATAAATAGCTGATGGGATAGATCTCTGTACTGACCCTTGATATATTTATACATATTAATTAGATCTCCCCTCAGTCGTCTTTTTTCTAAAGTGAATAACTCTAATTTTGATAATCTTTCAGGGTACTGTAGTTGCCCCATTCCAGTTATTACTTTAGTTGCCCTCCTCTGGACCTTCTCCAGCTCTGCTATGTCTGCCTTGTTTACAGGAGCCCAGAACTGTACACAGTACTCCATGTGTGGTCTGACTAGCGATTTGTAAAGTGGTAGGACTATGTTCTTATCACGGGAATCTATGCCCCTTCTGATGCAACCCATTATCTTGTTGGCCTTGGCAGCAGCTGCCTGACACTGGTTTTTGCAGCTTAGTTTGCTGTTTATTAAAATTCCTAGATCCTTTTCCATGTCAGTGTTACCGAGTGTTTTACCATTTAGTATGTACGGTTGACTTGCATTTTTCCTTCCCATGTGCATAACTTTACATTTATCAGTGTTAAACCCCATCTGCCACTTATCTGCCCAAGCCTCCAGTCTATCCAGATCCCTCTGTAGTAGTATACTGTCCTCATCAGTGTAAATTACTTTACACAGTTTAGTGTCATCTGCGAAAATTGATACTTTACTATGCAAGCCTTCTACAAGATCATTAATAAATATATTGAAGAGAATAGGGCCCAATACTGACCCCTGAGGTACCCCACTAGTGACAGTGACCCAATCTGAGTGTGTACCGTTAATAACCACCCTCTGTTTTCTATCACTGAGCCAGTTACTTACCCACATACAGATGTTTTCTCCCAGTCCGAGCATTCTCATTTTATATACTAACCTTTTATGTGGTACAGTGTCAAATGCTTTGGAGAAGTCCAGATATACGACATCCATTGATTCGCCGCTGTCAAGTCTAGAACTTACCTCCTCATAGAAACTGATTAAATTAGTCTGACATGACCGATCCCTCACGAAGCCATGCTGATATGGCGTTATTACTACGGAGAAGCCTAGACCCAGTATCCAACGAGAGAGTGCATCAGATTCTCATACCCCGACGAGATGCAGGTATGGTGTTGGAGATGTATCATAATCAATCCGGTCATTTTGGGGTCCAAAAGACTGAGGCTAATATCCGCCAGCGGTTTTATTGGGTGGGCATGAGAGAGGACATTGAGAGATGGTGTCGGGAGTGTATAGCCTGTGCCTTAAAACGAATTGAGCACCACGACCAGAGGGCACCACTACGACCCATTGTAAGTACCCGTCCTCTTGAACTTGTCGCCATCGATCATGTGAAGTTGGAGCCTAGTCGCTCAGGGTATGCTTATGCCATGACTATTATTGACCACTTCACCAAGTTTGTCATAGCAGTGCCTGTGAGAGACCAGACGGCCAAGACTACAGCCGAACTGTTCTGGAAACACTTCCTCTTGCCCTACGGATGTCCAGAAAAGATCCTCACTGATCAAGGCCCTGCTTTTGAGTCCCATCTGTTCCATGAACTGTGCCGCTTACACAACTGCAAGAAGATCCGGACAATGGCCTACCATCCTCAAGGTAATGGACTGTGTGAAAAAATGAACCAGACCTTGATAGAGATGCTGAGGGCCGTGCCTCCTGAAACCAGAGGGGATTGGCCCAGTCTGTTGCCACAGCTCATGTACACGTACAACCATACCATCCATTGTTCCACTGGGTATACCCCTTTTTACTTTATGTTTGGGCGCCAAGGGACATTGCCTGCTGATCACTCCTTGGACATACACGTACCTGATTGCATCAACCCATTACCTAACACCGACTGGGTTGCTGAGCACCAAAGGCGATTGAATACGGCCAAAGCCATTGTTCAGGAACGTATGGATTATGCTAGAGACCGACAGCAGAGAGACTATGATCAAGCAGCCCATGCAGAACCCTTGACAATAGGAGATGTGGTGTGGTTGAAAAACAACCGTCGTACAAGTAAACTGGACAGTAAATGGGAGCAGATTCCCTATGTTGTCATTGCGATCCCAAATGCTGGGACCCACACTTATGAGATTACCCGAGAAGGCAGGGGATCCCAAATTGTGCACAGGAACCGGTTAAAGCTCTGCCTGATGAAAGAACCCAGTGCTGAGAGTTCTGAATCTGAATCACCTGTGTCAGAGTCATCAATACAGCCTGAGGATCCTATGCAGGCTGTCAGTAATCTAATGTATGACACCGAACCCATGCATTGGCTCCTGCTACCATGGTTGAATTTGTTGGTGCCCGCTCCGACACCTATGGTGCCTTTACCTCCAGAAGAGCCGGTTCAAAATGCCCCGGATCCAGTCTTCCTTATAGGGGATCCTGTTGTTCCTGTTGTTCCTGACCAGGGTCCCACTGGTGGAGACCCTCCTGTTGCTCGTATCTCTTCTACCTCGATGCTAAGGGAGGAGGAGACCCCTGTGTTGAGAAGGTCCACCCGGATGAACAGGGGACGTCCGCCAGTCCGTTTAGGGGACTTTGATTATGCTGGTGGTGTCTCTTCCCAGGCAGTTGCTACTGGAAATAGCTTGCTTGACATTTGTGCGCAAGAATGGACTCCTCCACATGAGCCATTGCCTGTTATACACCCGCAGGAAACCCCTGTGTAGTTCCCTTATTATACTTTAACCAAGAAAAATTGACTAACCTGGTTCACCTTAAGTCCGCTGTGCCAGGTCGGCGGCCGTGTCTAAGAAGCAAGAAGACGCCCCTTTCCCTTGCGTCGTTTGTTCATTAAGTTACAAATGTTATATCTGCTGTGTGAAATAATTATTTACCATATTTATAATGTAATGCTTAATTTATGTACTTTTGGATGCCGGTTCAGAAAGGCATGTGTGTGAGTACGAGGCCTTACTCACGTTAAAGTCTGGGGGTGTGCAGTATACGGGTAGGTTACCCGACACTGCTATATTATAATGTGTAGCTCCCTTTAAGAAAGTTAGGCCTGTAGCCGGCAATTCATATTCCAGCCAGCAGAGGGAGCCCCGAAGTTAGTATAAATAGGCTAGGGCCTAACCCAGGAAGGGTAGTAGTTGGAAGTTCCTAGTTCAGAGTGGGTTCTGAGAGATTCAGGACTCAGTAACTAGTGCAGAAATTGCACCACTGGTGTGGAGGATCATTCCCACCCAGTTTTCCAGGTCAAGTATACCTGAGGTACTCTAAGTAACCGCCTGTCCACAGGAGAAAAGGGGAACCTCTACAAAACCTTTGCTCAAGGGTTATCACCGTGATTTGGGTGTCTGGACCTTGAGAGTATTGCTTACAGCCAGGAACTAAAGCAGGAGAGGAAGTAAGTGTACCCCTGCAGAGCGAATAGTTGCCTGAAGTGTATTGCTACATCTAGAGTAAGAGGAAAGCCCTGATCCTAGGAGGCCTGTCTTGAAGATAGCTTTTTGCGGCTGCGCTTAATAGCCTGAACCACTGCTATGACTGTTTTGTAACGTGTGGAATATTCTGGAACTGTACTTACTGACTGTTCATCTATCTTCAAGTATCTTCAGTAAAGTTACCCTGTTATTCAAATATAAAGATTCCTCAATTATTCCGCCTGTCACTACACGGTGTGCCACCGTTCAATTGGCACTGGCGTCACGACATTCATCACCTGCCTGTTCCAGTGCTGACCCGTTTGAAGACGACAGTGAGTCCCAGGTTAGTGGGTTACCCTGCACTACAAAGCCCAGCATACCTAAAGCTACACTACTGACCCCCTGGGACACTGCAGTTGAGTTGTGTATTATGAGGTTTTGCAGCAGCTAAGGTGTTTATTATGAGGTTGTGCAGCAGCTGAGGTGTGTATTATAAGGTACTGTAGCAGATACGGTGTGAATTATAAGGTTCTGTAGCAACTGAGGGGTGTATTATGAGGTTCTGTTGTCACTTAGGTGTGTATTAGGAGGTTCTGTAGCAGCTGTAGTGCATATGAGGTTCTGCAGCAGCTAAGGTGTGAATTATGATTTTCCGCAGCAGCTGAGGTGTGTATTGTGAGGTTCTGTAACAGCTGAGGTATGTGTTAGGAGGTTCTGCAGCAGCTGAGGTGTGTATTATAAGGTTCTGAAGCAGCTGAGATGAGTATTATGAGATTCTATAACAGCTGAGCTTGTAATAGGAGGTTTTGCAGCAGATGAGGTGTGTTATGAGGTTCTGCAGCAGCTAAGATATGTATCATGAGGTTCTGCAGCAGCTGAGGTGTGTATTGTGAGGTTCTGCAGCTGCTGAGGTGTATATTAGTAGGTTCTTCATCAGCTGAGGTGTGTATTATGCAGTACTGCAGTCGCTGAGGTGTGTAGTATGAGGTTATGAAGCAGCTAAGGTGTGTATTATAAGGTTCTGCAGCAGCTGAGGTGTATATTTTAAGGTTCTGCAGCAGCTGAGGTGTGTATGAGGTTCTGCAACAACTGAGGTGTGTATTAAGAGGATTTGCAGCAGCTGAGGTGTGTATTATAATGTTCTGAAGCAGCTGAGGTGTGTATTATAAGGTTCTAAAGCAGCTACGGTTTGTATTATAAGGTTATGCAGTGGCTGAGGTGTGTATTAAGAGGTTCTGTAGCAGCTGTAGTGCATATTATGACGTTCTGCAGCAGCTCAGTTGTGTATTATGAGGTTCTGCAGTAGCTGAGGTGTGTGTTTAGAGGTTCTGCAGTGGCTGAGGTGTGTATTATGAGGTTCTGCAGCAAACGAGGTGTGTGTTATGATGTTCTTCAGCAGCTGAGGTGTGTATTATGAGGTTTTGCAGCAGCTGAGGGGAGTATTATAAGGTTCTGTAACAGCTGAGGTGTGTATTAGGAGGTTCTGCAGCATATGAGGTGTGTATTAGAAGGTTCTTCAGAAGCTGAGGTGTGTATTAAGAGGTTTTGTAGCAGTTAAGGTGTGCATTAGAAGGGTCTGCAGCAGCTGAGGTGTGTATTATGAGGTTCTAACGCAGCTGAGGTGTGTGTTAATACACACCTCAGCTGCTGCAGAATGTACTATCAGGTACTTCCAAAGATGAGGTGTGTAATAGAAGGTTCTGTAGCAGCTGAGATGGGTATCATGAGGTTCTGCAGCAGCTGAGGGGTGGATTAGGAAGTTTTGCAGCAGCTGAGGTGTGCATTGTGAGTTTCTGCAGTGGCTGAGATGTGTATTATGTAGTTCTGCAGTCGCTGAGGTGTATATTATGAGGTCCTGAAGCAGCTGAGGTGAGTATTAGGAGGTTCTGCCGCAGTTGAGGTGTGTGTTAGGAGGTTCTGCAGTGGCTGAGGTGTGTTTTATAGGGCTCTCTAGCAGCTGAGATGTGAATTATGAGGACCTGCAGCAGCTGAGGTGTGTATTATAAGGCTCTGCAGAAGCTGAGGTGTGTATTAGGGGGTTCTACAGCAGCTGAGGTGTGTATTAGGGGGTTCTACAGCAGCTGAGGTGTGTATTAGGGGGTTCTACAGCAGCTGAGGTGTGTATTAGAAGGTTCTGCAGCAGCTGAGGTGTGTGTTAGGAGGTTCTGCAGTGGCTGAGGTGTGTATTATAAGGTTCTGCAGCAGCTGAGGTGTGTATTATGAGGACCTGCAACAGCTGAGGCGTGTATTATAAGGTTCTGCAGCAGCTGAGGTGTGTATTAGGGGGTTCTACAGCAGCTGAGGTGTGTATTAGAAGGTTCTGCAGCAGCTGAGGTGTGTGTTAGGAGGTTCTGCAGTGGCTGAGGTGTGTATTATAAGGTTCTGCAGCAGCTGAGGTGTGTATTATGAGGACCTGCAACAGCTGAGGTGTGTATTATAAGGTTCTGCAGCAGCTGAGGTGTGTATTAAGAGGTTCTGCAGCAGCTGTGGAGTATATTATGATGCTCTGCAGCAGCTGAGGTGTCTATTATAAGGTTCTGCTGCAGCTGAGATTTGTATTAGGAGGTTCTGTAGCAGCAGAGGTGTCTATTATAAAGTACTGCCGCAGCTGAGGTTAGTATTAGGAGGTTCTGCAGCAGCTGACGTGTGTATTAGGAGGTTCTGTAGCAGGTGAGGTGTGTATTAGGAGGATCTGCAGCAGCTGAGATGGGTATTAGGAGGTTATGCAGCAGCTGAGTATATTATGATGTTCTGCAGCAGCTGAGGTGTCTATTATAAGGTTCTGCCGCAGCTGAATATTGTATTAGGAGTTTCTGTAGCAGCTGACGGTGTCTATTATAAGGTTCTGCTGGTTAGTATTATGAGGTTCTGTAGCAGATGAAGTGTGTATTAGGAGGTTCTGCAGCAGTCAGAGAAATATTAGTTGTGACTGGATTTAATCCTTTAAATGTCTTTGCTTCGTAAAATGTCCATGTCCTATTCTTCCGCCAGCGCAAGTCGCACTGTGATCTGACTAACCAGTCCGGACTTGACCTGATCCAGCAGCGTCACCAGTCCAGACTCCAGTCCAGCTCCGTGAAGATTTGCCCTAGGCCCTGACTGCATTGGGAAGGATACACACCATATAAGAAGTAGCAGCAGCAGCCACAATTCATTATTAAGGCTAGGTAATCACTTGCGATCATATTTTGATATTCTGTTCCAGCATACCAGTAGAATACCAGAATTACCAGATCCAGCATATGCCAAACACTGCTGGCACCTGCCGGATCCCATTCACAATAATTGGGTCATTCGAGATCCCTAATGCAGTGGTATTTTGCTCTTTGTTTTTGCCAGAATCTGCAATGGAGGCTTTTGATGGAACCTCTGTAGCAAATGTGCATGTACCCTAAGGGGTTCTATGGGTCATTCACAAGGGGGCCCTATTCAAATTCTTGCCATGGAGCCCGGTGATTTCTATGTACGCCCCTGGCTGTTTTGTGTACTGAGCAATCATCAAGGGAAAAAAAATGGCCGCCGTCCAATGATTACATATAAAACCTGTCCTAATCATACAGGACACGTTACTTCAGAGCACTGAGCCATAGAGCTGCCTCATCCTCCTCTCGACTCTACTTGTCAGGGATTATGATCCTGAATACAGATGTTAAGATCTTCAGCTGAATCTCTGTAGGAAAAGAGCTCATGAGGAGACAGCTAAAGTAAAGAGACTATGGTGGGGATGTGGATAATGAGCAGCAGCTCTTGTATGCAGTCTTCATTACCACAGCCCCACATTACTGCAGTGTGTCCTGTCCATCTTCTCTTTACAATCATGTCTCCTCATGAACTCCAGGGAGGAGGATGAGGCAGCTCTTTAGATCAGTGTTGTGAAGTAACTTGTCCTTCAGTGTGATTAGGACAGGTTTTGCGTGCACTAATAAAGACGGCGGCCATTTTATTTCCCCTAATGATTGCTCCCTAGACAAAATGAATCATTATAACTAATAAAAAGTAATTGGGAATGTATTCATAATAAAGTAATATTTAAGTATTTCCAATAATTTTATGTTGATGATTCTCGGAGAATGCTTTTAAGAGAAAACTGATTGGAAGAGTTTGTTGTACTGTAGTAAAGGCTAGTGATAATTTCAGTTCGATCTACAGTATTGGAGATAATGTAACACGATTGATCATTAGGGATTGCAGCTCAGGCCTGTGCCTAGTCTGAGCCCAAGACAGGGGACTTTGGGGAAATGTAGCGGCACATGCACAGTCAGCATCAGTGCTAATCAGGTAGCAGCAGCAGAGCCCCTGACCTTGCACTGCTACTCTAAACAACAGCACAGGTGCAAGATTGACAGGACCAGATGAGATGTTTGACCCTGTCAATCAAGGAAGAGGGTGCAGTATTATGGCAGTGGGTGTGGAACCCTGCGTCAACCAACATATTTGACTTTGGGCTAAACCTAAGGGCGTTATACTGGCAGTCCCCTGGCATTCACCCATTGAGAGTCAACACTGAGGTCAGGCACAGTTGAAGGTCAGATAGCAAGGGTCAGAATCTAGTAAACGGGCAGAATGTAGGTACACGGCCATGGGCAGACAACAATCTGAAGGACACCATAGGAGGGAACTAGCAAGCTAGCAACCTATTATTCAGGCAATCTTCCACAGAAAGGTGCCTTAGTCACCCCCGGATTTCTAGCTATTGGCTGGTGAAGGTCAGGAGGAGTAGATGAGGAGAGGTCTCGCCAGCAAGCAGTCTCGGGCCTGCATGGAGGAACAAAGCAGACTCCAAGGCCAGAACCACTCCGAAGAAGACAGTGGAAGGCGGGTCTGGCTCACTGGAGAGGATAAGCAGGACATTAGTGGCCATAAGCCAAAGTAGTAACATGAAGTCTCTTGAGGCAGAGGGGCCAGCACCCCACTGCTGTAAAAATAGATTTGCCCAACTCTAGAAAGCCGCTGGAATATTAGTACAAAATTGAGATTCATAAGTCATTATAATGGGTATCCATCAATATAGAAATGCAAATTGTAATACATAGTAAGGGTCTATTCACATATCTGCGATTTCCGCAGATCTGCAAAACACGGACACTAGCCATGTACGTTCCGTATTTTGGGGACTGCACATTGCTGTCCCTATGATAGAAATGCCTTTTCTTGTCTGTGGGTGCGGACAAGAATTGGATATGCTATATCTTTTTTGCAGGGCCCCATTGAAATGAATGAGTCTGCACACGTTCCCGCAAAATTGCGGAACGGTTGCAGACCCATTCATACGGGCGTGTGGATGGACCATAACAGTAATTCAATTAGCCTTTTGCCTTTTTAAAACATTCTGTAGAAAAAGTAGCACCCAACTAAAAATATCTCACATGGTTGATTATGATCATGGATTATTAGGATTACAGGGGCCACTCAAAAGCTATGGCAGAAGGGTTACATATGACAGATGCAGCACAATATATAAGGGTTAAAATGATACACGGATAATGTTGTGTGCAAACTGTGGAGATATCTGTGTGAAATGTTCAGTGCTCTTATATGACATTTGTTAGGGAAAGAAAGAACCTCAAAGATATTCCTCTGAAACCATTTCCAAACCACCACAGGCAACACTTTTTAATCATCTGTCCTGCCCAGCCTCCAGCCAGGTTCCCATTCACTGTCTTTGTTTTCCTTGTTCTATTGGACACTGTATAAACAGAAGACCTTTACATGGCAGATTTTAATGATAAACTGTTACTGATAATCAGTAGGAAAATAGGGCATATGAAATGTAAAGACATCTGAAGGTGTGGAGGAGACAACATGGAGAAATGTAATAAATAGACAACTGAGACTGGACAAAGACATTCCTATTGTATTCAGACAGAGCGTACACTATGTGCGGTATATGTGCCATAAAAGTACTAATAAAACCTCATTGACCTGACATTTGCCCTTTTGGAATACACCAGCCTGATATGGCATGCTTACATACCTTCGTTGTCACTGTAAAGCACACCATAGAATACTATGCTATTACATGCAGAAACAGGTTTCCTATGATCTTTCTATCTGTTTTCAACAACAGAGGAGATTTCTTTGTTATCTCATTTTCACCTAGTTACTAATTTTGTTTGGGCAGTTTCTATGCAGCTGCTTTGCACTTGAATCAGAGTTTAGTTAGCACCTGGCTTTGCTTGGTTGTTTAGGGTGGAGTTGCTGATGGTTGAGCCTTTATATATCCAGGCCATACTCCATTCTTTTTGTTGGTTATAGTATTTGCTAGGCACACTCCCTTCCAGATAGTATGTGCTTTGTCAGTATTCTGTGATCTGTAGTTTCACAATTATACCTAGTCTTGTGTGTTTCCTGTGTATTCAGGGATTCATGGCTTCCTACTGTTTTTGAGATTTGTTGTTGCTGTGCTGTCCCTCTCCTCATTGACAATACATGTATGTATGCTGAGGAAAGCTTGCATTTGTCTGGGTAGGTCTGGGGTAGTCAAACGGAAAAGCTTTTGACTGTTTATGGCCAAGTTAGTAGACATAAGAAGAACCGCTGCTTTTGGAGAGGCCGTAATACCCCTTAGCCTGCAGGCCCACAGGTTGCACTTCTGGCATGCTGCCACTAATGTAAGCTGTATTGTAGTATATTCTCTTTGAATGCCTTCTATTAGGTAATGTATGATACCATTTTGTGTATATACAGTAAGTTTGGGTCTGAGAGGGAGTCTTTCAGTCATAATTAAACAACAGTATTGTTATTGCTGCTTGTTTGCAAAGACAATCTCTCACAAGTGAAAATCATTTAGAAGCCCCAGCCTAAGGCCTCATGCACACGACCGTTGTTGTGTTCCGTTCTGCAAAATGGGGTTCCGTTGTTCCGTGATCCATTTTTGTTTCCGTGTGTCTTCCTTTATTTTTGGAAGATCACCAGACATGAAGGAAAGTAAAAAAAAAGTCTAAGTCAAGTTTGCCATGCAAATGATAGGAAAAAAAACGGACGCGGATAACAATCTTGTGTGCCTCCGCGTTTTTTCATGGACCCATTGACTTGAATGGGTCCGCGAACCGTTTTCCGTGAAAAAAATAGGACAGGTTATATTTTTATGACGGACTGGAACCACGGATCACGGACGCGGATGACAAACGGTGCATTAGCCGAGTTTTCAATGGACCCATTGAAAGTCAATGGGTCCGCATAAAATCACGAAAAACTGAACAACGGACACGGAATGAAACAACGGTAGTGTGCATGAGGCCTAATACACATGGTAGAGGATTGGAATTAATAATGAGTAGGAGAGACTAATACAGAAATGTGCTTTGTCTAAGTAGTACTCTATTTCATTATAGAGAGCCCATGGTACGCCAAGTACAGGAGCGCAGTATTGTAAGCCAGGCGATGTCCCTCTGGGTTGCTGGGAAAGATATTCAACTTAGCTTTTTCTGAACCTATCTGATGCCGACAGATGTTAGACATGATGATTTGCATATAGTTACCCAGAAATCCAGAGGAGCATTGTCTAGCCTACAATAGTCATCACATATATTAACTGGTCTCCATAATAGAAATAGTACCCACCCAGTTGCAGATGTGAGGCTGGCTTGGCTATTTTTCTTGCTTTGCTATATAAACCTGTTTAAAAGGCAGGAACGCATCTCTGTCAATCCTTTGTGTGAAAATAATGCAGCACTTGTTACTGCTGTGTTATCCTTACTGTGTACCTACCTGCTGTCTTACTTCAATGGGACAACTCCTTCCTATTCACCTGAGGATACATAACCAGTATAGCAAAAACAGAGATAGATGATGATTATAGTAGCTGACAATATCTCAAAGCTCTATGGAATTTACACTAACAAACTTCACCCATATACATTTTGGTGAGATTCTGGCCTTTGTTCTCTCCAGAACAGAGAAGAAATTCTCAGTTCATTCAGACGCTGTAAATAATTAGACTTCTGTAAATGACTTGGGGACCTTGTACTCTTTACTTATGAAAATTAGATTTTTTTAAATGCCTACTCTGCTTTTTTGTAAAAATAAATATATATGCAGCAGTCATGTGCATAGGATTAGCAGATAATCTTTGCAAATGGTATTCAGATTAATGTAAATCAGCTCTTATCCATGGGGATTAAGAATTTATGGAAAGTTTCTGAAATACCGGCTGGGAAAATGAAAAGTTATGGATTTGAAACAAAAAATCATCCTTCATAATTTCTAACTGTAAAAAAAAATAAAGAATTATAATAAAATAAAAAACAGGGATTTAAAGAATTTCCAATTTCATCAAGAATATGATTGCTTTGGCAGTTTTTACATTTAGACACTTTTTTGATGTTTCACTAAACCGACTGGATAAAGTGAATATTAAATGGGGGATAATTTTGAATGGTTTGATTTATTTTTTATTTATTTTTTTTATTGATCCCCAGCACATATATATATTTTTTTATTCTGCATATTGATCCAGCATAAAGCTTCTTTCATATAACAGAAAATTGCCATAATTTTGGCATACAGAATGAGGTGTCCATACTTGCCTTTCTGCAAATTTGGTTAAGGACTCCAATATCTAACATTATCATAACATGACCCCTACTCCCTTGGTCCCTCTTGCAGGAGCGTTATGGAACACTCGCTCTGTCTGCAATCAACTCTCTTACATCCTTGACCTCTTCATCCCTCGCAAACTTTCCTAACAGAAACATGGCTGACACCCTCTGACACTGCCTTCCCTGCTGCACTCTCTTATAGCGGATTTCATTTAACTCACACCCTCCAACCTCGGCAGCAACACGGTGAAGGAGTTGGTCTTCTCCTATCAGACAACTGCTCCTATGGCCCAACTCCACTGCCACCCTCCATTATTCTCCCTTCTTTCAAAGTACACTCTGTTCGCATCTACTCTCCCTCCAATCTCCAAGTAGCTGTCATTTACAGCCCCACAGGCCCATCTTCCTTGACCTGTTCAACACCTGGCTCCTACACTTTCTTTCTGCTGATATCTCCACTATCATTATGGGTGACTGCAACATCCCCATTTCAATCACAACCTACTCACCTTCTCTTCACTGGTCTCTCCAGCTGCTCCCCCAGTCCACATACTAACACACCCCGACAGGAACCTTAAACATCTTGACTTATGCTTGCTTTCTGACTCTCTTCTGCCACTCTTTACCATACTGTATGTTTCCTCCAGGACGCAGATGCTGCCACCACTCTGTATAACAGCACAATAACTACATCTCTAGACTCTGTTGCCCCCTTCATGCACAACAAAATCCAAAAAATCTACAGACAACTCTGGCACACTAGCCTGACCAAAAAACTGAGACAAGCTTCCAGGGCTGCAGAGTGGCGATGGAAGAAAGCCTATTCTAAGGAACTCTTCACAATATACAAACAATCCCTCCTCATTTTCAAATCCTCACTTGCTGCTGCAAAACAGGCCTACTTCTCATCTCTGATATCCTCCTTGTCTCACAACCCTAAACAACTTTTTAACATTTTTGACTCTCTTCTCTGTCACCCAGCACCACAATCCTCACCTCTCATCTCAGCTGATGACTTTGCCACATACGTTAAACAAAAGATCGACAACATCAGAGAAAGCTTCAGTGCACAGTCCCAACAGCCCCTCTGCACAACTACTCAGTCCTCTTCTCCCAAAACCTGCTTCTCCACCATTACAGAAGAAAAGCTTTCCACCCTACTCTCCAGATCACATCTCACCACCTGTGCCCTTGACCCAATCCCATCCCACCTCATCCCCAACCTCACCACATTGTTTTTCACAGCCCTAACCTATCTGTTCAACCTATCAACATCCCCTTTAATTTTAAACATGCTACCATTGCACCCATCCTCAAAAATCTCTCCCTTGACCCATCTTCTTTGCCCAGTTATTGTGCCATATCACTTCTCCAATATACCTCAAAGCTTTTTGAGCAACATGTCCACTCTGAACTTTCCTCTCACCTCTCTTCCTGATCCTTCTTTGACCAGCTACAATCTGGCTTCTGACCCCACCACTCAACTGAAACTGCTCTTACCAAATTCACCAACCACCTGCTAATGGCCAAATAAAAAAAAACATTACTCTGTCCTCCTCCTCCTTTACCTGTCATCTGTCTTTTACACCATCGACCACTTCCTTCTATTACAAACTCTTTTATCTCTTGCCATCACACCTCATAGAGTCCCATGGCTTTTAGTATCACTTTTATGCTGATGACACACAAACTTAACTCTGTGGTCCAGACAACACCATCTTACTATCCAGAATTCCACAATGCCTATCTTCTATATCCTCCTTTTTCTACTCTCGCTTTCTAAAACTTAAGTTGGATAAAACAGAATTTATCATCTTTCCCTCATCTTGCTCAACCCCCCCCCCCCCCCAACAGAGCTATCTATCATGATAAATGGTTGCAAACTCTCCCCGGTTAACCAAATCTGCTGCCTTGGAGTAACTTGGATTCTGCCCTGTATTTCAAACTGTACTCCCCAGCCCTTTCTACCACCTGCCACCTCCAACTCAAAAATATCTTCCACATCCACGCATTTCTCAACCAGGAGTCTTCAAAAATGCTTGTACATGCCCTCATCATCTCCTGCCTAGACCACTGTAACATTCTCCTATGTGACCTTCCATCTAGCATTCTCTCACCCCTCCAATCTATCCTCCACTCTGCTGCCTGACTAATCTACCTCTCACCCCATGACTCCTCTGCCTCTTCCCTCTGCCAATCCCGTCACTGGCTCCCTGTTGCCCATTGAATTCAGCTTGTAATACTAACAAATACATCTAAAGCCTTTCCTTAGGACACCAGAGGTTTTTTGTTTTTTTTTGTGTTTATTTTTCTTCCTTATCTTCCTTGAGCCATAACTTTTGTATTTTTATATATATACTATGTATATAGTTTTTGTCTAAATAGTGTAAAAATAAATGTGAACTTTGAAAAAAACATTTTTTACATCATCATATTCTGACCACCATAATTTTTTTATAGTTATATCTACTGAGCTATGTGGGGACTCATTTTTGCATTGATTCCAATTCCATTGATTCGAGTGTGTGTGACATTTTGATAACATTTTATTACTTTTTTTGGTAAGAGAAGCTATGAAATGGCATAAAAATTGGTGATACCCATGATGTTTATATTTTTGATTATCTATATATTTATTTATTTTTATTCTATGGAAAGAGGGGTGATTTAAATTTTTAGATTTTTTATTTTTTTTTATATATTTTAACATTTTTTTGTGGTTTTGAAGCTCGTATTTGAGCCTACAAAACCCATTTTATTTCATTCTAAACTCTCATGGGTCTTTTAGACCTATGATGAGAAGAGAATTGCTTGTTTCTTATATTGGCCTGCCACCTGCTGGCCAAAATATGCATTATGAAACCAATTACCGGCATCCTTATTGGGCACAGAAGATGATGGTAATAGGCCCACAAGCGTGAGCTTGATCACGGCATCTGAAGGTTTTAATGATTGCGATCAGCATTTTTGCCGATCTCGGTCATTAGTCGCGGGTCTGCAAAAGGGTTAATAATAAATAATAATGATAACATGCTAGTAAAACTCTCAACAGTAATTTACATCACAGCCACTAGGTCGTCACATATAGACACATTTAGCATAAACATTTCCCAACAGAGTATAGCAAAACTGTTGTTTTTATTCCCCAAAACAGGTCATCGTGCTCCACACATAGGTCATCAGTAAAAATATCTCAGAAAATGCCTTTTTACATTATCAATTGCAGTCATTTTTCATTTTTTTGTTCATTTTTATTCCCACCTTCATGTTATGAGTCATGACTTTTTTTTTTCCAACAACAGTTGGGTTTCGTGAGGTTAGTTGTATTTTTTTTATAACATTTACTGTACCATATAAAATAACAAAAATAAATAGTAAAAGGATTGTGTATATTTATGTTATATTTGTGAAGACTGAATTAAAAAAAAATTACCCTTTTTTTTGTCCCACTAAGAGATTTAAACATGGAATCGCATGACCACTTGTCCAATACACAGCAATACTCCTGTACTGCAGTGCATTGTGCTTTAGCATTATCCTGTTACTCCCTGTACTAAGGCCTAAGGCTGTCACGATACTCAACACCCAACAATTGCATTGTATTGTGGTTGTTTTGTTGAGGAAGTCCACCCCCCGCACCTTTTATATAACAGCTTAGTTGTCACTTAGTTGTAGTTGCTACTGACTACAATATTTAAGGAAATAACTGCTAGGATAGGAGATAATCCTGCCTTAGTTTCACCTGTATTATACCACTTGCATCAGCCATGTATGAGAGTGGACTTACCTCATGCTGCATATACCCCTTAAGCATTTTGATGTACATAAATATCGCTGAAGGGTTAAAGTTTGCTGCATCATAATGCATAAATTGACCAGTTACAAGTTTTGCCTGGAGTGTTCCATTATAAAAATAAAATATATGGGGGGAAATATTTTATTGACTGTAATGTCAAAAGATTGTGTACCCTACTGATTATTCAGAAAGTTCCCTAACTTTGAAATGTACTGTTCTCCCATTTTTAGCAGTCAAATTTACTATAGTTTCCTATTAAATGTAAATTACAAGTTCCATGTAATTGCCTGTGAGGCTCTGAATTATAATAATGTTAGGTCCTGCATTTACAATTTTGATTAACAGTCTGATGGAGAATTATTTTCCATTAGATAAATGGTCTTACACATGAATTTTAAAATCTGATGTCACAATGAATCACAGAGCTGCCTGAGAAAACGGTCAAAGTAAATTTATGGCCGGCAACAGCCGCAGCGGAGATTATAATTTATACATATTGGCTCATCTGCCATACATAACATTTTACATAGATCACGTTTTGTACCAAATAGAGAAAAAACTTTAGGAAATTGCTGTAGTCTGTTCTTTTTTTTCTTACACCCTATTATATAGGATGTCTCCCATTTCAGACAAGTTTTATATGTTGCTTAGCTTTGTGTAATAACAAAACTTTTTGTGTGAAACAATTGATGGTACATATAAAAAAAAAAAAACACCAAAAACGAGGGAATACAATTAAATGAGACTTTATTCAACATAATTAAAATGACATGCTATTAAAAATGTATAATTGTAGTATCAGGCATGTTTTGAAGTAATTAATAAAGGCTAAAGTATACATTGGTCGGACTCAATCTATATGTACATGATTAGTGCACACCATCACAGAATCACAATAGCAGATCATAAAAATAAAGTGCAAGTGCCTTCTAATCAATATAATACAGGTCCTTCTCAAAAAATTAGCATATTGTGATAAAGTTCATTATTTTCTGTAATGTACTGATAAACATTAGACTTTCATATATTTTAGATTCATTACACACCAACTGAAGTAGTTCAAGCCTTTTATTGTTTTAATATTGATGATTTTGGCATACAGCTCATGAAAACCCAAAATTCCTATCTAAAAAAATTAGCATATTTCATCCGACCAATAAAATAAAAGTGTTTTTAATACAAAAAAAGTCAACCTTCAAATAATTATGTTCAGTTATGCACTCAATACTTGGTCGGGAATCCTTTTGCAGAAATGACTGCTTCAGTGCGGCGTGGCATGGAGGCAATCAGCCTGTGGCACTGCTGAGGTGTTATGGAGGCCCAGGATGCTTCGATAGCGGCCTTAAGCTCATCCAGAGTGTTGGGTCTTGCGTCTCTCAACTTTCTCTTCCCAATATCCCACAGATTCTCTATGGGGTTCAGGTCAGGAGAGTTGGCAGGCCAATTGAGCACAGTAATACCATGGTCAGTAAACCATTTACCAGTGGTGTTGGCACTGTGAGCAGGTGCCAGGTCGTGCTGAAAAATGAAATCTTCATCTCCATAAAGCTTTTCAGCAGATGGAAGCATGAAGTGCTCCAAAATCTCCTGATAGCTAGCTGCATTGACCCTGCCCTTGATAAAACACAGTGGACCAACACCAGCAGCTGACATGGCACCCCAGACCATCACTGACTGTGGGTACTTGACACTGGACTTCAGGCATTTTGGCATTTCCCTCTCCCCAGTCTTACTCCAGACTCTGGCACCTTGATTTCCGAATGACATGCAAAATTTGCTTTCATCCGAAAAAAGTACTTTGGACCACTGAGCAACAGTCCAGTGCTGCTTCTCTGTAGCCCAGGTCAGGCGCTTCTGCCGCTGTTTCTGGTTCAAAAGTGGCTTGACCTGGGGAATGCGGCACCTGTAGCCCATTTCCTGCACACGCCTGTACACAGTGGTTCTGGATGTTTCTACTCCAGACTCAGTCCACTGCTTCCGCAGGTCCCCCAAGGTCTGGAATCAGTCCTTCTCCACAATCTTCCTCAGGGTCCGGTCACCTCTTCTCGTTGTGCAGCGTTTTCTGCCACACTTTTTCCTTCCCACAGACTTCCCACTGAGGTGCCTTGATACAGCACTCTGGGAACAGCCTATTCGTTCAGAAATTTCTTTCTGTGTCTTACCCTCTTGCTTGATGGTGTCAATGATGGCCTTCTGGACAGCAGTCAGGTCGGCAGTCTTACCCATGATTGCGGTTTTGAGTAATGAACCAGGCTGGGAGTTTTTAAAAGCCTCAGGAATCTTTTGCAGGTGTTTAGAGTTAATTAGTTGATTCAGATGATTAGGTTAATAGCTTGTTTAGAGAACCTTTTCATGATATGCTAATTTTTTGAGATAGGAATTTGGGGTTTTCATGAGCTGTATGCCAAAATCATCAATATTAAAACAATAAAAGGCTTGAACTACTTCAGTTGTGTGTAATGAATCTAAAATATATGAAAGTCTAATGTTTATCAGTACATTACAGAAAATAATGAACTTTATCACAATATGCAAATTTTTTTAGAAGGACCTGTAATGCTAAAGTGGTAATCACACAAGAGACCTGCAAATTTAATACATAAAAAGGAATATCAACCAGGATGCCCCACATTGGACACCCCATCTTCAACCATCGTGGAAACTCTACACATGTTATGCTCCAGGAGGATCTATTTCCACCTTCATCGCAAGTACAACCACCTCTTTACTGCAGGAGTGAGGAGATCGATCGGCAACAGAGTGGCCAGATCAGGCCTAGATAGAGAATTACCACCTACATCCTGGCTATGACAACTCCCATCTTCTCCAAACATGCCCTGGGTCTTTGTACCTTGTTTTGATCAGTATAAACTTTTGATTGCTGCTTTTGCACATCATGCAAGAGTTTTGGTAACATAAAGAAAATAAAATTTACCAGCATTTGAACCCCAAATTGCAAGGCATTAGAGACAAATGAATTTTGAATTGTCCGAATCAACGTTGTGATTTGGTTACAAATCGATTCTACCTGAATCAAAAGTACTTTGAATGCCTGAAAAAAAAATTCTTCCTCTCTCTTTTTTATAAATTTGGCCAAATTGAATCTTAAGAAATTCTGAATCTAGCAAATCAGATTTTTTGGGGGTCAAGACATTTTTAAGCCCCATTTTTCCCCCAAACTGTCCAAAAAAGCAGCTTAATACAAACTCGCAAACACTTCCATCAGAAAGGAGTATTTTCTTGAAACTCAATGGGGAGATTTATCAAAATGGTGTAACGTAGAACTGGATTAGTTGCCCATAGCAACCAGATTCCACCTTTCATTTTTCCCAGCTGCTTTGGAAAATGAAATGTGGAATCTGATTAGTTGCTATGGGCAACTAATCCAGTTCTACTTTACACCAGTTTGATAAATCTCCCCTAATATTCATAGAAAATATAGAATTTTGACAGTATTTTGAGATATATTCATTTTGACAGTTTGGTGCCATTGAAAATTATTATTTTCAAAATATAATCTCTGTAGCAGTAATCACAAATGATAAGACCTCCTACCTAGACAGACAATACCTTAACTACAGTGAAGGGCCTAGCCGTCTGGGCAACCCCACTTATCATCCATAACAGTGCCATCCACAGATCCTCCTCCCCATAACAGTGCCATCCACAGATCCCCCTACCCATAACAGTGCCATCCACAGATCCCCCGCTGGGTAAGGTACATACTTTTTTATTCCAGTCACAGGCTCAGCAGGGCACTGGGGCCAGGGTGAGGGAGAGGGCACAGTTTTTCTTGCACAGTATTCTAACTAGTCTGTTACAAAAACATTACCACACCATAATTGGTATCGATAATTGGTATCGGTGAGTACTTAAATAAAAGTATCGGTACTCGGTTTTAAAAAAAAAATGGTATTGGGACATCCCTAGTTTGCATACGTTTTGACGGATCCGACAGGCAGTTTCAGCGACGGAACTGCCTGCCGGAATCCTCTGCCGCAAGTGTGACAGTACCCTTATGCAAGGATGTTTGGCGAGCTAAGTCCAAACAAAGAGGAAGTTAAACAACCAGGATAGGAAGTAGAATACATGGAATGGCTTCAAAAAATATATTGAGAAAATCAACTACCCTTTTTTCTTATTAAAAAAAACCTCCATAGAATATTCACATATAGGCTGTTAATATGTGATAAATTTAATAGAAGTGTCCGTTTAATCTCCCATAAAACACCTTTAAGCAATTCAAAGTTGAGTGTTTTTGACAAAAGCAAATTTAAGCAGGTTGAGAAACATACATTCGTGAATAGATGTGGACAGTCGTTGTCAAGGGATTTGGCCTCTTGCTGTTTCTCTCATCATTCTAAAATGTTGTAATTATCTGGCAGGAGATGCAAATAAATCTATGAAATGTAATTAAATTTCTGTCTTATCGGATTTTTACATAAAACTCCCCTGAATGACAAAGTAAATTCACACGTAACCAGAGAATACAGCCAATCAAGAGCTCACAATGGGAAGAACTTTGTCTTCATTCTCTTCTATTCAGCTGACAATAAAAGGCCGCATTTCCTCAATAACCCATTTAGGAACCGATAATAAGTTAATCATATAGAATCTCCCAGAGAGGTAATTTATCTTAGTAACTTTTTGAGATAGGGAATAATTTAATGATGCCTTCCAATTACATGATGATAATTAATTTTGATGCATTCTGTTTGCAGTGCATCTCAAGTCACCGTAATACAATTTCACATTTGAATGTCTGTAAAGGGGATCGTCATAGTATCGAACATGTCCTTCATTGCATCAATAATACTGTGTCCCATATCAGACATCATTTTTTAAATCATTGATGGGTAAAGTGAGTATCATTGAATATTCTTAGAGATGAGCAAAGTATTCAAAAATTTGATTTGGCTGCTTTGCCGAATTTTACAAAAAAATGTGAAAAAAGAAGCGCATTTCTTTGTAAGTAGCGGGTACAATGACAGGGAGCGGTGATTGCGCCACTCATTGTCATTGTACTCCTCAGATGCCACGTTCATAGCTGATGGCAAGAGCAAGATAGCAGTGACCGGCCCGTCATGAGAAAATGGATGAGGTGAGTATGATTTTTTTTGTTTTTTACCGGAAAAATTGATTCGCTACCACGAAGCACAAGGAAATTAGGCTTTGCGGAGAAACAAATCTTCCCTGAAATATGGATCCACTCAAAACTAGTTATTCTGTTACAATGGCATCTGTGGTGGGATTAGTATTTGAAGTTGATGTCTTGGAAGCAGGAAAAAATGGCCTAGCATAAGGATCTGAGTAAGATGCGTGAGTCGATTCTACCGGAGCAGAATTGGAACCGTAATTTATATTAGACAGAGAGAAGAGAGAGCACCTAGCATGCCATTATGGGTTTCTCAGCAATATATATGTGTTGTCTAGGAGGTACTCTTTCTAATTACGCGAGTGCCTAGTATGCATAGTACGTGTGTGGAGTACTGTACACCAGGTCATGCCCTTCTCAGTTTCTGGGAAATATATTCAAATTAGCTTTCCTAAGCCTATCTGATGTCAACATATATAAAATGCATGTAATGTATATTTATACGTATTTCCTTGTACTTCATAATTCAATTTTCACCAATAAGCTTTTGGTGGCAGTAGCCTTAAAACAGTGTTTTTTCATTATAAGATTTTCCCTATGGGGTAGCCTTAAACTGTTCAATCATTGTTTTTTCATAATAAGATTTTCTCATGGTGGTGGCCTCAAACTGTTCAATCAGAGCTTGTTCATAATAAGATTTTATTTTTATCTATTTCTGTGCTTGCATCCCTGCATAATGTTCCTCTGGAAAAGAGATAAGCAAGTTCGTAACCGTTCCAAAAAGAATTAAAAACTGAGTGTATCACACCAGGAACCCAGCTCTTTCTGGATAACTACCCTTTAACAGAGCTAGACAAAGTAAACATGCTTGGCTGCCTTAGATACCTTGGTTGGGGTGCTATTTCTTCTTATGGAGGGTGCCGAATATGCATGAGGAATATCGTTATAAGCCAGACAATGCTCCTTTGGGTGCCTGTGAGAAATATATAAAAAATTAGCACATTTTACTTCTGCTGGCATGAAGTAGCCTTAGAAAGCTAATTTGAATATCTGACTGAGAAACCTGGAGGGGCGTCGCCTTGCCTACATTATTCCGCACACGTACTAAGTATACTAGGTGCTCTACATAATGAGAGAGTACAGAAAATGCCTCCCTTTTTCTCGTCCTACAGTTTTTCTAGGAGAACAGAGAGTGTTATATAATAGCTTTCAAAGCAATTGGAGCACATTTGATGTGTGTAGAATTGATTTGTACCTTAATCAACCTTTTTCAAAAAATGTGTTGAATCAGACTTAAAATGAATTTCAGCAAATTCGCTCATCTCTACAGCTACAGAGTGACTTTGAGAAGAGCCAATTGTGATGAGTCAAAGTATCTCAAAAATGGCAGGGCTTGTGGGTGGTTCCCAATAGGCAGTGGTACCCTCCAAAAATGTCTAAGGAAGGACAGTAAGAGAACTGGAGACAGGTTCTTGAGCACCTAGAGTTCATGGATGCCCTTTTGATCCAACCTGACAATTTACAGGACTTTAAGATTCTGATGGTAATATCTTAGTGCCAGACATCAAAGGGCACCTTCTTAGGTCTTGTGGTGTTCATGTCTGGATGAGGCAGCTTTTGTTTTTGTAGCATGAGGGCACCAAAACACAATATTGGGTGGTTCTAAAGAGAACCTTTCATCTCCTGACATTTCTGTTGTAGTAACTGCTTGCATTCCCCATGTAATAACAATTCTGGAGCATCTATGTTATGCCATTCCTCTGTTATTTCTACCAGGGGTTATGAATGAAATGCTATAAGCTTGTAGTAACGGTACAAACGGGTGTTAGCAATTGGGGGTGGACAGTCTACAAGATGCTAGTAACACCCAGCAGTACCTTTACTGCAGACTGCTGACAATTTATTACATAACATTAAAGGGGTTGTGTCACTTCAACAAATAGCATTTATTATGTAGAGGAAGTTAATAGAAGGCACTTACTAATGTATTGTTATTATCCATATTGCTTCCTTTGCTGGCTGGCATATATTTTTCCATCACATTACCCACTGCTTGTTTCCATGGTTACGACCAGCCTGCAATCCATCAGCGGCGCTCGTGCTTGCACACTATGGGGAAAAAGCATCAGCCTATGCGCACTCCCACGGTCCCAGCCACCAGAGCTTTTTCCTATAGTGTGCAAGAACGACCACCACTGATGGATTGTAAGGTGGTTGTAACCATGGAAATGAACTGTGCATAATGTGATGGAAAAATGAATCCAGCCAGCAAAGGAAGCAATATCGGTAATGACAATACATTAGTAAGTGCCTGGTATTAATTTTCTCTACATGATAAATGCCACTTGCTGAAGTGAGGTAATTTCTTTCATAAAGGAATGTCACACCATAGAATTGGAAGAATAGATGCTCCTTAATTTTTATTTCATGGCGAATTCAAGTAGTTACTAAAATAGACATGTCAGGAGAAGTGACAGCTCCTCTTTAATACGGCTGAATGGTCTATCGGGGAGATTTTTTAAAAATATTGTTCAAGATGCTTTTTTTTCAGCAGAAATATCCCCAGAGGTTTATCCCAGTACAGTATTCAAATGTATGGGCTCCGGACAGTTGAAATGGAGTTATCACCGGAGTCTCGCAGGCGTTTGGAGAATAACTTTGGCATTCGTCTTTAAAATGAAAAAACATTTTAAAACAGGAATACAAAGGCAACATTAGATCCAAGTTTTAAAATGGTTTTCAAGTTGAATACTCAAATCCAGAGTTATTCACCAAAGTCCCACGAAACTTCGGTGATAAAGGATTTCCATCTCCAGAGCCCATACATTTTAATGCAGTTTGGAGATGGATCTCCGTACAAAGTGCACTGGATGTCACTGATATTTTAGGGATGCGCACGCTTTAAACAGGAGATGTGGCGCGGATAATTTATCTGTCCACAGCAGACGCCATCTACGGAAAAACTGCACTGGATGTCACTAATATTTTAGATATGCGCTTAATTTACAGATGAGATGTGGCACGGATAATTTAACTGTCCGCAGCGGACACAGTCTACGGAAAAACTGCACTGGATGTCACTGATATTTTAGGGATGCGCAATAATTACACAGGAGATGTGGCTCGAATAATTTAACTGTCTGCAGCGGCCTATTACACAGTATTTTGGGCACGATGCACTAAAAATATATATTGCTGCTATCACGCACAATAATCCTTAAAAGGACTTTTGGGTCTTCCTATTACACTCCCTACACTCTGTCCCTTCCTATGCTCAGCTCTCCCCGACACTGAGCAATTTAGCGCAGGTTGCGCTACAAACATATATTGCTGCTGTCACACACAAGACTTTTGGGTCTATGAAACGTTTTTGTAGAAAAATGAAATTCAATTACACTCCCTACACGCTCTGTCCCTTCCTATGCTCCGCTCTCCCTGACTTTGAATGAGCCAAACATGCGTCATCGGGCTACTGGCATTACAGTGATGGCAGTACTTACCTGCACATTTACGTCTTTATTTCAAATGCATATATTAAAATCACAATATACTGTATAATTAATTAATAAAAATGGATACCAATGTGGCAGTAGGTGGCGAAGCAGCAGCAGTTCAGCCCGATAGTCAAATGCAAAGGAATCAAGGGATGATAATTTCTTATACGAGCAAATATGCAATAGATTCAATGTCCCCCTTGAAGCCTCACAACTCCATTATGTAAATTAGTAGTATACACCAGCCACAATAATATGACATAGCCAGACAGGGAGGGATATGGTAGGATCTTTGTACATATGCGAATACTCCATATATCGATTACCCCTTAGTATCCTCAACCATACCTTTCACCTGAAACACTGTGTGGGCTATCACAAGAACCAGCAGGTGTAAGGAGAGGGGTTTGGATTAACACACCTCCCACTTGTCTCTAATACAAATAAAGCATAAATCATTCATTGTAAAGCCCCACAGTGTAATCCATCAATGGCTGATATACAAGATCATGAACAGATCATCATAGGGAGGCAAAGTGAGAGCAAAAGAAATAAAAAGCAACAAAAGAGAGAGTACCGATCGCAACACTGAGGCGCCACCACAACTTCCCCGACGCGCGTTTCGCCGTCCAGCTTCTTCCAAGGGGCGGTCGGTACTCTCTCTATTGTTACTTTTTATTTCTTTTGCTTTCACTTTACCTCCCTATGATGATCTGTTTATGATCTTGTATATCAGCCATTGATGGATTACACTGTGGGGCTTTACAATCATATTGGCATTTTATAATTTTTATATACAAAATACTGTGATCATTATTATATAATACTAGCAGAGTGACCCGGTTTGCATGGGTATATTTTGTCTATTTAATTTAATGTTTGTGTGTGGTTAAAAGATATCCACAGTGTCCCACATAACTTTGACCTCCATAATGCCCTGCCCCCTTAACAGTGACCTCCACAGTGGCCCATCCGCTTAACAGTGACTTCCACAGTGCCACATCCACTTAAAATATGACATCTACAGTACCCAGCCCCCTTAACAGTAACATCTACAGCACCCTGCCTCCTTAACAGTGACCACACACAGTGCCCTGTCCCCTTAAAAGGGATCATGATAGCACCCCACCCCCTTAACAGTGACCTCCACAGCACTCTGCCTCCTTAATATTGACCTCCACAGAAACACACCACTTTGGCCTCCACAGTGCTTCGTCCCCTAAAAGTGACCTCCACAGCACCCCACCCCCTTAACATTTCCCTGAACAGCGGCCTACCCTCTTAACACTGACCTACAGAGCAGCCCACACCCTTAACAGTGACCCTCCCCCACAGTGCTCCGACCTCTTAACATTGATACTCTCACAGTACCTTACCCACTTAAATGTGACCTCTACAGCAGCCCGCCCCCTTAATGGTGACATCTACAGAGGCCTTCAAACATAATAGTGACATTCATAGTGGCCCACCCCATTAACAATGACTTCCACTGTTCATCCCCTTAACTGTGACCTACACAATGCCTCACCCTCCATAGTACCAAGCCCCCTTAACAGTGACCTCCACAACACCCCGTCCCCTTAACAGTGACCTTCACAGCACCACACATCCTCAACGGTAAACTATAACAGTTAATAAAAATGGCTGATTTGTTATGGAAACCTGGTGTAAGTGTGTATGTCAAGACTGAAGGACCTGCAAGCTTCTATTGGATAATAAGGGTCATATGACTGTTTGTATGGCAGTTAGGATATGAGCAGGGCCGGCCTTAGGTGTTCAGGCGCCCTGTGCGAGCTAACTTTGTGGCTAACAAACATATTTCACATGAAAACTTACAGTTACTTGGCCCTTGGGGATCTCGGACACCACTTCCACACTTGGCCGGGGGCTCGGTGGAGCTGATGTTGTGTTTTATCCTAATGAGAAAGATTTCATAATAAGTATTTGGAGAAGGGGCAGAGGGAGAGCAGAGCAGGGAGAGGCTGGTGCTGCTACTAGGGGGTCATACCATGGGGGAGTAATAAAGCCCACCATAATGCCCCCCCCAGTAGTAATAATTCTCCTTATAATGTGAAAGTGCAAAAAATACCCCCTTGTAATGCCCCCATTTGAGCTAATGTCCTCATAGTGCCCCCATAATGTGCCAGTATAAAATACCCCTATATAGTGCCCCTAGTAAATGACCCCATAGTGCTCCACACCCTCCTTCCTCCTAGTGCCCCCCATAATGTACCAGTATAAAATGCTCCAGTAGATGCCCTCAGTGTCCCCCATAATTTGCAAGTATAAAATACCCCTTCTTAGTGCCCCCCGTAGATGACCCCATAGTACTCCTCTCCCCCCTTCCCCATAGTACCCACCATGTGTCCCAGTATAAAATTGTACTGTACAGAGAGCCCATATAAAATACCCCTTCTTTGTGGCCTCAGTAGATGCCCCTATAGTGCCCCCAATCATGTGCCAGTATTAACAGCCCCCCCCCGTGCCAGTAATAATAACCCCCTATGCCAGTAATAGCAGCCCCCCTGTGCCAGTAATAGCAGCCCACAGTAATAACAGCCCACAGTAATAACAGCCCCCAGTAATAACAGCCCATCTGTGCCAGTAATAACAGCCCCCAGTAATAAGAGCCCGTCTGTGTCAGTAATAACAGCCCCCAGTAATAAGAGCCCCTCTGTGCCAGTAATAACAGCCCCCAGTAATAAGAGCCCCTCTGTGTCAGTAATACCAGCCCCCGCCAGTAATAACAGCCCCCCCTTTGCCAGTAATAACAGCCCCCCCTTTGCCAGTTTTAACAGCCCCCGCCAGTAATAACAGCCCCCCCTTTGCCAGTAATAACAGCCCCCGCCAGTAAAAGTATTGTACATAATAAAAATAATTTAAAAAAACACATACTTACCTCCATGTCAGTGATGCGATGCAGGCCTCTTCTGGCCTGTGTCCCACGCTGTATGGCTCAGGCTGCGCGATTACGTCATCGCGCCGCCTGCGCCGGCCTCTGATAGGCTGCCGGCCTAGTGCCTAAAGCCTATCAGAGGAAGGGAAAGGGACACGCCTCTCCCTCCCCTACCGCAGCACAGGCAGGCAATACAGAGGACGGCGATACAGATGACTGGAGATGAGCGCTTCCACAATAGAAGCGCTCATCTCCCTGTGCCCAGCCGCCGCCGCCAGCTCGGGGGGGGCAATTGCCCCGTTGCCCCCCCCCTGGATCCGCCACTGACACAGGGGAGGGGGAATCAGGTCAAACAGGGGAGGGGGCTGGGGGCCCGCCCCAAGGGAGAACACAAGTGCCGACTCGCCTGCCGCATATTACACTGCGAGCTGTCGGCCGCCCGGCGCCCCTGTTGCTATGGCGCCCTGTGCGGCCGCACAGCCCGCACACCCCAAAGGCCGGCCCTGGATATGAGTGAAGCTGCAAGCTCCTATTGGCTAATAAATTTTTTGGGAATATCTCAAGAACTGTATGTCCTAGAGAAGTGAGACCTTTAGGAAAAACTTTCCCGGACACTTGATGTACCTATGTGCTAAATTTGGTGCAGATTGGTCCAGTTGTTTGGCCGTGCATAAAGAACAGACAGAAATTAATTCAAATATATATACATATATACATACATATACATTTTGTTTTTTCAATAGGAAGAGGGTCATGTGACACATCAAACTTATTGGAAGTTTCACAAGAAAAACAATTGTGTGCTTGGTTTTAACGTAACTTTATTCTTTCATGAGTTTACAAGTTCCTGACCACTTATAAAATGTGTTCAATGTGCTGCCCATTGTGTAGGATTGTCAATGCAACCCTCTTCTCCCACTCTTCACACACTGATAGCAACACCGCAGGAGAAATGCTAGCACAGGCAGCACTCCCTTCAATAGTAACCCAGGGTGTCCGCGGTGGGCCCTCGACTCAGGACAGGAAACAATGAAGAAAATCTGCAGCACTCCTTGAAGAATAAAATGTGGTCTTTATTCACACATATCAAAAAGCGACAACGTTTCGGTTCTCTCACAGAACCTTTCTCAAGTCATGGGGTTGGGACCATCAGTTGCGTTGTGGAGAAGTCAGGTGGATCCACAGCTGATAGTCCTACTGAATAGATTGTTAGAATTTGTATTATGGCAAGAAAAAAGCAGCTAAGTAAAGAACAACGAGTGGCCATCATTACTTTAAAAAATGAAGGTCAGTCAGTCCAAAAAATTGGGAAAACTTGGAAAGTGTCCCCAAGTGCAGTCACAAAAACCATCAAGCGCTACAAAGAAACTGGCTCACATGCGGACCGCCCCAGGAAAGGAAGACTAAGAGTCACCTCTGCTGCGGAGGATAAGTTCATCCCAGTCACCAGCCTCAGAAATCGCAGGTTAACAGCAGCTCAGATTAGAGACCAGGTCAATGCCACACAGAGTTCTAGCAGCAGACACATCTCTAGAACAACTGTTAAGAGGAGACTGTGTGAATCAGGCCTTCATGGTAGAATACATGCTAGGAAACCACTGCTAAGGACAGGCAACAAGCAGAAGAGACTTGTTTGGGCTAAAGAACACAAGGAATGGACATTAGACCAGTGGAAATCTGTGCTTTGGTCTGATGAGTCCAAATTTGAAATCTTTGGTTCCAACCACCGTGTCTTTGTGCGACGCAGAAAAGGTGAACGGATGGACTCTACATGCCTGGTTCCCACCGTGAAGCATGGAGGAGGATGTGTGATGGTGTGGGGGTGCTTTGCTGGTGACACTGTTGGGGATTTATTCAAAGATGAAGGCATACTGAACCAGCATGGCTACCACAGCATCTTGCAGCGGCATGCTATTTCATCCGGTTTGCGTTTAGTTGGACCATTTATTTTTCTACAGGACAATGACCCCAAACACACCTCCAGGCTGTGTAAGGGCTATTTGGCCATGAAGGAGAGTGATGGGGTGCGCGTCAGATGACCTGGCCTCCACAGTCACCGGACCTGAACCCAATCGAGATGGTTTGGGGTGAAGGCAAAAGGGCCAACAAGTGCTAAGCATCTCTGGGAACTCCTTCAAGACTGTTGGAAGACCATTTCAGGTGAGTACCTCTTGAAGCTCATCAAGAGAATGCCAAGAGTGTGCAAAGCAGTAATCAAAGCAAAAGGTGGCTACTTTGAAGAACCTAGAATATGACATATTTTCAGTTGTTTCACACTTTTTTGTTATGTATATAATTCCGCATGTGTTAATTCATAGTTTTGATGCCTTCAGTGTGAATTTACAATTTTCATAGTCATGAAAATAAAGAAAAAACTTTGAATGAGAAGGTGTGTCCAAACTTTTGGTCTGTACTGTATATAAATATATATATATATATATATATATATATATATATATATATATATACATACAGATGTCAAAAAAGATGGGCAGCACTCCAAGAAGTTAAAAAATCCAAAAAATCTTTATTTACCCAAGCAGGACATGCTGCAGCACCGTCTCTAATGCAAACAAGAGGGTGCAGCTGGCCCAATGTGGATATAAGCCAATCCAATAGATAAATGTCAAAAAAGATGGGCAGCACTAATCCAATAGATAAAGGTAAAAAAAAGATGGGCGGCACTTGTGCTGCCCATCTTTT
This sequence comes from Bufo gargarizans, assembly GCF_014858855.1. NCBI lineage: Eukaryota > Metazoa > Chordata > Amphibia > Anura > Bufonidae > Bufo > Bufo gargarizans. Next base: position 711,029,262 of record NC_058080.1, on the reverse strand, counting down.
TTACCTTTATCTATTGGATTGGTTTATATCCACATTGGGCCAGCTGCACCCTCTTGTTTGCATTAGAGACGGTGCTGCCACTTTTTCTTTTCTCTCTCATATATATATATATATATATATATATATATATATATATTACACACACACATACATATCGTATTTTTCGCCCCATAAGAGGCACTTTTTTCCCCCATACTAATTAAGCAATTCCATTATGGAAGCGCTTCATTAGCACCTGAGGACCGGGAAGCTGTAAAGGCTCTGTACTCACTGATTCCTGGTCATTGGCTCGGCTATCGGCTGTGCAGGGCTGCGCACAGTGTGAGGGCGCTCTGTGATCTCACACTGTGCGCCGCAATACACAGCGGTCAGTAGGATGAAGAGGATCACGATGGTGAGGAGCGGTGGCGTGTTTTTATTTTATTTGCACTGGGGGCTGATGGCTGACATATAGGGGTTGATATATGGGGCTGATGGCTGACATAGGGGTTGATATATGGGGCTGATGGCTGACATATGGGGGCTAATGGCTGACATATGGGGGCTTTTGGCTGACATATAGGGGCTTGGGGCTGATGGATGACATATGGGGACTGATAGATGGCTGACATATGGGGTCTGATAGATGGCTTTAGGTTGGGGGGTTGATCTGAGGCATTGGGGGCTGATCTGAGGTCTAATTGACATTGGGGGTCTGATTGGGGCTGTAAGCTGAGGTCTGATTAACTTTGGGGGTCTGATTGCTGGTCTGACCTGAGGTGTAATGGAAAATATTTTTTTCTTATTGTTCTCCTCTAAAACCTAGGTGTATGTTATGGGCTGGTGCGTCTTATAGGGCGAAAAATACGGTGTATGTGTGTGTGTATATATATATATATATATATATATATATATATATATATATATATATTTTTTTTTTATAGTGGTTGGAGCTCTATTTTTCAGATACAGATTTACTGTACTAATCTACTGTATAAAGATACAGAATTAAAAATAAGATCCTACCTGCCAGCAGACACCACTAGAGGGAGCTTAGGAGCCCAGCGAATACTGTTTTGTTGAGTTCAATTTAAACACTATGCAGTAAGCTCCTAAACTCCATCTTCCCTTGACCTCTTTCCTTCTACCATTCTCTGAGTCACAACTCCAGTCCTCTTTGCACTGTTTTTGTACAAGACTGAAGCAGGATGTGTAGGTATACAGCACATGACAGCTGCAGGCAGTCACTGTCCTCAGTGGCCTGGTGTTGTATACCATTGAGGACATTGATTGGCTGCAGCTGTCATTTGCCATATACTGTAACTGCAAGTCTTGTGCATCACGTGCCATATACTTGCAATGTGTTGTCATGTGCTTCCATGCCTATATTCATGCACCCTATGATTTTATTAGCCTTTGATGCAGCTACCTGATACTGGTTGTTGCAGATTAGGTTACTGTCAACTATAATTCCAAAGTCCTTTTCCACATCAGTGATACCCAGTGTTTTCTAGTCTAGTATGTGATGGTGATGTGTATGTTCACTTACCATGTGCAAATCTTACATTTAGCATTGCTAACCCTCATTTGCCGCTTCTCTGCCCGAACCTCCAGCTTCTGAAATAAAATTTAGGAAATAAATATATTTTGAATGTCTTTTGCATCATGCCACACGATCAAGCACATATTTAACCTGGGAGAATTATTTCGGACAATCACTGTAGCCATCTGCCCAAAAAATTATTTTTTTGTGAGGTGTGGAGAGAACTGGGAGAGGGGAAGTGATGTCTGCTCAATGTAGATCGCCCAGTTCTGTATTGATGAGCTAAATGTGCACTGTTTACTAAAAGATCACATTCAACCTATAACATAATGGGAAGCTGGAACCCAAATAAAGACATTGGTATTTAAACCCCTTCACTACCGAGCGCCTCTACTTCCTTGTCATTGAACCATTTTTTTGCCAACCTCAATGTATGCTTCAGGTCATTGTCTTGCTGGAACACTATGTTTTCCTTTACATACCCATAGTACTCAAGTGTACAAAGTAACTAATCTTGTAGGATACTCACATATAGCTCACAATTTTCTTGGGAAATCTTCTTCATGGCTGCTCCTGGATTCAAACCAGTGACCTTTCACTTGGGAATAAACCTAATAACACACTGAGCTATTAGGGAATCTGAGAACAGGTTGTAATTTGTAGTATACAAGAAGAAAGCGATCGTTCCACCACCAGGAGCAAAATAGTAACAATGCAGTTACTTCAATAATCTGCATAACTAATCATATGCTAAAAAGCCCAATTTATGTATGGGATAGCCAAGATCATTTTCTATAAAATAATGGTAGTCTCATGTTTGAAGCTCTGGTAGGTGATGAGATATGGAGCCTTAAAGTCAAAGGTTCAAAACATTGTTATCCTAATTGTTAGGCTACTTTCACACTTGCGGCAGGACGGATCCGACAGGCTGTTCACCATGTCGGATCCGTCCTGCGGCTATTTCGCCGTGCCCGCGGACCGCCGCTCCGTCCCCATTGACTACAATGGGGACGGGGGCGGAGCTCCGGCGCAGCACGGCGCTGCACGGAGAATGGCCGCCGGACTAAAATTACTGCATGTCAGGCTTTTTAGTCCGTCGGCTTTCTCCGTGCACCGCCGTGCTGCACCGGAGCTCCGCCCCGGTCCCCATTGTAGTCAATGGGGACGGAGCGGCGGTCCGCGGGCACGGCGAAATAGCCGCAGGACGAATCCGACATGGTGAACAGCCTGTCGGATCCGTCCTGCCGCTAGTGTGAAACTAGCCTTAGCCTCTGAGAGAAAACAGGTTCCCATTGAATTATAGCAAGCAAATACCTTAAAATCCATAAGGAACTGGTGCACAAAGTACAGTATTTTTCACTTTTAAAGACTCATCTGATGATAACAGGCACCCAGGTTTTAGAGGAGGAAAAAAGGAAAAAAATACTTTTCATCAGACCTCAAACTCCCAATCTTCATCAGACATCAGATCAGATCCCCGTGTCAGACCTCAGATCAGAACCCATGTCATATCTTAGATCAGATCCTCATATCAGACCTCATATCAGACCTCCATGTCAGATCAGACCCTCATATCAGACCCCCATTTCAAACCGCAGATCAGACCCCATATTAGATTAGACCCCCATGTCAGACCTTGGATTAGACCCCTATGTCAGATAAGACCTCCCATGTTAGACCTCCATCATAGCTCAGATCAGACCCCCATGTCAGACCTTCATCAGAGCTCAGATCAGACCCCCATCAGAGATAAAATAAATACATTAACCTACCTTTTCTGCTTTGCTGCTACTCTGGAGATCCAGTGGTCTCTCCTGCAGTCACCACTCCCTGGTCTACTCCGGGCCCGTGACCTGACTGCATACAACATCAAGTCATACTGTGTACTGGCACTATACACAGTCAGGATGGTGCAGAGTGGTGCCTGGAGGAAGACCAGGGAGCGCTGAATACAGCGCTACAGTCACCACTCCCTGCGCCTCCTGCATACTAGTGACTGCTTCCATAATGAAAGTGCTCAATAGTATTCACTTTAGGAGACAGACTATCCATTTTCAACCACTTTTTGGGGGAAAAAGTGTTTCTTACAAAGCGGAAAAAGTTGTTTATTAGAAAGTTTCATAACCTTTCATTACACAATGATTAAAGAGGACATTTCGTGGGTCCAGACTTTATAAATAAAGTATCAGGGTATGTAGGGCATACAGCAGTAATCTAATAGCGCTTACAATTTTTTCTGGGCGCCGCTCTGTTTGCCTGCTGTGGCCCCCGTTAAATTCTCCCGCCCTGTATGCAAATCTTTCCATCGGTACAGGGAGGAGGAGATTGCCCTGTTTCTCAGTGGGCGTCTCCTCCTCCTTGCTGTATCGCTGTCCAATCGCAGAGGAGAGCGTCACAGGGAGAAAAAAATAACTCACCTTCTCCCTGGCTGTGATGCTCTCCGCTGCGATTGGACAGCGCTGCAGCCAGGGAGAAGGAGACGCCCATTGAGAAACAGGGCAGTCTCCTCCTACCTGTTTCAATGAGAAAATTAGCATACAGGGAGGGAGAATTTAACGGGGGCCACAGCGGGCGAACGGAGCAGCGCCCAGAAGAAATTGTAAGCGCTATTAGATCCCCGCTGTATGCCCTACATACCCTGATACTTAGTTTATAAAGTCTAAACCCATGATAGGTCCTCTTTAAGCTTTATTTGCTGCAACTGGAATATCCCTTTAAGATGGTGATTTACGGCACATGCTCACATGTAAAGGTTACAGATGTTTTGCATAACGTGCTATTGTTTTATTAAGTATGTGTTGTCTTTTAGAGTGTATGACGCTTCTCATTTTCACTTTCCTTGTTTTGTTTCGTCCTTTAGGTGCAGCGTTTGACCTTAACACACAGCCAGCTGTCTTAAAAATGGCAGGTCATCCATCACCGTCTGTACTCGCTGTCAGAGTTCTATTTAATCTTACTTGTAATTTTCCTAGGGCGTTTACAAAAGTCGCAAACGGAATTTTAATGCTGTGAAATCCCATTGAGCTTCATCTTAGCTGTAATATCAAGTAGCATTTAATATATATATATGTTATAGCTGACATCCAAAATCACAAAGAAGTTCGAATTATATTAGTCAATGCTGAAAACAAAAATATATGGTAGTTGCCACAAAGTTTAATAGTTAAATTATAAATTCTATAGTTTAAACACATAACATGACATTTTTTTAAATTCTAATACTTTAAAATATTTTTTTTTCCATGTGCTCCCATATCAAACACTTCCAGTCTATGTGCTATGACAGGTCAATGCTTTACCAGGACACAGAGCTTCATAGCAATCATTAAAGGGATTCTGTCACCAGTTTTTACCCCCTCCAGATAAAAATATGGTTATGTTCAGGGAGCTTTAGTGATTCCTAATGTGGTCTTATAACTGAAATCTGTAAGCTCATTTTGCCTAAAAAACTATATTACTTACCTGTCATTCATAAAAATAAGGTGCCCAAGGGGATGTAAATGGCTCCAAGCTGCCGCCCGCACCCGCCGCCGTTCGTGCCCTGCTCCTCCTTTCCTGACATCAGCGCCGCCTCAGAATCCTGTGTGACGCCTCCGGCTATCCCTCAATCCCCCCTCCTTCTTCTCTAACATCTCGCGCCTGCGCACAGGCCTCTGCCTGATGCGCCCGTGCGGACTTCTCCGTTCTGCTTCATGGAGCGAAGTGCGCATGCGCCGGCACTTCGCTCAACCTCCCGATGACCTGCACACTCGCTCCATGAAACCGAACGGAGAAGTGCGCATCAGGCAGAGACCTGTGCGCACGCGCAAGATGTTAGAGCAGAAGAAGGGGGGAGGGAGGGAGAGCCGGAGGCGTCACACAGGATTCTGAGGCGGCGCTGATGTCAGGAAAGGAGGAGCAGGGCACGAACGGCGGCAGGTGCGGGCGGCAGCTTGAAATATAAAATCCATGGTTTTATTCAAGACCCGAGTGCTGACCCTGCTACTTGTTTCTACAGTGGATTTTCTTCTACTAAAGGATCCGTGCACTGAGGACTAACAAAGGCGATGAGCTGATTGCATTTATTTTTTCGGAGGTTCGGCGGTGATCCGGCCGCTTTCCAGCATAAATGTGGTTTTCAGCTAGACAAAATCCATTGTATGCAACGGTTTTTGGTCTAGCTGACACCGCCACTTGTGGATCAGCTTACCGCAGATGTACAAGCCGCCTAATACAAGTAAAGAAAAAAGTAGAGACGCAATTTGAAACTAGTGGCCCCAGTGCAAAGCGTTTTACGTGTCCTTTCCTTCTACTAAGTAACAAAGGAGTTGTTGAGCCACCTTAGAAACTAGCTCCCAAGTGTGACTGCTGCCTCTGCTCCCCCAATAGCTACATTTATCAGAGGTGTAGCTAGGCTTTCCAGCACAGAAAAAATGGCAATTTTTTTTACACTAAGCCACTCCTCCAACTCCACCCAGTGATTAACTTATACTCATCCAGTCCCACTTACCTAATAAAACCTATCATAGGGTACACTGTGGTACCAGTACAACTTGCAATAACTTAAAGAACCAACTGGCCTTACTTCATCCAGGGTGTCGCTGACGTGTCAGTGTGATGTCTGCTGGGTCCGGAACAAGGTCACTGTGGTGATAAAGCAAAATGAATAGGAAGGGATGGTGACTGCCCATATTAAATCCCCAGCAGAGGGCACTGTGCGGGCCTGTAACACCGAGCCATCCCAATGTACTGTATAACAGAGTAGTCTAGGGCATTGTTTTCCCCTTAGTGATACCACACAGTACTAATACCCACATTGTGCTCCCTCACAGTAGTAATATCCATATTGTGCCTCTCAAAATAGTAATGTCCACATTGTATCTCATTCACAGTAGTTATGTCCACACTGTGCCTCCTTTACAGCAGAAATGCCCACATTGTGCCCCCTCACTGCAGTTTTGCCCATATAATGCCCCCTCACAGTAGTTATGCCCAACTTTTGTGCCCTCTCACAGTAGTTATGTATTCTTTGTGGCCCCTTCACAGTGTTAATGCCCATTCACTGTGGTTATGTCCTCCTTGTGCCTCCTTTTGGCCCTTATTGCCCTCTCGTGCTCCATAAAAATAAACACAAACACTCACCTGTTTCCCTGATCGGCACATCCTGTGTCCCCAGTGGCAGCAGGACTGATTCCCATGATGTGCGGCCTGCTGGGGAGCACCGGAGCTCAGCGGCACAGTAAAGCAGATGGTGGATGGCTCCCTGCTTCACCATGTAAACAAACTGCCCGGCATGTGCCTCACCTGGCTACGACCCTGCATTTATTCACCTCTGTTTACATATGTATTGCATTATTTCTCAGAAGGGAGTCACTATTTGCCATGTCAAAAATGCCAGGACCCTGATGGAAACCCAACGGACACCATTACACAGTAGAGTGCTGTGGATTTGGCTTTTTTGGAGACCTATTTACTGCTTGAATTATGATGAAAATTATGATAATAGCTGCAAGTGAGCAGAAATAATTAAAATTATAAAAGAAAAAAAACTACGGTAAATATTAATCAAAAGTCAAAATCTCCATAATCCATTTGATGTTATATGATCTAAACATCTCAAATTACTTGTGCACAAAAAACATTCAACAATGTAAAAGCAAAGTTTAAACATTTTTGCTATCTCCAGCACTTTCTGCTTTGCCAAAAAGACTGGGACAGATTGAGCAGAGTCCTTTTATTCTAATAATAATTTTTATATGGTGCCAACATTTCCTGCAGCATTTTGCAATCAGGGTACATACATGCACAAACAAAATCAGAAATCACAGATTAGCAATCTAATCAACAATATAAACCCTGCCATGAAAATAGGGGTAGCACAAAAGGTCAAAATGTTTGTTGTGTTCAATGATTCAACCTCCTTTTACAAAATAAGGTACTACATGTAGAGCTGTATGAGTCAGTCAGCCAGTATAAATGCCAGACCATCATCACAGGAAACATTGGATTCAACTTATGCAAATTGGAAAGAGGGGCCTTATCGTTACACATAGAGGCTCTGCTCTCTCTCCAACTGCTGCGTCCTCTGCACTTTGATTGACTTTGGGAGGTCAGGACCAGGTGTGATTATGTTTACACTGCCTGCTCCTCTTGGGCAAAGTTAAAGAGGGCGTGACAGTTGCAAAGAGAGCTGAGCCTTTAGGTGTAATGGTAACACCCCCATTGCTCCTAGAGGCTCATTTGCATACATAAACACATCATATTTGTCAGCAATGCGGGCACATACAGTATGAACATGGGAACAACCAAGATGCCTTCAGCTGCCAAGTGCACATACAACAGGTCAGCCAGTGTCATAGGTACAAAGGTACAAACGAATATCATAATGAAACCGGTCCCGCAGCTCCCCACTAGCTAGGAATTTACTGCATATCAAATTGATATGGCATTTAAAGTACAGTACTTATAAACAACGAGGCCTAAATGAATCTTAAAACGCAACTAAGCTTTCAAATAACTTTTTAGAATAAACTGCCATATCTGGATACATGAGTGATAGAACTGTATCTGACCATTGTTTTTTTTAGCAGGAGCGCTGTGTTCTCCTCATACAGCTGGGGGGACCAATCTAATATTCATGACTAACCTGAGGAGTATGAGGAAAGCTATGAACCCCTTAAAGCGTTATTTGAGGGTACTAACTGAGCACAGTATGGGACTAGTAATACACTTTGTGATAAATTGGCCATTGTTGGTGGTAATCTGACGTGATACATCCCCTTACTTATGCAGTTCAAGGGAAAAAAAAAATCTAATAAAAACATTGCCGCTAAATCAATTCTACACTAATTAGTTATGCTCCAGTTGAGCTCTCCTAGAAAGATTTTTTTATATATATCTTTTTGTTCTCTCTCATTTATTTTATTTTATATTTCTTACAAATGTATGCTCCTTCTACCATCCCTCGCTTTTTAAGCTCTTGAACACAATGACAACAATAGCAAATATTATCATAGTGACACTGACTTATATAGCGATGGGTTGACAGTGTTAACATACAGTGTGTTTTAAAACACACTGTGCCGTCCCATGTGTTATGCTATGTCAAATAGAAACCTTCCAAAATGTTTCCCTTATCGGGGGCAGATTGTTTTTAAACACACACTATGTTATCAGAAAAACAGTAGCTTATTGGGACCAAGTGTCCAAAAATTATGACTCGGGGACAAAGTCCTACCTGTATTTATGCACACACGTTAATGTCATAAAAAAACAGTGGCTTGTTTTGTTCAAGCATCCAAAAATTATATGCTAACAGGGGCAGAATGTCTGCCTGTATCTATACATGCACAAGTGTATATTAACCCTGGAAAAATTCTCCTTTTTATTTGGAAGCAGCAGAATATTTTGGTTGTAGAAAGTGAAATAGTGCCAGAAATAATAGTGCCAACATAGCGGCACAGCATGGAAAAGGCGAGGGAGCAAGTAGATGTGTGCACGGCTGTTTTGAGGCACTTGTCGTAGTAGTGTGCAGCAGTAATGGTAGTGGCTTGTATATAAATGCTGTTATTGTTCAATTTCTTTTATTCAAAAAGAGTTATGAAAGAACATTACCTCAAGAGACATTAACAGCTCGATGACAAGTCGAAGCTGTGTACAAATAGAAATATACACTCCAATGTTTAAAGATACAGAGAACTTCAAGAAGCATATAAGGGTACAACCAGTGGTCTTTCTTTACAGTCAAGTGGTGCAGCACAGTCTGGTTGACGGACGCTGTAAAGTAAACGCTCTGTAGCATACAATCACAGAAAGACAAATGACATAGACAGGACATACACAAAAGAACATGGGGGGGGGGGGGAGGGGGAGCTAGATCCCGACCATAGATGTAGAGAAACAAAAGTCAGAATAATAAAATGCAATTGAAACGAGCCAGTCGGTAAACCTATACCCATTTCAGGTGGCAATGGTAACCCGAAGAAGGGAATAGGGTAATGGAGACTAGAGAGGGGGCCACCATCTCCTCAGGGACTGGCCTCATCCCTATTCAGCCAGTTGGTAAATTCGTTAGATCCCTTAAACAAAATCCAGGGAGTCCAGATCTTTAGGAATTTGGCGGAATTGCCTGAGTCCTCCGCCCAAAGTTCCTCCATTCTATAAATTTTCTCAAAGGTAATAAGCCAGTCCCTAAGGAGAGGGGGAGAGGTGGATTTCCAGAATCTAGGTATAACCAGGCGAGCTGCCTGAACGAAAAATCGTAACAGGCCTTTCCTCAGGGTGGAAGTGGAGCCGGGAAACATGGAGAGTAAGGCACCTTCTGGCGTCCACCTAGTAGAGCTACCACAAACCAGATCATAGAGGTCATTAATGGCCTTCCAGAAAGGTGTAATCCTATTGCAAAACCACCAAATGTGGGACATATTACCCTCTTCATTCCCACACCTCCAACAAGTGTTGGGGCATGTGGGAAAGAAAGAGTGCAGCAGGGCCGGGGTCCTATACCACCTAGATAACACTTTAAAATTCTTCTCCTGGAGACCGCAACTGATAGAAGACCTGTAAGAAAGCTCAAATGCCTTCTCCCACTGGTCAGCAGGGAAAGTCTTCCCCAGTTCTCTCTCCCACACCTTTACAAAGGGTAAGGAGGAGATGGTGTCATCTCTCCCCTGGAGTAGCCCGTAGGTCAGAGACACTAAATGTGTAGGAGGGGATGTTTGAGTGCATAATGATTCAAACGAGGTGAGATCCCTAGCCAGAGCTGACTTGGGCCCTAAAGAGGATAAGTAGTTCTTAATGCTATTGTGCTGCAACCACGCCCCTGGTGACGTGTTCTCCGTAAAGGAGGACAGCGGCCGTATAGATCCCTTCTCCATAACTGAGAGTAGAGTAGGATTACTTGCAAGTTCCAACCCCAAAAATGACTTACTTTTCAAACCCATAGGGAAATCAGGATTATTAAAAAGGGGGATTAGGGGGCTAGGTGATTGTGTGAGCCCCAGTGGTATTGCGATAGTATCCCAAATCTTCAGAACACCCGAGGTCAAGAGGGGGAGGCGTGGGGGCCTTTTAGATCTAGAGATCCAGAGTAGGCTATGGGTTGAGAACCCAACCTCATGCTTCTCAAACTGGACCCACCTCTTAGATTGTCCGTTGTGAAACCAATCCAGTATATATGAGAGGATGGACGCTTTGTGGTAATTTGGTAAATCCGGGGCCCCCACGCCCCCCCTTAATCTAGATCTCACCAAAAATCTCATCCCTATCCTAGGGGAGGAGCCCGCCCAGATAAATTTAAGGAACATAGATCTAAGGGTTCTAAAGAAAGAGTTCGGAAGAGGTATGGGGATAGTGCGAAAGAGGTACAGAATGCGAGGGAGAATATTCATTTTGAGCGTGTGAATCCTACCAAACCAGGATAGTGGTAGCCCTTTCCAGCTTTTTAAGTCTTTTTTGATGTCCTCAATAAGGGGAGTAAAGTTCAGGGGGAATAAATCCGTCAAATTAGATGGAATGACCGTGCCTAGGTAAGCTATATGGCGACGTGCCCACCGGAACGGGAAAGAGGCTTGTAAATTGTTAACCAGGTCTTGGGGTAAGGTGATATTAAGGACCTCCGACTTATAGAGATTAACTTTAAAATTACTGAGGTCTCCGAAGGTCGAAAACTCCCTTAATATATTTGGGAAACCAATTAGCGGGTCTGTGCAGTAAACAAGGAGGTCATCAGCATATATGGCTATTTTCGACTCCAGGTCGCCCATCTTAAGGCCTTTAATAGACTCATTAGCCCTGAGAGCTCTAGCTAAAAATTCCATGACCATAATGTACAACAGAGGGGAAAGAGGGCACCCTTGTCTGGTGCCATTATGGATACGGAAAGGAGTCGATAGAGATCCGTTAACTCGGACCTGCGCGCTAGGGTCGCGGTAAAGTGCTAAAATTCTATCAATCATGCCAGGGCCAAACCCAAACGCCTTCAAGGATTCGTGCAGAAAGGACCAGTCTACGCGATCAAACGCTTTCTCTGCGTCGATCGATAAGAGACACAGAGGTGATCCCAATCTGTTAGCTCTGTTAATGATGGCCATAGAACGAATGGTATTATCGCGCGTTTCCCTCCCCGGGACAAAGCCCGCCTGATCCACATGAATCAGAGATGAAATGAACGGTTTCATTCTGTCCGCGAGGATTTTTGCGTAAATCTTCACATCAATATTGATCAGGGATATAGGGCGATAGTTACTACAAAGAAACGGGTCTTTCCCCGGTTTCGGTATAACGCATATATGGGCCATTAGTGCCTGGGGAGGGAAAGACGAGCCGGCAGCTAGGGAGTTACACATAGTGGTGAAAGGAGGGGTTATTACTTCCTGGAATTGTTTGTAAAAACGAGGCGTAAAGCCGTCGGGGCCCGGACTCTTGCCAACTATTAACCCTTTGATTGTCCTGTGGACCTCCTGTTCCGTTATTTCGCCCTCTAGTGCCTCTCTATGCTCAGAGGACAACTTAGGGCCGAGTAAGCCAGCCATGTAATCCCTAATCTTTTTGAGTTTGATGTCATTGGAAGTATCTGCAAACTTTCCTCTCAGGTTATATAATTCCTCGTAGTAAGAGCGGAACTCCTGGAGAATGTCCCCAGTTGCGTGAATACGTCCCCCCGATCTGCGATTCAGAGCAGGAATATATGAGGCGTTCGTTTTGGGCCGTAACATTCTCGCTAGCAATCTACCACTTTTATCCCCGTGGCCATAGAAAAGTTTCTGCAGCTTATCCCTAGCACCCAAATATTTTTGATCAATTATCTTGCGGAGAGCTGTACGGGTCTCGCAGAGCTCCTGGAAGGCCTCACTGGACAATGACCCCTTATGTTTCTGTTCCAGACCCGCCAATTTCAACAATAATGTTTTAATCTCCCCAGCTCTAATCTTCTTAAGTCTAGAAGCATGAAGAATACATCTGCCTCTAATCACACATTTCAGGGCCTCCCATTGAACGGTCGGGCTAGAGGGGTCATTTACATGATTCAGGGCGAAATCAGAGATGGCGGATTTAATGTCAGCAGCACAGACAGGATCTCTAAGTATGTTATCATTAAGTTTCCAGGAGCCAAACGATCTAGAGGAATCGCCAATGTCTAAGGCCACCCAAATCAGGGAATGATCCGAAAATAAGGCAGGTTCAACGCCCGCAGCTGGGTGTGAGTCCAGTAACGAGTGGGAAATGAATATGTAGTCTAAGCGGTGGTACGTGTTATGAGAGGCGGAGAAAAATGTGAAATCCTTTGTGTTGGGAAATAATATGCGCCAAGCATCTATTAGTCTGAGGGATCGGAGATGTCTCTTAAAACCACGGGCCACCCCAGGGGAAACAGAGGACCTACCGGAGGAGGTATCCAGGGAGACATCCAGGGGGAAGTTTATATCCCCGCCCAGGACGATCGGCAAGCCATCAGCGAAGTCGGTCAGTGCAGAGAACATCCTAGAGGCAAAGCGGAGGTGTCCTGTATTGGGAAAGTATACATTAGCAATTATAAAGAGTTTCGAGGCTAAGGAGACTTTAATGAAAAGAAACCGACCCAAGCTGTCAGAAACCGTGTCCAATATTTCACATGGTACAGATTTGTGTATGGCAATGGACACTCCCCGAGATTTTGACTCCGGGTGTGTGCAGTGCGACCAGGTCGTGTAGTACCTATTTTTGCAGGAAGGCACATGTCCAGATTTGAAATGAGTCTCCTGTAGCAGCGCTATTAAGACCTTTTGTTTATGCAAGCTATAGAGAATTTGGTTACGCTTGGCTGGTTCGTTGAGACCGTTCACATTATAAGAGCTGATTCTAATAGATGCCATATAGAATAGCACAAATTAAGATACTATATGCAAGTGTGTCAGGAACGGACAGGGGGAGGGAAGAACGAGAGGGGGGACCAGACGAGACAGGGTAGACAAAACAAGTACACACAATTAACATAAAAAAAAAACAGAAACCTGTGGCGTTCAGCCTGAGGTAGTAACATCTCAGGGAAATCGTCAGCCACTCTGTATAGATAGGAGCGATGAAAGCCCAGGGTGAGCCAGCATCCTCCCACCACTCAATATTAAGGCATAACGAATAAAGAGCTATTTGGTAAACGTGGGACTGCCCCTAACCTAGTCCAACCAGTGGAGTCAGGGATAAGGGCAGAGCCATAAAGAACTAAAAACTACACATAACACCCGCAAGGGAATGAAGGCTAGTGACTCCTAGCCTTGATCTAGGGGTAGGAACCGGATACTTAAACCACAATCAAAGCAAAACGGTTGCAAGAGACCCACACGGAAAGTGGGCACAATAGAGTCTAATACAGACATAATATGATGATCTTCTCACGGCAACTTTCTCGTTTTCGAAGAACGCGGAGAAACTTGCGTCCACTGCACTCTATCTGGCAGCGGTGCAGGGGATGGCATCACCGGCCAGTCCGGGAGGGAGACCTTGGGTAGCGAAAAAGTCTCTAAGAATTTAGGGAGGTCCTCAATGTCCCGGAATGTCGCCATCTTGCCGTCCTTCTTGGCGTGGAGTTGAAATGGGAAGCCCCAGCGGTATATTATGTCTTTCTCCTTTAGCAGGGCAAGAATAGGTCGGACCGCTCTGCGTAGCTGGAGTGTCCTTCTCGACAGGTCAGGGAGAATCTGAATTTGAGTCCCCTGGTAGGATAAATCCTCAGATTGCCGTGCAGCCCTCATAATGTCCTCCTTGATTTTAAAGAAGTGTACGCGGCATACGATGTCACGCGGCCTGTTGGGGTCTGCAGATCTAGGCCCTAGAGCCCTATGCACTCGATCTAGCTCAATGGGGGTATCCTCCGACCTCTGCAGCAGAGAGCTGAATAGCGCCTGGACAGTAGCTTCCAAGTCAGACGGCGCGACGGACTCCGCAAGTCCCCGTATAAATGCTGTTATTGCAACATGTGTTCACTAAAACTGCAGGTATCTTGAAGTAATACACTGTGTTAACAGCTAAATGGTAGTGTTGATCGAGCACCAAGGTGCTCGTGTAGAACACTTTGCGATGCTCGAATGTTCTACCGAGCAACCGAGCACAATGGAAGTCAATGGGAGAACCCCAGGCACCCCCTGCTCTGAAGAGGGGAGGGTGTTGGGACTCTAGTTTGGCTTAGGAGTCCCTGCTCTGACTCCATATAAAGCTATGTCCATATATAGAGTCAGTGCTTGAGGTCACCGAGATTTGAACTCACAACCCTCCGTGAGTTCAAATCCTGTCACAAACTTTTTCAGAAATAGAGGCTAAACTTAATTTAAACATATATATATATATATATATATATATATATATATATATTTTAATATATGTAAATATATTATGGCTATCATAAGTAGTTTCCCACATATTATGCATTCACATATATCAGAAGTATGATTATATATATATATATATATATATATATATATATACATACACACAGTACAGACCAAAAGTTTGGACACACCTTCTCATTCAAAGAGTTTTCTTTATTTTCATGACTATGAAAATTGTAAATTCACAGTAAAGGCATCAAAACTATGAATTAACACATGTGGAATTATATACATAACAAAAAAGTGTGAAACAACTGAAAATATGTCATATTCTAGGTTCTTCAAAGTAGCCACCTTTTGCTTTGATTACTGCTTTGCACACTCTTGGCATTCTCTTGATAGTTTTGATGCCTTCATAGTCATGAAAATAAAGAAAACTCTTTGAATGAGAAGGTGTGTCCAAACTTTTGGTCTGTACTATGTGTATGTATGTATATATATATATATATATATATATATATAATTATACTTCTGATATATGTGAATGCATAATATGTGGGAAACTACTTATGATAGCCATAATATATTTACATAAAAAAAAATTATATATATATATATATATATTTTTTTTTTTTAATATATGTAAATATATTATGGCTATCATAAGTAGTTTCCCACATATTATGCATTCACATATATCAGAAGTATTTATATATATATATATATATATATATATATATATATATACATACACACAGTACAGACCAAAAGTTTGGACACACCTTCTCATTCAAAGAGTTTTCTTTATTTTCATGACTATGAAGGCATCAAAACTATCAAGAGAATGCCAAGAGTGTGCAAAGCAGTAATCAAAGCAAAAGGTGGCTACTTTGAAGAACCTAGAATATGACATATTTTCAGTTGTTTCACACTTTTTTGTTATGTATATAATTCCACATGTGTTAATTCATAGTTTTGATGCCTTTACTGTGAATTTACAATTTTCATAGTCATGAAAATAAAGAAAACTCTTTGAATGAGAAGGTGTGTCCAAACTTTTGGTCTGTACTGTATATATATATATATAATTTTTTATTTTTTGTGACATACATTTTTTACAATTACTAAAAAATAAAATAAAATATATAATCTAATTTAACCTCTATTTCTGAAAATGTTTGTGACGGGATTTGAACTCACAGCTTCTGCATCATAGCGCAGAACTTTAACCACTACACTATATAGCTGCATAGACTCACTTAAAAAATAAAATGAGACTTCTACTGTATAGGTCTCAGTAGAAGTACAGTACAGTAGAAGTCTTTTTTTTTAAGTAACTGGCTATGCAGCTATTATAGCTGAGTGGTTAAGTGCGTTGCCTCTAAGAAGTTCATAAGTTTAAATCCTGGCAGAAACTTTTCTGAAATACAGGCTAACTTAGATTTAAATACACTGGGCTGTGCCCAAGCACTGACTCCATGTATGGACATATATGGAGTCAGAGCAGGGACTCCTAGGCCGCAGACTCACACTGAGGGATTCCCTCACTGTACAGCAATCTTCTGCATAGAAATAGAGGCTAAATTAGATTAAAATACACTGACTCCAGCATCACGCTCGAGCACATGTGGTGTTCGGCCGAGCATAGCAATGCTGGAGCCGAACTGGTGTTCGGCCAAGCATGCTTGCTCAACACCACTAAATGGTATATAAATGCTGCTATTGTTACGAAATGTGTTTTTCAGGTCTGTTGATGTTGGACAATGCATTAAAAGTTTAGGGCGGGTTCACATCAGCGTTACTAATCCAGTTATGACATGGTTATAATGAAAAATAAGGGAATTGTAAGATGGAATTCAAAATGGGAACCTTTAGAGGCATTCCGTTTGGATCCATCATAATGAAGGTCTATGGGCAAGCATAACGGATCCATCTGGTTTCTGTTATCCAGGATAGAAAAGAAGTTCCTGTCGAAAAGACTTTCTTTTCTGTCCTTCATAACAGAAACCAGTTTACAATGTATTATCGGTTAACCAGCTAAGAATGTGTTATCGGTTATCTGGGACATAAATGGTGCAGAATATAAGATTTTGGGGTGCTGGCAATAAGCCTATGAACTGAAGAAACTTTATATAAAAGATTGTTGGGTGCTCATACAAAAAATATGAGTTTCCTGCAGGATTCAGAAGGTGTATGAAACAGTGAGTCCCTTACTCACTCTCTATAGTAAACTTTCCCTGAGTTTTATCTCAAACTCTCTTTATAGTGTCTGTCATGTCCCCATATTTTCTGTAGTAACTGGCTTCTGTCTGCAATTGTTTTTTGGAAGCCACAACACATCCTATCACATCACCAGCTGCACGCTATATGGTATTTCTTCTTTCTGTGTGCAGAAGGACCTGGCTAAATACTGTCCCCTGATTGGCTGATTAGGCTATCTGTCAGCCTCTGAGCTAACAAAGGCAATCCCTCCTGCCTCCCTCCCTGGGTCATGTAATTTTACAATAAAATTTTGCTGGGTGCCATTTTTATTTGATTAATCTAAAACAAGCCATCAAAACTTCGTTTAACAGATTTTTGTGAAATTTTTAACGAATCCTGTTCATTTAGAGTCAATTTGCTCAACTCTACCAAGTACGGTATGTGACATCAAATAATACTATAAAAGTGCAGTAAACTATATATATATATATATATATATATATATATATATATTCATGTGAATATTTATTTCTGCTGAGGAGCATCTGTAAAGATAGAAGAATGTGTCTCCGGGGGTTTTATGACAGAATGTCAGATGTAATACATAGCAGCTCTGATATATTCAAGCAAACACCACAAGAAACTTCAGAAAAGCATCAAGGCTGCTATGTTACCAGAAAGTGATCCCGGAGGATATGATTGGGAACTTTAATGAACTCTAGCTTGAAAAGTTAAATTTTTCCGTTTACACAACCTCATAATAGTCAGAGAGAGTCAAAATATCATATAAAAGAGGAATTGTCCCGAGACTTGTCTGCTCTTTCATACACTTAATTCTTTCATCTTTGTGGTTTTGTTAATCATAAAACATCATATAAACATCAAAATTCAGATAATTAATAATTCCACTAAAGCTTTTACTCTAGACATGAGAAATAACTGACTGGTACCTAACATGAGACGGGCAGATGGGAAGATAAAAGGGCAGAAAAGCAGATGGTCAATACCTAAGTGTATTCACTACTTGGGGGGGTATTTATTATAAGGCTTGCAGCATTCTTCTAGGAGCTGGATGGGAGAGTAGTGGCCCTGATCAGATGTGTTACGGTGCACTCTCTCAGGCCGTGGCTCCCTGGGGATCAGTGCAGTGGAAAGGTAGTTTAAAGAATCAGGCCGGAAGTAAAAGCATAACAGTTTTTCTTTACTTTGTGCAACAAGGTAATTTTTGCACTTTCAGCAGTATTAACCCATTCCTGACCAGCGGTCGGACTTTAAAGATGGTGCACGCTAGAAAGCAAAGCGTACGTCATGTATCCACCGGCTGCCTGCTGTTTTAAACAGCAGACACCCAGGACTAATATATGCCATTGGGAGTACCAGCTCCATCTAGTAAGGATCGGGGGGACCGGATGATGTGTGGCAGCCTCTGTTTTCCTGACTGATACGAGATGGACACATATTCGTTCGTATGGACCCCCTGCATGTGGCAGAGATCCATAGGAACACATTGATGAAAAAAGATTGAGATTTCTCAGTGATTGATACCTTTTAATGGCTAACTGAAGAGATGGTGACAAAATTGCAAGCTTTCAAAGCTACTGTACTTGGACCTCTTTTTTTTATAAACAATTTTTTATTGAATTTAGGAAAGAATACTTTTTTAAGAGCATGAGGTTACAGCAATTTGAGTAACAAATATTTTGCAAGAAATCAGGTTAACAATTAAACCAATTGAGTATCTAAATATGGTTATACAGAGAGTAATGAGAAGATTCATTCTTAGGCCTCATGCACACGACCGTTGTTGTGTTCCGTTCCGCAAAATGGGGTTCCGTTGTTCTGTGATCTGTTTCCGTGTGTCTTCCTTTATTTTTGGAGGATCACCAGACATGAAGGAAAGTAAAATAAAGTCTAAGTCAAGTTTGCCATGCAAATGATAGAAAAAAACAGACGCGGACGACAATATTGTGTGCCTCCGCGTTTTTTCACGGTCCCATTGACTTGAATGGGTCTGCAAACCAATTTCCGTGAAAAAAAAAATAGGACAGGTTATATTTTTTTGACGGACTGGAACCACGGATCACTGATGCGGTGCATTAGCCGAGTTTTCAACGTACCTATTGAAAGTCAATGGGTCCGCAGAAAATCACAAAAAACTGAACAACGGACACGGAATAAAACAACGGTTATGTGCATGAGGCTTTATTCTGAGTTTTTGGCCAGTCTCTATGTCGATGACTGGCCAAAAACTCAGAACAAGAGTGAACTCTCATCGCCACACAATAAAAGAAGAAAGGTAAGATCTGGCCGCAAGTAAATACTTTTGCAGCCATGACCACAACATCACATACATGAAAGTATTGATATTAAAGGGGAATTTCCAAATCACAGAGGGTCAGTAGAATCTGGGAATACAACTTCATGATAACCATTGACACATTTAGATCAGGAATGAATGTGTCTCATGGATTTATGTCTGCCTACATCTCGTAAGGAATGTGGCTCTTAGATCTCTTTGGTTCATCGAATTCATGGACAAAGCATCAATTAGAGGGCAATAAAACTTTCACACTTATCTATAATCCATATGTAGAATTGCTACAACAATTTACTGCTACAACTCTTTGCTTTCTCCTCCACTCATACTGATCTACTTTACATACCTTGTCTCATCTACCTCATTACTCCTATGTAGTTTGAGACGTCTGACGAAGAGGCCCAAGTAGCCTCGAAAGCTTGCAATTGTGTCATTATCTTTTCAGTTAGCCATTAAAAGGTATCAACCACTGAGGAATCTCAATCTTTTTTCATCTTATATTTACTGGCTAACATGGTACAAATATATATATATATATATATATATATATATATATATATATTACTTTTAGGAGCACAGTGTAATCCTAGTAGACAGCAATACTAATGCATTAGAGTCTATGAAAGAAGCAATCTGATAATTGCTTATTACACCGCACAACAATTATTTTGCTACTGAGAGAAAAACATGTGATTTATACTAAAATGAGCGCGCTGATTCCAAATATGAACTCGGAATTTGCCTGAGACGTCTAGATTTTAAGTTATACATGAAAAGCCTATTCATTCATAATATTAATGCATTATATTGGAAATATTTCAATGGACATGTCCAGACCTGTCCGAACGCACTCAGACTAATGTCAGCAGTAAGTATATAAGGCAAGCCGGACAGATTTTGATAAAGTGATCTGTTATAGTGCTATCAGTTTTGAAACTTAAGATGGATAAAAGCAAATGTGTTAACGATTCAGACAATTTCTACTCTATATGTGGTAAATACACTACTTATGATCAGCGCAAGAATCTGACAAAGCGAGTGCGTCTTGCTTACAAGTATTACTTTGACTGTAAAATTGGAGATCAAATTAAAAGCTGGGCACCTCATGTGTATTGCACTGTGTTACTCTAGGCTAACGCAGTGGTTGAATGGTAAAAGGAAAGGAATGGCTTTTGCAGTGCCTACTAGTGTTGATCACGAATATTCGAATTTTTATCGCGAATATAGGTACTTCGAAAATTCGCGAATATTTTGAATATAGTTATATATATATATATATTCATAATTTCGAATATTCAAAAAAAAATTTTTTTCTTTTTTTTAAATCAGTACACATGATCCCTCCCTGCTTCTAGCTTGTTGGCCAATAAGAAGGCTGCAATATACTTGACTTTAGGAGTAGTAGTGTTTGCGAATTTTGCTCTATATTCGTTTTTTCGAATATTCGCTATATTGCTATATATTCTTGTTTTAGAATATTACGAATATTCGAAAAAACTAAGTTATAGCAATATAGTGAATATTCAAAAAAAAATAGAGCAATTTAGCTAATATAGTGCTATAATCTTTTTTTTTATAGTTGTAATTTTTTTCCAATCTGAACTTCAGATGAGAAAAAAATTACAACTATTAGACAAAGAAGATTATAGCACTATATTAGCTAAATTGCTCTATATCCGTTTTTTTTTTTCAAATATTTGCTATATTGCTATATATTCTTGTTTTAGAATATTACGAATATTCGAAAAAACGAAGTTATAACGATATAGCGAATATTCAAAAAAAAAATTAATGTAGAGCAATTTAGCTAATATAGTGCTATAATCTTCTTTGTCTAATAGTTGTAGGTTGCAAAATTCGCAATAAAAAATTAGAATCCGAAAATTCGCATATTACACAATCAGTACCTTGCCGATTTTTAGAGAGAAAAAATATTGTGAATTTTCAAATTTTCGAATATTCGAAGAATATTCTAAAAAATATTCGCAAAATATTGTGAATTCGAATATGACCCCTGCCGCTCATCCCTAGTGCCTATGGTTTGGCATGAGCAGAAAAATCATCATTCAGACTGTTACTTTTGCATGACTGAAATCACTGGATATTTAAAGAGAAACAAGTCACAAATTGTGTATCCTGACTGAGTCTGCTCTTAAACCAGTACCACACGATGTAGAGAATCCAGTGCCCAGTGTTGCTCTCATAGGAGATTTGCATACATTCCTAGGAGTAGGAGCTCTGACATGTGCTTCCTCTCCCTAAAACTCCCCCTTTTGCCAGGAAGGAGGATCACCCCTACTCCTATTAAGAGGGGAAGGACAGAGTGGTTAGCCTTGTTCCTGCCAACCAATCCATTGCCAATTTTTAACTCAGGCACTCTTGCAGGTATCCCCAGGTCTTGTATCCTGAACCTCCAAGGTTTTCCTTAGGTAATCAGCATTGACAGTACCAGCAAAGTATATGACATTTTAAGAAGTCTTGCCCACATGTTGCTAACAAATCAGCAGTGCAAACTGCAGCATGTCAGTTTATTATGCTGTGGATATGTACTGCATATTATACCCATTGCAATGTAGCAAATCTGCATCATAAAAATGAAAAGAAAAATGCTGTGGAAATTGCCATACCCTTAGGGCTGTTTCACATGAGCAGATGCCATGCGTGTCATCTGCAGCATGAATGACAGCTAAGCTCCGCTCTGGACAGAAGAGACACGGAGCATTAACGTGATTGATAATGCTCCGTGCCTCTGTGATCTTTTTGCTACAAAACCACAGTGACAACTTTATCTCACTGTGATTTTGTAATTTAAAAGATCACAGAGAGGCACTGAGCATTATCAATCATGTTAATGCTCCGTGTCTCTGCTGTCCGGAACGGTGCTTGGCTGTCATTCACTCTGCGGATGGCACGCATGGCATCCGCTCGAATGAAACAGTCCTTTGGGACAACTATATTACTATACTATTTTCAATTTTACATGACTCGACACTTAAAAAAAAGTTGAAAGCGCTTAGCAGAGGTATGGGGTCTCTTATCTCAACAGATTTACTATACTTTACTCCAGAAAGTGGTATAAATTATGGCGCAAATCTACACCAGCTGATAGCAGGTGCACATTTCCTTTTCTGGTGCATGGACTACCAGAAAAAGCCAAGAAGATGCTATTCTTCTATTATTCCATGTAAAAGTTTGTGAATGAATTACCAGCAGTCT
The DNA here is from genome assembly GCF_014858855.1 of Bufo gargarizans. Lineage (NCBI taxonomy): Eukaryota > Metazoa > Chordata > Amphibia > Anura > Bufonidae > Bufo > Bufo gargarizans. Next base: position 711,006,725 of record NC_058080.1, on the reverse strand, counting down.
GCAGTAAAGGTTCAGCTAGGTGTTAACGACTGGGGGCGTGTCCCTGCAGTGTCTCAGGCTGGGTTCACACCTGAGCGTTTTACAGCGCGTTCCTACGCGCTGTAAAACGCTCAACAAGGAGAATCCAATGATTCCCTATGGGAATGGTTCTCACCTGGGCGTTTTACAGCGCGTACGATCGCGCTGTGAAACGCCCGACGCATAGTCAAGTACTTGAGCTTCTTTGGGGCGTTTTGACGCGCGTTTGTGGCCATAGGACACTGCAGTCAATCACACAAACGCGCGTCAAACGCGCGTTTACTATTACAAAAAACGCGCATAAAAACGCGCGACAAAAACGCGCATAGAAACGCGCGTTTGCGAAACGCTCATGTGTGAAACCAGGGTGACTGTCTGGGGGGTGGCAGCCGATAGCAGGCCGCAACGAGCCTCCCTAGCATTGCGGGTGACACAGTAGCAGCCGTGCGGGCATCAGAAGTTACACTGTTGCCGGAGAGAGGGTTAAATATAACCAGAGTGAGGAACCCAGGCATTTTTGGGGACATTATAGGGGTTGGATAACTCCTTTAATTTAGGATTATAGCCAGGCCATGACATCATCTGCCAGCAGTGTAATGGCACCTCACTGGTTTAGCTGCTGCATGAGAGACCTTTGTGGGTCATCTGGAGTGTACCGTTTCTCCTTGTGGAGAGCACCTATTAGGCATAAGGAGTCTTATAGGACTTGTAAGCTATAATCTTTTTGGCAACTGTAGCATTGCATGGCCTGTAATACTATTTACTCCTACTAGATGCTATATCTCTATATGACAGCTGTCCCAGCACACTCAGCTCTGCTATATCTCTATATATGACAGCTGCCCCAGCAAACCCAGCTCTACTACATCTATACACATGACAGCTGCCCAAACACACCCAGCTCTGCTACATCTATGCACATGACAGCTGCACCAGCACACTCAGCTCTACTATATCTCTATATATGACAGCTGCCCCCGCAAACCCAGCTCTACTACATCTATACACATGACAGCTGGCCCAGCACACTCAGCTCTGCTATATCTCAATATATCTATCTACTGTATAGCAATAATTAGAGATATATAGATGTAGCAAAGCTGGGTTTGCTGGTGCAGCTGTCATATATAGAGATATAGCAGAGCTGAGTGTGCTGAAACAGCTGTCATATAGAGCTATAGCAGTGCTGGTTGTGTTTGGGCAGTTGTCATGTGTATAGATGTAGCAGAGCTGGGTTTGCTGGAGCAGCTGTCATATATAGAGATATAGCAGAGCTGAGTGTGCTGGGACAGCCTTCATATAGAGATATAGCAGTGCTGGGTGTGTTTGGGCAGCTGTCATGTGCATAGATGTAGCAGAGCTGGGTTTGCTGGGGCAGCTGTCATATATAGAGATATAGCAGGCTTGAGTGTGCTGGGACAGTTGTCATATAGAGCTATAGCAGTGCTGGGGGTTTTAGGGCAGCTGTCATATATAGAGATATAGCAGAGCTGAGTGTGCTGGGACAGCTGTCATATAGAGATATAGCAGTGCTGGGGGTGTTAGGGCAGCGGTCATGTGTCTAGATGTACACTTAGCCAATAGAAGTCTCATATTTTTTCAGTCAGCAGCAAGGCAGCTTTTATGGTCTTGTGGTTAGCTGCTTTGCCTCTGATACAGAAGGTATACCTCCCCGAGTCGGGAGTGGGTAATTGCTGTGCGCCTAGTGCCTTCCTTGGAATCTTGTACTTTAAAGGGATTCTGTCACCAGTTTTTGACCCCCACATTCAAAAATATGGTTATGTGCATGGAGCCCTTGTGATTCCTAATGTGGTCTTATAAGCTAAATCTGTAGGCTCATTTAGTGTAAAAAACGTTTTATCTAACCTGTCATTCATCAGATTAAGGTGCCCAGGAGGATGCTCATGTCTCCAAGATGCCGCCTGCTGCCGCCGCCGTTCGTGCCCAGCTCCTCCTTTGCTGTCATCAGCGATGTGCCCAGCTCCACCTTTGCTGTCATCAGCGCCGCCTTAGAATCCTTTTCAACGCCTCCGACTCTCCCTCACTCCCCCCTCCTTCTTCTCTAACATCCCGCATGTGCGCACAGGCCTGTGCCTGATGCGCCCGTGCGGACTTATCCGTTCAGCTTCATTGAGCGAAGTGCGCATGCGCCGGCACTTCGCTCAAACTCCCGATGACCAGGCTGGCGCCAGTGTTCAGGTCATCGGGAGGTTGAGCGAAGTGCCGGCGCATGCGCACTTCGCTCAATGAAGCTAAACGGAGAAGTCCGCACGGGCGCATCAGGCACAGGCCTGTGCGCACGCGCGGGATGCTAGAGAAGAAGGAGGGGGGAGTGAGGGAGAGCCAGAGGCGTTAAAAAGGATTCTAAGGCGGCGCTGATGACAGCAAAGGAGGGGCTGGGCACGAACGGCGGCGGCGGCGGGCGGCATCTTGGAGACATGAGCATCCTCCTGGGCACCTTAATCTGATGAATGACAGGTTAGATAAAACGTTTTTTACACTAAATGAGCCTACAGATTTAGCTTATAAGACCACATTAGGAATCACAAGGGCTCCATGTACATAACCATATTTTTTAATGTGGGGGTCAAAAACTGGTGACAGAATCCCTTTAATAACTTGACCCACCCTCTCTGGGTGGTTCACAATTAGGAAAAAAAAGTGGCAAGGCAACAACAGCCAATCAGATTTCAGCCATTGACCTCCCTTGGATGTGGTATCCCTTTCTCAGGCTCCCTCTCTGGCATCGAACCCCGATTCCCCGTTACCCGTGATCAGCATGGTAGGCACAGAAAAGAACATCGAAAGTTGATAGGGCAGACATCCAAATGGATCGTCGCCGTCACGGGGAAGTGCAATTGCCCAGAGGTTTTCTAGAGTCACCAATGTGGCAGCAGGCCCTCGCCCCTAAGGTTTTAGATGGTCAGATCAGCAGGCCCTTGCTCCAAATGTTTGAGTGTCACCGGCAGGCCAGCAATCATAATTTTTCAAGGGTGTGTATGATGCCCTCCTTTATGTGTAACTAAGAGTGTATTGGAGTGCCGGTTCCTTGTAATTTTTGGCAGCCCTTTCACTTAGTGCATAGTATTTATGAGTGTAGGAGTCCCACTACCTGAACAATTGTACCACAATGTGAATGAGGCCCTCCTTTATGTGATATACAGGTTGTATCGGAGTACCTCTTCCTCTTTGGCAGCACTTGCACTTTATATACAATTGAATATACAGGAAAGAATGTTTCCTAACAATTTTTCCTGTAAAATAGATATTATTTTTTTTTGGTGGGGGGGTTTGTGCGTATTTTTGTCAGTCTGTAAAAGTAGCGTACAACTCGGACAACATGGGTCCCAGCAGTGACCTGGGAGTCCAATATGCATCCAGACATCATCCCCATGCTATTCCCAATCCATTTTGGTGGTGTTTCTGTCACTTTCTGACTTTTTCTAATGGACCAGGCACCCTCCCCTCTTTAGAGCAGGGGGTGCCTAGTTGTCTCCCATTGACTTCCATTATACTCGGGTGCTCGGCGGAACACACGATTATAGCAATGTGTTCGAGCCGAACACCCAAATACTTTGGTGCTCAATTATCACTAATGAGCAGCAGGGGCTATATTCGAATTCACAATATTTCCCAAATATTTGGACGAATATTCATCATATATTCGTGATTTCGCAAATTCGAGATTGTTTCTTGATTGCAAAAAAATCGGCAATGTAATATCCACGTAATGCGCGCAAAATACAGGCGTGGGTCACTTTTGCTACATTTTGCTTTTTTTGCTACATTTTCCAAGCTGCTAGAAGTTTCCTGAGACTGGAGAAAATGGTTGGCACGGCAGAACATTAAAAATGGCTTCATATTCAGTTAGAGTGTTCTAATATATTCGTGATTGCGCTAATCGGCACTAATGATGCGAATATTTTGGCGCAATATGTAAAACTTCACATTTTAGCAGGTCTGCATGTATGTATGGACAGCAGAACCTATCACACTACTTAACACCCTGCACTGCAACATCTACATTATATCAGGATATAACCTACACTGACTATCTCCCACTATCTAATATATATATATATATATATATATATATATGCGCTATCTAACCATCTATCATTAGTAATGAATGGAAAGCAATGACACTGCTGTCTCTCTCAGAACTTTAAAAAACTGTAGAAAATGGCTGCTGGGGAGGTTCTTATATAGTAAGGGGTAGTTAACTTTTCTATTGTTTTCTATGGATGTTGCTAAGCTCAGACAAAGACATTGCAGCCTTCCCATTGGCCCACAAGCAAGAAGGGAGGTTACTGATTAAACAAAAAATCTAGAATATTCAAAATTACAAATATATAGCACTATATTCGAAATATTCGCGAATTCTCAAAGTGCCGATATTCGCGATTAATATTCGCTATCCGAATATTCGTACCCAACACTAGTGGTCAAGTTTCCTGGACTCTTATTTTTCTTATTTTGCTACCTTTTGCTGCTGGATTTTAAAATTTTTTATCTAATATATACAGTAGTCATAGCTAGATAATACATAAGTACCGGTATATAGAAATAAAAATATAAATGTTATTATGTTTTACATTGTTTGAGGGTAAAGCTAAAATATTGTGTAATTTACTGTATATAAAAAGAGATTTTTGGCCTATTTTTTTTTGTTTTTTTACACCATTCATGTTTCACACTAAATAACTTAATGAATTCTTAAGGTTATTACAGATGCGTGTATACCTGAAACATTTTCTTTTTTATTTAAGGGTTGCAAAACACAGTGCATTTTACACTAAATAATTGTGATATTTTGTGGGGATGCAATTACCATTATTTTTTATTATTATATTATTTATAGCATTTTTAAATCCCGTTATAAGACTACTATTTTATAACTATTTTTTTCAAACTCATACTCCTGTGTGCTAACAGATTATGCAGTATGACACAGGCTACTGTTAGGTCAACACTAGTGTGCCATAACAAGCTTACAATACAGATGGTCCTGGGTCCTATATAGACCCCCTAGTCTCTGATGGGGTCACCACCAGGTTTTCTTGTGACCCAATCACAGAGGGCGAAACCCCTTTAATCATGTAGTGGCACGGACTGTGACAATCAATGGGTTAACAGCCAGGACTGGAGCTTCCTCTGTCCCCTGGCTGTGAAGCGGAAGTAAGCAAGAGACAATACTTAGCATAGGAGCCAATAACCCCCCTCAACTGCAGCAATACCAAAAGACATCTCAGCAGACTGAGACTCTGGTGGTCATAATGGGGTTAAAGGGGTTCTCCAGGATTTTCATATTGATGGCCTATCCTAAGGATAAGTCACCAATATGAGATCATCTGGCGTTCGACTCCCAGCATCCCTGCCGTTCAGCTGTTGGAGGAGGCCTCAGAACTTTGGTGAGCACACCAGCCTTCTCACATCTTAGCAGGCACAGTGCCATCCATTGGATATTAGCTGTGCTTGGTATCCCATCTCAGCCCCATTCACTGGAATGGGACTGAGCTGTACCTAGGCCTGTGGTGTACATAGAGAAGTAAAGGCTCCATAGCAAGGATCAAAGCACCCCCCCCCCCCACACAGGACAGAAGGGTTTCCTCCTAAACCCCTTTCAATGACCCATGGGCCATTTTTTCCACTGCCTTGTTTGCTAAACGTTGTTTCTTTAGAGGGTAGAGCCCTGACCAAGTTTTCATCCCCTGTAGAAAAGGAGATGATCCCAACTGGCCCCCCTCTTGCCCTGGGCCCAATAGCGTTTGCATGGTCTGTTGCTATGGTCATGTAACAAAAGAACCTGACATCACATGGCCTAGAAAGAGGCACTGCTTCCTCTGCTTTCTCTTTCTACTGCTGATCTTGGGGGGCTGCTGGAATTCAGACCTCCATCGATCAGATATTGATGACCTATCTTGAGAATAGGTCACCAATATCTAAATCTCAGCGAAACCTTTTAACCTATACTGAACAGCCGAGATACCTATGCCACTTTCAGAAGACCAAAACAATGCCCTTGTATACCCAATATGTAACAGCAATGAGTAAACCTTGAAAATTAATTAATTTTTAGAACCTCTACCCATCCAAAGCTCAGGGACAGGACATATTCACACATGAAATCAATTCCATACATACTGGGCTGTGTGTTCAGAATGTACATGGATTTCTACAAGGCTCATTCAGATGGACAGTCCTAGAAAAGTCTGCAACAAAACTGCTGTGTGTAAACCTCCCCATATAGTAGAATCCCAAAGCCAACCCCAACAAAATGCTAATGCAATGCTGTATATTTGCATTTCCCTAGCTAACTGCAAGTCAACCCTAAGGGTATGGACACACAGTTAGGTTTCTGCATGCAGTTTTGGAAGTAAAAAAAATCAAAAGTGAATCATAAGAGGAGAGAAAGTATAAAGGACAGATGTAACTTTCTCCTCTTATCTAATTCACTCCTGGCTCTGGCCTCCAAAACTCCATGCAGAAACCTGACCATGTGGCTGTACCCTTAGAATATCACTCCATTCAACAGCACAGCTATGAGGGAGGGGTTATAGAGGTATCAGTTTCAGCCAAGTCTGGGTGCCCAAAGAAACCCAAAAGCTATACAAGAAGACACCAGAATAAGTTGAGGGCCCTTGTACAGATTTTGCATTGGGACACAGTATATTCACATTTTTCCTCTGCTTCCATCTCTCTGTTTGTAACAAACATTTTCCTTTCCATTTCCACAGCCATCTCCATGAGAAATATTTTTCGAACAGAATGTCTACAGTAATGTGATGTGACTCCAAAGAGGTATTAACAAGCTTTTAATGCTACTTAAGATTTGATTGGGATATCATTATTCAAAGTAGAACAGATGCAGACGTTTTAAAACACACCAGCTAAAAATTGTGAGAAAGGCGAATCTGTTCCTACCTTCCCAAATGCAAAATCTTCTGTACAATGGAGTAAAATGACCTGGTAAAATGGACCCGTAGGAGGGAATGTTGGTGTTTGCTTAAAACAGCTTCTGGAAGCAGAAACAACTGGCAGCTCTTGATTTTACAATTTATGATGCCATCTTCCTGGCATTGAAAAAGCTTCATGAAACATTCATGAGTTGCTAAAAGTAGTTTTGCTAAGAAAGCAATGAAAGGAGCATTCACTTTCTTATCCTTCTTTATATCAGCAAAGAACACTCAATTATTAATATCTGATAAGAGAATAAAATCCTAAACCTTAGATGAATCACCCAAATATTTCCCTTAATGAGGTTTTCTAGGAATTGATAATGATGACCTATCCTTAAGATAGAATATTATTATCACATCAGCAGGGGGCCAAGTCCTGGCAAGATGTATGGTGATGTCACATGGTCTGTAAAGAGCGCTGGCCTCCTCTAACAGCTGAGGGACCCAGTGGATAGGTCATCAATAGAGTTGAGCGAATCCAAACTGTAAAGTTCAGGTTCGTACTGAACTTTATGGTTTTCGGCACCCAGACCCGAACATTTGCGTAAAAGTTCAGGTTCGGTGTTCGGCGATTTTTATTGCGCTTTTTGAAAGGCTGTACAGCAGCCAATCAACAAGCGTCATACTACTTGCCCCAAAAGGCCATCACAGCCATGCCTACTATTGGCATGGATGTGATTGGCCAACTGCAGCATGTGACCCAGCCTCCATTTAAGCTGGAGTCACGTAGTGCCGCCTGTCACTCTGCTCGGATTAGTGTAGGGAGAGGCTGCAGCTGCTGTGAGGGAGAGATCAGGGAGAAATCTTATCAAGAACTGATTTTTGTACTCAGCGATCTATAGCAAAAGTGTTTTGTGGGTGCAGTGCACAATTTTTTTAAGCCTGCCTGAGCCAACTACTGCTGAAAACGAACATTTTTTTCTTCAGTTAGTCAATATCAATACATGATCGGCAGCCATTTTATGCAATGATAGTGCACCAGCACAGGATATCTGCATGTCTGCAAGTCCAGAAATACAGCTTTGGCATACTGGGGAGAAAAAAGCCTCTGATATACTGCACATCTGGGATTACACGTGCATAAGTGAGTGTCACATTTAGGACAGAAATACAGCTTTTTGGTTAGGGTGAAAAAAGCCTCTGATATACTGCACATCTGGGATTACACGTGCATAAGTGACTGTCACATTTAGGCCACAAATACAGCTAATAGGTTACTGTTAAAAAAAAACTTTTTTTCATATACTGCACATCTGTGATTACACGTGCATAGGTGACTGTCACATTTAGGACACAAATAAGGCTTTTAGGATACTGTGGTGAAAAATCCCTCTGATATACTGCACATCTGGGATTACACTTGCGTAGGTGACTGTCACATTTAGGCCAGAAATACCGCTGTCATATAGAGTAGAAAAAAAATAGAAATAGAGTGCAATACCCTACATCAGGGTATATATTTGCGGTTAATAATTTTTTAACATACTTAACCACTTTTTACTTTGCTTTGTGAACGCCAACTATGAGGCAAACATCTAATAAGGGACGCAGTCATGGTCGTGGTGGTGGTGTTGGTGGAGCCTCTGGTGCAGGGAGAGGACAAGGCCGTTCTGCCACAGCTACACGTCCTACTGAAACTACGACCCCAGGTCCCAGTAGCCACCAGAATCTACAGCGATATTTGGTCGGGCCTAATGCCATTCTAAGGATGGTAAGGCCTAAGCAAGTACAGGCGCTAGTCAAATGGGTGGTCGACAGTGGATCCAGCATTTTCACATTATCTCCCACCCAGTCTTCTACAGAAAGCGCACAGGTGGCGCCTAAAACCCATGCCCATCAATCTGTCACATCACCCCCGTGCATATCGGGGAACCTGTCTGAGCCTCAAGTCATGCAGCAGTCTCTTATGCTGTTTGAAGACTCTGCTGGCAGGGTTTCCCAAGGGCAGCCACCTAGCCCTTCCCCAGGGGTGGAAGACATAGAATGCACTGATGCACAACCACTTATGTTTCCTGATGAGGACATGGGAACACCACCTCAGCACGCCTGTGATGACGAAACACAGGTGCCAACTGCTGCGTCTTTCTGCAGTGTGCAGACCGAAAAGGAGGTCAGGGAGGAAGACTGTGTGGAAGACAATGCAGGGGACGATGAGCTCCTAGACCCCACATGGAATGAAGGTAGTGCCACTGACTTTCAGAGTTCGGAGGAAGAGGCAGTGGTGAGACCGAGCCAACAGCGTAGCAAAAGCGGGAGCAGAGTGCAAAAGCAGAGCAGCCGTCGCCAAAACAGTTAGCCTGCTACTGGCCACCGTCAACAGGGACCGAGCACACCAAAGGCAGCTTCAAGGAGTTCCCTGGCATGGTACTTCTTCACACAATGTGCTGAAGACAAGACCCGAGTGGTTTGCACGCTGTGCCATCAGAGCCTGAAGCGAGGCATTAACGTTCTGAACCTTAGCACAACCTGCATGACCAGGCTTCTACATGCAAGACACGGGCTGCAGTGGAGTAAGCACCTTCAAAACCAAGAAAAGGCTCAGGCCCCCTCCTGTTCCCTCTTCAGCTGCTGCCTCGGCCTCTTTCTCTGCCTCTGGAGGAACGTTGACACCTGCCGTCACCAAGCATCTCCACTATGTCACACGGAAGCGTTCAGCTCTCCATCTCACAAACCTTTGAGAGAAAGCGTAAATTCCCACCTAGCCACCCTTGATCCCTGCCCCTGAATGCTGGCCTTTGAAATTCTGTCATTCAGGCTGGTGGAGACGGACAGCTTCAAACAGCTCATGTCGCTTGCTGTCCCACAGTATGTTGTTCCCAGCCGCCACTACTTCTCCAAGAGAGCAGTGCCTTCCCTGCACAACCAAGTATCCGATAAAATCAAGTGTGCACTGCGCAACGCCATCTGTGGCAAGGTCCACCTAACCACAGATACGTGGACCAATAAGCACGGCCAGGGACGCTATATCTCCCTAACTGCACACTGGGTAAATGTAGTGGCGGCTGGGCCCCAGGCGGAGAGCTGTTTGGCGCACGTCCTTCCGCCGCAAAGGATTGCAGGGCATCATTCTTTGCCTCCTGTTGCCTCCTCTTCCTACTCGGCTTCCTCCTCCTCTTCTACCACCTCCTCATCCGGTCAGCGACAGACCTTCACCACCAACTTCAGCACAGCCAGGGGTAAACATCAGCAAGCCGTTCTGAAACTGATATGTTTGGGGGACAGGCCCCACACTGCGCAGGAGTTGTGGTGGGGTCTAGAACAGCAGACTGACGAGTGGTTGCTGCAAGTGGGCCTCAAGCCCGGCCTGGTGGTGTGCGATAATGGGCACCAGATGGAACTCCACGTTGCACATGCTGGACAGACTGTGCGAGCAGCAGCAGGCCATAGTGGAGTTTCAGATGCCGCACGCAGGGGTCAGTCACACTGCGGAACAGCACCACTTCACCATCAATGACTGGCCCTCCATGCGAGACCTATGTGCCCTGTTGTACTGTTTCGAGTACTCCACCAACATGGCCAGTGGCGATGATGCCGTTATCAGCGTTACAATACCACTATGTCTCCTTGAGAAAACACTTAGGCCTCTTTCACACGGGCGAGTTTTCCGCGCGGGTGCAATGTGTGACGTGAACGCATTGCACCCGCACTGAATCCGGACCCATTCATTTCTATGGGGCTGTGTACATGAGCGTTGTTTTTCATGCATCACTTCTGCGTTGCGTGAAAATCGCAGCATGCTCTATATTGTGCGTTTAACAACGCAGGCCCCATAGAAGTGAATGGGCTGAGTGAAAATCGCAAGCATCCGCAAGCAAGTGCGGATGCGGTGCGATTTTCACGCATGGTTGCTAGGTGACAGTCTATTCACTGTATTATTTTTCTTATAACATGGTTATAAGGGAAAATAATAGCATTCTGAATACAGAATGCTTAGTAGGTGATCAATTGAGGGTTAAAATTTTTTTAATAATTAACTCACCTTCTCCTCTTGATCGCGTAGTTGCCGGTCTCTTCTTTACTTCTTTAATGATGAGCTGCCGGCTAAAGGACCTGTGGTGACGTCAGATCACATGCTCCAATCACATGGTCCATCACCATGGTTCATGCCCACCTTTTACCGTGTGCTGACTACTGGGTGGCCACCTTGCTGGATCCCCGTTACAAAGACAATGTGCCGTCCTTAATTCCCTCACTGGATCGTGATCGGAAGATGCGCGACTACAGGCACACACTGGTAAACGCGCTCCTGAGAGCATTCCCTACTGACACCAGGGGACAAGTGGAAGCAGAAGGCGAAGGCAGGGGAGGAGGAAGATGTCGCCAACGCAGTTGTGTCAGCGCCAGCACCTCAGAAGGCAGGGTTAGCACGGCCGACATGTGGAAAAGCTTTGCCACCTCGCCGCAACAACCGGCCCCAACTGCTGATATGGAGCGTGTGAGCAGGAGGCAGCATTTAAACAACATGGTGGAACAGTACCTGTGCCCACGCCTACACGTACTGACTGATGGTTCTGCCCCATTCAACTTCTGGGTCTCCAAATTGTCCACATGGCCAAAGCTTGCCCTGTATGCCTTGGAGGTGCTTGCCTGCCCTGCAGCCAGTGTACTCAACGTGTATTTAGCACGGCAGGAGGCGTCATTACAGACAGACGCAGCCGCCTGTCCACAGCCAACGTGGACAAGCTCACGTTCATTAAAATGAACCAGGCTTGGATCCCACAAGACTTGTCCGTACCTTGTGCAGAATAGACATTTATACCACCATCAAACATACATTCTTGTACTCAAGTCAAGTGCAATGATTCTTTGTTTTATTTTTTTTATTTGTCCCAATATTTTGGGGGCTACCTACCCCAATAAAAATTTAAAAAAAAACATTGTTGGCTACCTGCTCCTCCTCCATTGCTGCCTCCACCTACAACACCACATTCACCGCCTCCTCAACCTCCGACTCCATATCCACCTTAATAATTTGTAATTTTAAGTTATTTAATTTAATTTTAAGTTGTTTCCCTATACACATTTGTTTGCAGAGCAGTTGCCATGCTCAAGCACATTTTACTGCCTTTTACATTCCTCTAGCCTTTTCAAGGACTATTTTAGAGCCATTTTAATTTAAAAAAAAGTGACAATTTTAGTGCCCTAAATTGAAAAAATTCTTATTTTCAATTTTCGGGTGACATTTTACCATTTTTTGGCGTATACAAACCTGCCTGGGTGACAGGGGCCTAAATCTCTCAAAATCCTCTGTTGTATTGCTGGGTGACATGAACCCCTTTTTCCGTGAATGAACCCCTGCTGTGCCTGGGTGACAGGGGCCTAAATCTCTCAAAATCCTCTGTTCTATTGCTGGGTGACAAGAACCCCCTTTTTCCGTGAATTAACCCCTGCTGTGCCTGGGTGACAGGGGCCTAAATTTCTCAAAATCCTCTGTTCTATTGCTGGGTGACATGAACCCCTTTTGCCCTGAATGAACCCCTGCTCTGCATTGCTGACAGGGAACTAAATTAAGTGAAAACATCTGTTACTGATTGGAAGATGCGCGACTACAAGCGCACGCTGATGATGGCATTCCCACCTGACAGCGGGGGGCACAGTGGAAGCACAAGGCGAAGGCAGAGGAGGAGGAAGAGGTCGCCAACGCAGCTGGGGCACCGCCAGCACCCAGAAGTCAGGGTTAGCATGGCCAAAATGTGGAAAAGCTTTGTCAGCCTTGGAGGTACTGACCTGCCCTGCAGCCAGTGTATAGTGTGAACATGTGTTTAGCACGGCAGAGAGCATTATCACAGGCCGCAGCCAATGTGGACACGCTTACGTTTATTAAAATGAACCAGGCATGGATCCCACAGGACTTGTCCGTACCTTGTGCAGAATAGACATTTACACCAGCCTCAACCATCCATTCTTGTACTCAAGTGCACTTATTCTTTGTTTTATATCCCAATATTTTGGGTGATACCCCAATTAAAAAAGAATAAATAACACAAATCAGTGTTGGCTACTTATTCCTCCTTCACCGCCGCTTCCACCTACACCACCACGTCAACCTACACCGCCACATCCACCCATCCACGAGCCTCCTCAACCTCCAAGATCCAGATTGTCATTTTAAATTTTTCTGTATTTTATGTTATTTTAAGTCATTTCCCTATCCACATTTGTTTGCAGAACAGTTGCCATGCTCTTAAGCACATTTTGCTGCCTTTTGCAGCCCTCTAGCCCTTTCCAGGACTATTTTAGAGCCATTTTAGTGCCCAAAAGTTCAGGTCCCCATTGACTTCAATGGGGTTCTGGTTCGGGGTCAAGTTCGGGGCCCGAACCCGAACTCAACTCTAGTCATCAATATAAATTCCAGGATAACCCCTTTAATTACATGGAGGACATTTTTGTGTATGTTTTGCATGTTTTTTGGAATGTTCTATGAATATATTGTTACATTTTTGCATTTTATGAATTCTTCAATCAATGAACTGTGAGACAAATATATAAAGAACTGGTGCACAGAAGAGGTAGATTAGTGCCCCATGGCAACCAATTAGGCTTTCATTTCCAAAGTACTTCTTCTAAGAAATAAGTAATATCTGGTTGTTATAACTTTTCCTTTGTTCTAGTTCTGTTACATTTCACTTACAATACTGTTAGTGAATCCTGTGAATTAAGGGATTGGATTTTTGCAGGAAAGGGTATATTCAGATGAGATGGTTTTAACACCAGGGTCCAAATTGCATTAAAAAAAGGCGATTAAAACCGTATTCAGTCTTACCGGCTTTGTTGCAATTTTCTCATGGGGTTATTTACCATGGATTCTTCAAGGCTAAAAATGTAACATGAATGTATTTCTTGTATAAACTGCATGGTCAATAACCACATCACAAAACTACACCAAACGCAGTAAAACCAAGAGCGCTTTCAACTGTGTTTTTACAGCACAGTCAAAATCGTTTTATCTAGCTACCATATACCCTCAAGTCAATACGCTGCTTTGGCTGAACTAATAGGGGGTGTGGGAGCTAAACGTGCCTAGGGCAGCATAAACTCTACATACAGCCCTTAATACTGCCCAATCTATGGGGGTAATGTATTAAATGTACTGTGCCCCCCAAAAATTTTGTATTTTTGCCTGGTGGAGTAGGCATTTGTGCCGAATTTATTACATAAGTGCACAATTTTTATGGTGGTTTGCAGCATGCCAAGTAGTTTGCATTTAGCAAAGATCAGCCAGATACATTGTGGGCTAGGCTACATTTTTAGGCAGATATTGTGACTTTTTGGCAAGAAAAGTTCTAAAAAGTTGCAATTGTACTTCAGTCCCATAGTGTACAAACTGACGGAACCTTTGTAATAAATATGATTAGACTTTAGACTGAAAAATCCATTTGTATTTCATCCGACACGTTTATCAAATGGTGTGCAACATTTTATGCTTGTTGTAAAAAAAAAAACATTGCGTCAAGCCAAGGCCATATTGATACATTAACACCTAAGTTTACACCACCCATTTGTTGGTTTGGTTTACTCCAAAAAAATTGCATTTCTTGACTCATTGCACATCATTTGAAGGGGTTTTCTAAGAGTACAGTATTGATTATCCATACTCAGAATAGGTCATCAATATCAGAATGATGTGGGTTCTGCTCTCAGCACCCCCACAGATCATCCGTTTGGACAGGGTTACAGCACTAGGATGAGTGCTGCGGTCTCCTCCCAGCATACCAGCATCATACGTTGTATAGTGGATGTGTTTGGTATTGCAGTTCAGGCCCATTCCCTTGACTGGGTCTATGCTGCACATAGGCCAAGTGACTATTGGACCTGATGTCACTAGCCTAGGAAGAGAGCGCAGCGTTCAAAAGAGCACTATGGCTTCTTCAAACAGCTGATTGCTGGGGCTGCTCGGTGTTAGACCCCCACTGATCGGATAGTGATGATCTATAATGAGGATAGCACAAAAACAAATGTGATGGCAGCATATCCTCCATGGTTTTCTTTATTTGAAATGGGCCCATAAAAAGGTACAAAGTGCAAAAACACTGCAATGTTTCGACTAATCCATAGTCTTTCTAAAGCATACTTTCTCAAGCAGTCTATGGATTAGTTGAAAGGTTGCACTATTTTTGCACTTTGTACCTTTTTTATAGGCCCACTTCAAATAAAGAAAACCATGGAGAATATGCTGCCGTCACATTTGTTTTTGGGCTGTTGCAATGGAGCATCTACTGTGGATCTTTGGCTGCTGATTGGTGTGTGTATTCCCAGTGGAGGTCTGAAGGGACAGTGGTGCCGCTTTCACATTTGTACTTTTCTCTATGATGAGGATAGGTCATCAGTATTTTCCTTCCAGAAAACTTCTTTAAGTTACAGCCCTTTCCTGAAAACCCCCACCCTCTATTGTACAAATTGCAAAAAGTGTCAGAGTCTCTTAAACACTTGAATGAATGTGTGGCAAAGCATGAACCCCAGTTTATTTGGTGTAAATTGCTCCAAAATTCGGGCGCTTTTTAATTAGTAATTCTCCTCCACAGTAGCTTAACTCACATGTCAAACATAACAGCACACTGAAAAACAATCAATGGATTTCATTTAAACACCTATTTTATTTCCAGTTTGATTGTATTTTATTGAATTTATTTTTATTGCATTTTCTTTATATTGATTATATGGGCAGCTATTTTGTCTGAGATTCAGCAGATTCATATATTTTCCTTACAGCAGGCACCAAACTATAAATGACTCATTGACTTCTATGGAAGAATAATAGTGGGTATGCTCAGTAACTTGTGCAGGGAGGGGGAAGAGCTAAGCTGACCCCATTATCTATTGTCATTGGTGTTACGCTGAGCTATGTGCCCCAGCTTTATAAAAGAGGTGGTTCCATTCATTGTAATCAGCCCCTATTCATAATTAGATGATTTCAGACCCTGCACCTTCCTGACAGGAAGGGTCAGCCTAAGGTGAATAGTCAGTGGTGAGAATAAAAAAATGCAATATTTTTAATAAGATAGTGACATGTAAAACTAAAATCACAAACTAAAAAAATAGATTTTTTTTATCATATAGTCTTTTAAGGAAATATACTGTAAAAAGTTTCAGTGCAGTCTTCTAGAAAAACCATGAAAGTACAGTTGTGCCCTTCTCTACCTTTCTTCTTGAATCAACCATATCCCTTGAGATGCAGTGCGAGATAACCAGCTATAAAAAAAAATATAACAAAAATACATAATGTCACCACTCACGAGATGTCTATCCCATATGTGGCCTCCCCTTGGAGATAGGCCCACATCCCTATTACTTCACTACTATGAAGGGGTGGATTCCTTATTGGATTTTTATTAGGTTTTAAGATACAAGACACTTTTTCTGCTGACCGGTCCAGGGTCCATGTCCCCTCCTCCATATTATGTCAGTCTTAGACTGACTTCATCACCTTTCTTTATTAATGGTTTTATATTTTAAGATATTATTCAGTTATTTACATATGCAGACCGCAGTAATATTGTTTTTTTATTATGAAGAGAAGATGGCATTATGTATATCTATATTATTGATCTTATATGTTTTTATTTGTATAATATCTTTTGTGGATAATACTGTTGGGAAATATTCCCTCTATTATATAATATCACCATTATAATAAACAGGAGAGACCACAAGTGAAAAATGATAAACCGCACTAATACCGCATAAAAACCGCACGAATGCTACAAACAGACAAAACTGGACTTTTGACCCAGGTTTTTGATGGTACCGAGTGGACTATAAAAGGAAGCTACATTTCAATGGGGGTAGAGCCACTGAGGAAGGGGAGAGACGTCCCCGAAACGCGTCTGGCGAGTTCACCCCTATAAGGAATGATCCGGAGTTACCGAGCAAGTTTTTAAACCTTTTGGATGTTGGAGCGCTCCATAGAAATCCGATTTGAAACTAGCCGGAAGAAAAAGTAAACTGAACCATCAAACAGGCAAGTCCCGCGAGATAATCTGCACGTGATATACTAATCTCGAGCGAGGACGCCGAACAACGTGAGCAGCAGCCGGTGCATCGTGGTGAGTAGCGGCAGGAGGAAAAGACTCTCCAGCTACCGGACCCGAATAACAGGGTAAGATAAACCGGTCCCCGCTTTACTCCCCACCTGCAGCCCGACGTACATTGTGTGGTAGATCCACATTATTTGGGACATCTTTCTTGACGGTCATTTGCCATCCGGCCACAGTGCCGCCCCTGGAACAGTTTGCATTTCAATTAGAAGACTATTCCAAGGAGGACACCATTTGACCACTATTTATTTCTCAACAGATACATCTTGAGCTTCTTGGGGAATATCTGAGAATACCCCCTACAGTGCGTGCGCATATCATTTGCGCATTTAATTTGCGGTCTTTTTATATTGCGTATTTTATATTGTGTATTTCTTATTAATTTATATTGTATATTTTATTAATTGATTGTGTATTGAATTGTGTTTTTATTTAATAAATAGCCACTTCTATTTGATTTCACATATTTGAGTGCCAGCCTTATACACATTTTTTCTTCTATCCCATATGTGTTTATGTTTGGCCACTGACCGCCCATTGGTTGTAGTATGATTTGCAGCTTGACATATACTGCAGTAGTTTCACAAGAAACTGAAGCTCCTATCCAAACTTGAGCTCAACAAAGGTTGGACACATCTGTACTGAAACTTTACACCGTATATACCATATTTTTTGTGACTGTAAGACACACTCCCCCCCCCCATATGTGAGGGGAAAATGGCAGTGTGTCTTATAGTCTGAATTCTAATGACCACTTCCATTATGGAAGTGGTCAGTAGAGATGGCCTTGCGGTCGTTTTGCGGCAAACTTTGCTCATTCCCTGTTCGTCAAACGGGCGAACATATGGAGATGTCTACCGGCGCCATATTCTTTTACACTGTGAAGAACTTTGACCCATGACATCCATCAGGTGGTACAGGACAGCCAGTTGAGACGTTTCAGCACATGGACATACCCCTGTAACGGTCAGCAGAGGAAGAGACCGTAGAGCAGGACTCAAGTACAGTGCAGCAGACAAGGAGGCTGAAGTAGAAACCGGCTTTATTAAAAGAGAACTCTAACTGCCGGAGAAGCAGATTTACAATATGAACAGCTTGAGAATTCACAATAAAGATAATGGAAATTTGCATAAAGAACACAAATGAATCACAAACACAAGTACAGACAATAGCAGGCTACTCTCTTCTAGGTAGTCCTATCTGTCCCCACTACCCGGGGTGCACCTCTACGGTGCACTAAACTAAATCCTATTCCACTATGCCCTAGCTCAGGTTAGCATCAGTGCACTCACAGTTCGGTGTCCGGCACATGCAGGCAGATACAGTCTGGGTCCCGATCTGGTTGCTTGCTTGCTTGCTTGCTTGCTTCAGCGTGGCTCAGCTCTGGCCTCTCTTTGTAGTCTCTGTAACTCTGGTTAGAGATAATCAGCAGCTCTGGACGTGTAATCAGGCAGGGCCTGGAATTCACTCACAGTTCCTCTGGTAAGTGCCTCACACTACAGCAGACAGCACACAGATACTGTGTCACAGCAGGCAGGGAAAAATCGCTCTAATCTTCCCTGTGGATCTCCCTCTCAGTGCACAGCGTCCTTCTTCCTGTGTACTCAGACACCTTCAGCCCAGGCTCTCTGCTCAGCCCGGGAAAAACACTTAACTCCTTGTCCTCTGGAAACAACTCCTCTCACTGTCCTACTCAGCCACAGTGGCCTCTGGTGGCTGGAGGGAAACATGACAGTCTGCTATATATATATGTGTTGGAAATGTTGCTGGATGATCAGGGCTGCCTCTTACATGCCTCCCCACTTAAAGGTGGCCGTCCTCGGCCTTGCTATATAGTCCATAGAAATAATGGTTAATGTAACTTTTTATACAGCAGTACAACATTGTCCACAATACATACAGGTGGACCAAATGAACTCATCAGCAGCGTACCTGTTTGGTGGAACCCCTGCAGTAAGCCTACTGGATCTCCGGAGGTCCTGGCTATCTGTTACGACCTGACTCTCTCCACTAGGAACTGCCAGTCTGGATTCATCCACCACAATAGGAGGTTCGGGTGTGTCCGAGGGCCCCTCTCCATTACGGGCTGGCAATGGTTCTGTGACAGTGCCTTCATCACCTGTAACCTGGGAGGCTTCTTCAGTGTTGGGAGCAGTCCACCAGTCTTCACCATAATCTCCATCAGAGATAACCAGTTCTGAGTATGGGGCAGAAGGAGGTGTCCTCTGAACAGGTGCGGGATCTTTGGACCGGCATGGCCGTAACATATTCCTATGTAGAGTCCGTGAAGCAAATTCCTCATTCTCAACCTGCACTTCGTAGACCGGACCATTAGGGTACACTCTTGATCACTTTATACGGCTGTACTTCCCAACGCTCACTCAACTTGCCTCTGGGACGTTTCTCTCGTACCAGTACCCGATCCCCAGGCTGCAATGGAACCTCCTGAACTGGAGGACGGTCTGTATGAGCTCTCTCCTGTAACCGCTGACCTGCCAACCCGCGAATGGTCTGGAGACGCCGACGGTGTTCTTTCACCCATGAGGTGGTTGATCGCTCTATTAGGTCTTCTGGCTGTTCTAGGTTTAATTCCACGATCTCTCGACCAGCCCTACCGAACAGTAACATGTATGGGGTGTAACCGGTGGTGGTGTGGACACGATTATTGTAAGCCCAGACTAATTCTGGCAGGTAGTCAGGCCAGTGTGCCCTCTTGTCTTCCTCTAGCGTCCTCAGCATTTGCAGCAATGTGCGGTTAAAGCGCTCACAGGCTCCGTTTCCTTGGGGATGATAAGGAGTTGTCCTGGATTTTTCAATGCCGTACAGTCGATGTAGCTCTTCCATCACTTTTCCTTGAAAGCACGCCCCTTGATCTGAATGGATCCGCTTTGGACACCCATAGACCCGAATGAAGTCTTGACAAATGGCTCGTGCAGCGGACTCGGCCGTCTGGTCCCGAGTTGGGGTGACTACTGCAAACTTGGAGAAGTGGTCGATCATGACCAGGCAATACTGTGGACCTCTTGACGATTGTCCCACAAGAAGATAGTCTATCATCAACACTTCCAGCGGTTCTGTGGTCTGGATGGACTGTAGGGGTGCTCTCTGTTCTGTACTCTTCGTGAGTTCACACACTCGACACTGTCGGCAAACTTCTTCAACTGTGGCCTCCAGTCGCGGACAATACACATAACGCTGCAGCCACTGGTATGTCTTGACTGGCCCGAAGTGAGCTCCAAACTCATGAGCCTCTTTGGCTATCTCCCGTGCCATTCTTCTGGGTATCACTACCTGCCACCTCGCCTCTAGGTCGGCAGGCTGTTGCCACTTGCGGAACAAAACAGCTCCATGCACTTCCAGTCTGTCCCATTGATGTAGAACGGACTTCATCTCGGCATCCAGATCAGTCCTTTCTTCTTTGTTGGGTTTCCTGCACTGGGTTACCCAGCTTTTCATTTGCTGCAGTCCAATGTCTTCATCTTGCAATCTGCCCCATTCTTCATTAGTTCTCCCCAATGCTTTGGGTAGCTTACGGGCCTCCCCACTTGTCTGGGCCGCGACTGTTGGGGAAGCGAACTTGCGGAAGTCAGGAGTTTCATCTTCTTCCTTTTGTTCATCCATATCCCCTACTGGAGTTTCAAAAGTAACCCTCGAGAGACCATCAGCATTAGTGTTCTCTGTAGCGGAGCGGTAGCGAATTGAGAAGTCATACTTTGCGAGGCGAGCCGCCCAGCGTTGCTCCAGGGCTCCCAACTTGGCAGTACCCAGATGGGCCAGGGGATTGTTATCCGTCTGTACGAAGATCTTAGCTCCTGTCAGATATCCTGCAAATTTCTCCGTCATAGCCCACACCAGGGCAAGGAGTTCCAGCCGGAAGGAACTGTAGTTATGGGGGTTTCGCTCCGTATCTCGCAAGGATCTACTGGCATAAGCGATCACTCTCTCATGTCCATCTTGTACCTGCGACAGGACTGCCCCCAGTCCGTAGAGGCTGCCATCAGTAGCTAAGATGAATGGTTTATCAAAATCGGCATAAGCCAAGATGGGGGCCGATGTCAGGGCTTCTTTCAGGGCCTGGAAGGCCTCTTCCTGTTTCTGTCCCCAGGGGATACTTTGGCCCTTGGGTTGCCCAGCCGTTCCTCTCAACAACTCATTCAGAGGGCCCGCTATTTTTGCGTAGTCTTTGATGAACCGCCGGTAGTACCCAGTCAGTCCCAGGAAGGCCTTCAACTCACGCAGTGTTCTCGGCACTAGCCATTGTCGTATTGCAGCCACTTTGTCTTGGGACGGTAGCACTCCGTCTTGGGACACCCTATGGCCCAGGTACTCGATCTCCCTCTTGAAGAGATGACACTTCTTTGGCTTTACCTTCAGGCCATGGGATCGCAGTCGCTCGAGGACCTGCCCTAGCCGATTCAAGTGTTCTTGAAAAGTAGCAGAGTATACGATGATATCGTCTAGGTATATCAGAGTGGCTTCAAAATTCAGGTCTCCCAGGCATCTCTCCATCAGCCGCTGGAAGGTTCCAGGGGCATTAGTCAGTCCGAATGGCATCCTGTTGAATTCAAATAACCCCATGGGGAGTATGAATGCTGTCTTTGCCTTGTCCTGCTCAGCCACTGGTACTTGCCAGTACCCACTTGCTAGATCCAGGGTGGAGAAGTATTTGGCTCGTCCTAGAGCCGTCAGAGACTCCTCGATGCGTGGCAGAGGATATGAGTCTCGCGCAGTGCAAGCATTCAACCGCCGGTAATCCACACAAAATCGAATAGTGCCGTCCTTCTTCTTGACAAGCACCACTGGGGCTGCCCAAGGGCTCTGGCTTCCCCGCACCACTCCGGAATCTATCATCTGTTTCAATAGCGTCTTCACTTCCTGGTACAACTTGGGCGGAATCTGTCGATATCTCTCCCGAATTGGTGGAGTGTCCCCCGTCGGTATCTCATGTGTGATAGCATTCGTGCAGCCAAAGTCATCGGCGTGGCGGGCAAACGCAGCCTGATTCTCCCACAGCATGGTTTCAACTGCTCGCTGTTGGTCTAAACTGAGAGCCTTAACATCTATCTCCATTTGATCCAAGATGGTTCCCCCATTCCATTCTGGGGTCGGCGCCTCTTCTGCACTGGCAGTAACTGCCAGGGTCCAACCAGCATCCCCTACCGGAGCTAGAGTCACTTCTCTCTGACTCAGGATTTCTCCCTGATGTAGGTACACACGAGCCAGTTCCACCCCTGGCGTCAAGGGAACTTCTAGATATCCCACATTCACAGCTCTTATGGGTACTCGTCCATTCTGGACCACTCCCAGTGTCCGGGCCACCAGGACGTCCTGACCCAGCTCTCCTAGGCCTGTTGGTTCAACGAACACCTCCATGCCTTCAAGATTACGGAAAGTTCCCACGGGTAACGTCAGCACGGTCTCCCGACCAGGGGGAAGGGTGAAGGTAGCCTTTCCTGGCGCTCGGATCGTTCCCACTGCCTGGTGTGCTGGTACACTTTTCTGTGTTCCACAAAAACGGATTAGCCGTTGAAATGCTTTCTGGGTAGGTTTGTGCGGGGTGGCTTGTTTCCAGTAACCCGGCCCCCGTTTGGTGAACATGATCTGATCCAATTCTCGCAGGATATTCATGCCCATTATCACCGGCACATCTTCTTTGAACGTTTCGGGGACCAACAAGATACCTTTCCGCCCCACTTCCTGTCCACACAGCCGTACATTCATCCACACGACCCCTGTGACAGGAATCTGTTGTTGGTTAGCCGCTGTAACCCGGACCAGTGTCTCTCGTTCTGGCTTGGCCAGCGCTTGAAAGTAACGGTAGAAGAATGACTCGGGCATAGTTGTCACCTGAGACCCAGTATCCACTAAGCAGTCGACAGGAACACCTTCGAACTCAGCTCGTATAGTGGGGCACCCTGCGACCAGGTGTTCGGAGCTTTGCTGGGTAACTTGGCTCTCCACCTCCCCTGCAGTACGCCCCACTACTGCAGGGGTCGGTAGTTTAACGGCGGCTCTTGGCGTCCAGCTGGATTATTCCGACACTCTCTGGCGAAATGTCCTAGATCTCCACACCGCCAACACTGTGCCCCTTGACGGCCCACTTTTAGCCTGCGAGTGGGAGGTGCCCTCAGAGCTTGGCTGGATGGCCCCACTGAAGGGTAATGAGGGGCTTGATGGTATGGTAAACTAGCATAAGGGCATTCGGGTGTAGGAACCCACGGAGTCGCCTGATAGGTTTGTTGTCGGGCTGGATAGGCAGCCTCAGTAGTATGGCGCGACTCTATCCGTTTCTCCAGGTGTGTCAACTTTTCGTGCATGGCACTCAGGGAGCTCTGCAAGTCTTGTACCACTCTGACCAGGGCTTCCTCATTTCTTGTAACCCCGGGGGGTGTAACGGTCTGGGTCCGTATTACTCCAGAAGCATAGCCGTCTTCTTTGTTTCGCGTCACGGCCTCTGCCAAAATTTGTCGAAAGGTTAGGGTAGGGTCTACTCTGACTCGTTCCCGCAGAGCCTGTTTCAGGGGATTGCTGTAGAGCCCCAGAATAAATTGTTCCCGCAGTATCCGGTCTATGGGTCCCATGCCAGTAACCCCATCTGCCTCTTTTTTTTGTACCTCGGCCAACACTTCCTGTAGGGCTGTAGCGTACTGAGAGACACCTTCGTCTTCCCGTTGAATCCGGTAAAAAAACTTCGCCCGGAGGTGCCCTGCACTGGCTGTTTCCCCATATATTTCTTCCAGGAATCTCACCATCTCTTGCAATGTATTGCGCGTGGCTTCTGGTTGTAGGAGAACATTTCTTCGGGCCTCACCCTGCTCGCAGCGCCACTTGTAACGGTCAGCAGAGGAAGAGACCGTAGAGCAGGACTCAAGTACAGTGCAGCAGACAAGGAGGCTGAAGTAGAAACCGGCTTTATTAAAAGAGAACTCTAACTGCCGGAGAAGCAGATTTACAATATGAACAGCTTGAGAATTCACAATAAAGATAATGGAAATTTGCATAAAGAACACAAATGAATCACAAACACAAGTACAGACAATAGCAGGCTACTCTCTTCTAGGTAGTCCTATCTGTCCCCGCTACCCGGGGTGCACCTCTACGGTGCACTAAACTAAATCCTATTCCACTATGCCCTAGCTCAGGTTAGCATCAGTGCACTCACAGTTCGGTGTCCGGCACATGCAGGCAGATACAGTCTGGGTCCCGATCTGGTTGCTTGCTTGCTTGCTTGCTTCAGCGTGGCTCAGCTCTGGCCTCTCTTTGTAGTCTCTGTAACTCTGGTTAGAGATAATCAGCAGCTCTGGACGTGTAATCAGGCAGGGCCTGGAATTCACTCACAGTTCCTCTGGTAAGTGCCTCACACTACAGCAGACAGCACACAGATACTGTGTCACAGCAGGCAGGGAGAAATCGCTCTAATCTTCCCTGTGGATCTCCCTCTCAGTGCACAGCGTCCTTCTTCCTGTGTACTCAGACACCTTCAGCCCAGGCTCTCTGCTCAGCCCGGGAAAAACACTTAACTCCTTGTCCTCTGGAAACAACTCCTCTCACTGTCCTACTCAGCCACAGTGGCCTCTGGTGGCTGGAGGGAAACATGACAGTCTGCTATATATATATGTGTTGGAAATGTTGCTGGATGATCAGGGCTGCCTCTTACACCCCCAACCTTATAAATAAACCGGATCTGGCCGCCATTTTACATTCAGTCTTTTGCCAGTGTAGGGAGAGGTTGCTGTGTGGAGCAGGGACAGACTGTTAGGGACTCAAAACGCTAGCTAATAGGGTCACACAAGTCTTTTAAGGACTGGTATAGCTGTGCTATCGATAGGTGTGACTTACTGAGGCCTGTAATATACTTATAATATACTTTCTAACATAGAAAGTATATTATAGTGCATTTGTATTGTGCAGCAGTTGTGTGCAGTTCTGCTGCAATTCCTCAGCTACAGAGAGTGACAAACGCTATTAGAACAAATAATTTCTACTGGTGTGATATACCAGTTGCCCCCCAAAAAAATCTGATTAAAGCAGGGGTGTTATATACCAATAATATACTTTCTATATAGTGCATTTACAGTCATGTGAAAAAATTAGGACACCCTTTGAAAGCATGTGGTTTTTTGTAACATTTTTAATAAAAGGTTATTTCATCTCCGTTTCAACAATACAGAGAGATTAAAGTAATCCGACTAAACAAAGAAAACTGAAGAAAAGTCTTTTCAAGATCTTCTGTAAATGTCATTCTACAAAAATGCCTATTCTAACTGAGGAAAAAGATAGGACACCCTTGCCCCTAATAGCGAGTGTTACCTCCTTTGGCTGAAATAACTGCAGTGAGACGGTTCTTGTAGCCATCTACCAGTCTTCGACATCGGTCTGAGGAAATTTTACCCCACTCCTCAATGCAGAACTTTTTCAGCTGTGAGATGTTTGAGGGGTTTCTTGCACGTACAGCCCTTTTCAAGTCAACCCACAGCATCTCAATGGGATTCAAATCTGGACTTTGACTTGGCCATTCCAGGACTCTCCATTTCTTCTTTTTCAGCCAATCTTTGGTTGATTTACTAGTATGTTTTGGGTCATTGTCATGTTGCATGGTCCAGTTCCGCTTCAGCTTTAATTTTCTAACTGATGGTCTCACATGTTCTTCAAGCACCTTCTGATACACAGTAGAATTCATCGTGGATTCTATGATGGTGAGCTGACCAGGTCCTGCTGCAGCAAAGCAGCCCCAAACCATGACACTTCCACCTCCATGCTTCACAGTTGGTATGAGGTTCTTTTCTTGGAATGCTGTGTTTGGTTTACGCCAAACATGTCCTCTGCTGTTGTGTCCAAATAATTCAATTTTGGACTCATCTGTCCAAAGAACATTATTCCAGAAGTCCTGGTCTTTGTCAACTTTATCTCTGGCAAATGTCAGTCTGGCCTCGATGTTTCTCTTGGAAAGCAAAGGTTTCCTCCTTGCACACCTCCCATGCAAGTTAAACTTGTACAGTCTCTTTCTGATTGTAGAGGCATGTACTTCTACATCAACAGTAGCCAGAGCCTGCTGTAGTTCTCGAGATGACACTTTAGGGTTTTTGGAGACCTCTTTTAGCATCTTGCGGTCTGCTCTTGGGGTGAACTTGCTGGGGCGACCAGTCCTGGGCATGTTGGCAGTTGTTTTGAAAGCCCTCCACTTGTAGACTATCTTCCGGACAGTGGAATGGCTGATTTCAAAATCTTTTGAGATCTTTTTAAATCCCTTCCCAGACTCATAGGCTGCTACAATCTTTTTTCTGAAGTCCTCTGACAGCTCTTTTGCTCTCACCATGGTGCTCACTCTCACTTCAACAGTCAGGAGCACACCAAACTAAATGTCTGAGGTTTAAATAGGGCAAGCCTCATTCAACATGCAGAGTAACGATCTACTAATTATGTGCACCTGGTGTGATATACCTGTGTGAGATCTGAGCCAATTTAAGAGGGAATACATGTGAGGGTGTCCTATCTTTTTCCTCAGTTAGAATAGGCATTTTTGTAGAATGACATTTACAGAAGATCTTGAAAAGACTTTTCTTCAGTTTTCTTTGTTTAGTTGGATTACTTTAATCTCTCTGTATTGTTGAAACGGAGATGAAATAACCTTTTATTAAAAATGTTACAAAAAACCACATGCTTTCAAAGGGTGTCCTAATTTTTTCACATGACTGTAGGTAGTGCAGCATTTGTTTGCGGTTTTGCTGCGTTACCACATCTACAGTTAGTGACAAACGCCATTGGAACAAATAATTTCTACTGGTGTGATATAAAAAAAAGGGCTACATAATCACAATTTCTTATGTCAGGTGAATGCCTAATTTTTAAGGCCCGTACTCCTGTGGCCTAAAATAAAAATTTTCTACGCTCCAACAGGGCACATTTAAGAGAATTTCGCTTTAAGACGCATAAAAATGTCACCTGATTAAGATACATATTTTTTGTTGGAATTTTTGTCATTGATCCCCCTCTAGTATGTCACTGTTTATGTTGTGGGACTATTTGTGCACTTCTACAAAGTATTTGGTGGATGAAAATTTGAGCTGAAGGTTTTTCAGGTTCGCTTGCCATTAAATTGAATGGGGCCCGCCGCGAACTTGCAGTTTGAACATTTGATTGCGTTCGCTTTCGTACATATATATACAGTACAGACCAAAAGTTTGGACACACCTTCTCATTCAAAGAGTTTTCTTTATTTTCATGACTATGAAAATTGTAGATTCACACTAAAGGCATCAAAACTATGAATTAACACATGTGGAATTATATACAAAAAAGTGTGAAACAACAGAAAATATGTCATATTCTAGGTTCTTCAAAGTAGCCACCTTTTGCTTTGATTACTACTTTGCACACTCTTGGCATTCTCTTGATGAGCTTCAAGAGGTAGTCACCTGAAATGGTCTTCCAACAGTCTTGAAGGAGTTCCCAGAGATGCTTAGCACTTGTTGGCCCTTTTGCCTTCACTCTGCGGTCCAGCTCACCCCAAACCATCTCGATTGGGTTCAGGTCCGGTGACTGTGGAGGCCAGGTCATCTGGCGCAGCACCCCATCACTCTCCTTCATGGTCAAATAGCCCTTACACAGCCTGGAGGTGTGTTTGGGGTCATTGTCCTGTTGAAAAATAAATGATGGTCCAACTAAACGCAAACCGGATGGAATAGCATGCCGCTGCAAGATGCTGTGGTAGCCATGCTGGTTCAGTATGCCTTCAATTTTGAATAAATCCCCAACAGTGTCACCAGCAAAGCACCCCCACACCATCACACCTCCTCCTCCTCCATGCTTCACGGTGGGAACCAGGCATGTAGAGTCCATCCGTTCACCTTTTCTGCGTCGCACAAAGACACGGTGGTTGGAACCAAAGATCTCAAATTTGGACTCATCAGACCAAAGCACAGATTTCCACTGGTCTAATGTCCATTCCTTGTGTTCTTTAGCCCAAACAAGTCTCTTCTGCTTGTTGCCTGTCCTTAGCAGTGGTTTCCTAGCAGATATTCTACCATGAAGGCCTGATTCACACAGTCTCCTCTTAACAGTTGTTCTAGAGATGTGTCTGCTGCTAGAACTCTGTGTGGCATTGACCTGGTCTCTAATCTGAGCTGCTGTTAACCTGCGATTTCTGAGGCTGGTGACTCGGATGAACTTATCCTCCGCAGCAGAGGTGACTCTTGGTCTTCCTTTCCTGGGGCGGTCCGCATGTGAGCCAGTTTCTTTGTAGCGCTTGATGGTTTTTGTGACTGCACTTGGGGACACTTTCAAAGTTTTCCCAATTTTTCGGACTGACTGACCTTCATTTCTTAAAGTAATGATGGCCACTCGTTTTTCTTTACTTAGCTGCTTTTTTCTTGCCATAATACAAATTCTAACAGTCTATTCAGTAGGACTATCAGCTGTGTATCCACCTGACTTCTCCACAACGCAACTGATGGTCCCAACCCCATTTATAAGGCAAGAAATCCCACTTATTAAACCTGACAGGGCACACCTGTGAAGTGAAAACCATTTCAGGTGACTACCTCTTGAAGCTCATCAAGAGAATGCCAAGAGTGTGCAAAGCAGTAATCAAAGCAAAAGGTGGCTACTTTGAAGAACCTAGAATATGACATATTTTCAGTTGTTTCACACTTTTTTGTTATGTATATAATTCCACATGTGTTAATTCATAGTTTTGATGCCTTCAGTGTGAATCTACAATTTTCATAGTCATGAAAATAAAGAAAACTCATTGAATGAGAAGGTGTGTCCAAACTTTTGGTCTGTACTGTATATATATCATACATCTGAGGCTGATGTAGTCTGATCTGACACTGATAGGGGTCTGACCTAAGGCTGATGGGGGTCTGATGTGAGGCTGAAGGGTCTAATGGATGGCTGATCTATTCAACCTTGCTCTAAAAAGACAGTTGGAATCTGCTTGGCTAAGATAGACAGGGTTGTGTAATGGGTATATGTTGAATTTTATGGCAATTTTTATAGGGTTTCCTGGCATTTTTTAAAGTTTCATAGAGAAGTTGAAGAAGAAAAAGGAAAAAAAAAAAAACGAACAACACACGCTAAAGCTAGAGTATACTGTGTTTTGAAAGAAAAACTTCACAAATGCTAAAAATACTGTGCATGTAGAATTTACACAATTTTACATAGATTTTAACATACTATCGCAGCAGGAAAATATGGTATAAAAATGGTATGAAACTATTTGATTGATAGATTAAACTAAAACAACCTCTACTGATCAAGTGTATAGCTCTGATTGAACACATTGAACTCATTTTTCAGTTAAAATAACCCATTATCAGTAAAAATCCCTCCTACCTGACATTCTGCTTGTAATATTCTTGGCATTATTGAGGAATTGTGCTCATTTACGATGCGGCTTTATGATGTCATTAAATGTTGACAGCCATTTCCAGCAGGCTACTCTTATATTTTACATTTTCATATATTTTCTGGGGGAAAAAAACTAGCTGATTACTCATTTTATTATTTAGATCTGAGATGTATAAGTGATAGCCGGAGGGATGAGAGACAGCACAAGCCCATTTGTAATTGATATAAAAATGACAAATAACCCTGTTTGAAAGCCATTAAACAGGAGGAATACAAATATCTCACGTTAACTGGTAATAAAACAAGCGTCTAATTCTGATGGTGCTAAGAACACAGATTGACCCCTGTTCTGTCATAACTTTAGAACAGAAGTTTTCAACCATAATCTATCTATCCTTGTGGGAAATCACAGCATTTTACTGTTTACTGTTAAAATTTAGGCTAGAGGAGGCGCAACAGGGTCCTAGAGCCTCCCTACAATTGTACAGAGGCCTAGCTTGGCATGACATTTTATCGGACTGTTCTATAAAACTCATGCAACTGACCATTAGACATGAAGATGCAGTGTTGGTGGATTTACAGTACGTGAAGAAATAAAAATGACACAGATGTCTCTACTGTGTCATGTGAACAAACCACTGTTTGTGGAAATAGACGAATAATTACCGCAATAGGCGTCCGGGCGGCAGCGCTCTCAGGTCTCAGCGACGCCTATTGGCGTCATCTCGTGAGACCCGAGATTTCGTGTGAATGCGCGCAACTCTGAAGTTAAACTACAGCCTGCCAGCACTGATCATTCGCAGGCTGTAGATGTTTAAAAAAAAATAAAAAATCGCATCAGAAAGGTATATTAGACGCTGTTTTGTTAACAGCGTCTGATATACCTGCTACCTGGTCCTCTGGTGGTCCCTTTTGCTTGGATCCAGAGGACACAGGCAGCTCTGTAAGTAGCACCAAGCACCACACTACACTCCCCCCCCCCTGTCACTTACTAACCCCTTATTAACCCCTGATCACCCCATATAGACTCCCTGATGACCCCCCCTGTCATGCGGATCCGCACATTGCCAGAACTATATCAGCAAATGAGGACAAGAATAGGACATGTTCTATATTTTTGCGGAACGGAAGTGCGGACCCGGAAGTGCAGATCCGCAATTCCAGATCCGAGCGGGACAAAGTCTGTCCCCATAGAAATGAATGGGTCCGCAATTCCGTTCCGCAAAATGCGGAACAGAATTGCGGACGTGTGAATGGGGCCTAAGGGTTCCTTATCACCGCCAGTTAGTTAGCTACTTGTTAGGTAGTTAGTGCCCAGCCCACCGCACCGCAGTCACTGATTAGCGTCATCGCTGTCGCTAAACAGCACTAGTACTATGTAGTATCTGTAAGTGATCAAGACTGATCGCAATCAGATCTATATCAGTACATTAGGGTCACCTTAGGCTCTACAAAAAAACGCAGTGTTCGCCCTTGCGTTCAGTCCGCCCCACCGCAGTGACCAAATAATTTTTTTGGGATCACTGCAAAAACACCGTAAAATCGCTGCGGCGCTATAAAGATCACATTTGAGCTTTTTGGATCTTTATTAGCGATCGCAGCTTTACTTTGCAAGCACTCCTATGTCCTTTTCCCTCTTTTTTTGCAAATTTTTTGGCAGACATCTTTTCCTCCACATTGATCGATGCGAATGAAGAAATCTGTGCCGTTCATTTTTTTCCTTCAGCCCAGAGGCTGAACGAAAAAAAAAAAATCTCATTACCCATATGCTCAATACAATCCTCGTGCACACGACCGTGACGTTTTTTGCGGTCCACAAACCGCGAATCCGCAAAAAAATGAACGGAATGGGAGCCGGCAATATAAATGCTTATTCTTGTCCGCAAAGCGCGGACAAGAATAGGACATGTTATATTTTTTAGCGGGGCCGCGGAACGGAGCCACGGATACGGACAGCACACGGAGTGCTGTCCGCATCTTTTGCGGCCCCATTGAAAATTTTGGCTAGGATGCGGACCTAAACAACTGTCGTGTGCATGAGGCCTAAGGAGAATAGCAGAAACTCCTAATGCTGGCCATACATGTAATGATTGCGGAGACCCTCAAATGCCAGGGCAGTACAAACACCCCACAAATGACTCCATTTTGTAAAAAAGACACCCCAAGGTATTCGCTGAGGGGCATATTGAGTCCATGAAAGATTGAACTTTTTGTCACAATTTCCGCTAACTTGTGCCAAAAAAAATAAATCTTCTATGAACTCGCCATGCCCCTCACGGAATACCTTGGGGTGTCTTCTTTCCAAAATGGGGTCACATGTGGGGTATTTATACTGCCCTGGCATTTTAGACGAGCCTGGTGCTTTTAGACGAGCCTGGTGCTTTGCAACCCTTTTTGGCTCAATGCAATAATAAAAAAAAATTGCCTCCAAATAGCCTTTAAAGTGTCTAAAAATGCCACTCGACTTTTCCGATGCCACTGCCTAGCTGGTGGGCTTTTGCAGTTTTTTTTTGCAACTTTTTCAAAAAGTTGCATGATACATCTGTCTAGAAGCTCATTGCCATATGAAACCACTTTTTAGAATCAATAATTTTTTATTGAGATATTTCAACAAATGACAAATATTACTGCTGTTACCCACTCGCAGGTGAGTACAATCAGGTGAAAGTCATAGGTGAACATAAAATCTCCCAGAAAGAGGGAGTTAAAACATAGATCAATACAAATGATATAGCATATCAAGAAGTAATACAGAAAATCAGCAAGTCCTCAGGGTGTACTAATAGGGGAAAAGGATGGGGGGAGCATATATTTAGAGCGTTTCATCTTTGTCATGCATGGAAGGTTAGGAGGGGGACATATGTCTCGAGGACCTCCACACTTGCCATGTCTTCTCATATTTCATGGTATTGCACGTTACATTCGAAGTCGCAGAGGCCATGATTTGTTCGAAGAGGCAGGTCCTGTTAACCCTTTGGATTACTTCGAGTAATGTGGGGGGTATAGAGACTTCCATTTAGAAGTAATAGCTAATTTAGCAGAAAGGAGGATATGACAGACTAATCCCCTGAAGGCAATAGGTACATCTGTGATACCAATCATCAGCAAAGCTAACGAGGGGGAGGGGGTACTCAGAGTTGACTCATCCCAAAATGGTTTAATTATCGGGCAGTTCCATAATATATGAAACAATGTGCCTTTATGGCCACAGTTCCTCCAGCATAGGGGAGAGACAGACGAGTATATTATGTGTAGCCTTTCAGGGGTGAAGTACCATCTCAGGGAGGTTTTGACAAATGATTCATATTGGGTCACACAGGTGATGTTCTTCGAGACGTATTTAAAAGCTGATTGCCATTGCAAAGGCGTGAATTTGGACCCTAAGTCTCGTTCCCAAGATAGAAAAGGCACAAACATAATAAAAGTGTCCTTGCGACTAAGCTGAGAGTATAAAGGACGGAGGGTTTTAAGCTTCTGCTTGGGTAATGACCAAAGCTCTAGGATCCGCTCGTTGGCCGTTGGCAGAGTGGGATTGTCGGCTAAGAAATGCCTAATTCTGAGATATTTGTAGAATTCAGCATTGGGAACCTTAAAGGTGTGGTGTAAGCTTTCAAAGGAGGAAAGGCTGTCATCTTGAAACAACTGAAGAATCTCTGTTATACCATATTTGTGCCAAGTTCCCACCCCCAAATCAGGGATAAGGTAGTCTAGAACCATTAACGGGAAAGGGCCTGGAGTGGGGCGGGACTCTTTTGATGTGAGGGTATGATATCTGACCCAACAATCTACGGCATTGGAGGCAAGGAAGGACAAGTCGGGTCTAATATATGATTTAGATAGCGAGGCTACCAGAAAAGCTCTCAGGTTGCCCCCTGGGACCTCCGTGGAATCAATATGAGTCCACTGTTTAGAAAAGTCCATCTTCCACCAGCTCTCCAATTGGGCTATTTGTGTCACTAAATAGTAGTCATGGATATTAGGTAAACTAATGCCGCCTAGTTGTTTCCTGGCATGCAAAATTTTTGACGCTATTCTGGGTTTCCTGCCATGCCACAGGAAGGTATTTAATAGCTTGTTGCATTGAGAAAAATAAGAAACAGGAAGTTTTATAGGGAGAACTCTAAATAGATAGAGGAGTTTAGGCAAGGCAAACATTTGGAAAGTGGCCAACCTGCCTTGCCAAGAGATTTCAAACTTGTCATATTGCTCTAGGTCTTTTTTTAGACCAGATAAAACGGAGGGGTAGTTGGCCAGATACAGTCGATGGATTGAGGAGGTAAGGTTTATGCCCAGATATTGAATTTGGTCAGGTTGCCAATCTAAGTTAAAGTTTTTTTTAGGAATGTCACTGTTTGGGGGTCTAGATTAAGGGGTAGGGCCTGGGATTTCGATGAATTCAATTTATAATAGGAAAGTCGGCCAAAGTGGGAAATAGTGTCTAGGGCTGAGGATAGGGAGGAGACAGGGTCGGTAAGCGTAAGTATCACGTCGTCTGCATATAGACTCAGTATATGAGTGCGATCCGCGATCTGGACACCCGACACTTTCCCTTCCAGCCGCAAGGCTTGAACAAGGGGTTCAATAGATAATATAAACATGAGAGGGGAAAAGGGGCAGCCCTGTCTGGTCCCATTGGAAATGGTGAAGGGTCTGGAAAGGGACCCATTTACCCACACTCTAGCAGAAGGGTCCTTATACAGGGCCTGAATAGAAGCAAGAATGGGGCCTGCTATGCCCATTTTGGACAAAACCGTGAAGGAAAAGGACCAGCAGATGCTGTCAAACGCTTTTTCTGCGTCCAATGTCACTAATAATGGTGGGGTTTTCTTTTTGTGAAGGTGAGAGAGTATGTTTAGGACTCTTCTAGAGTTTTCCTGGATTTGGCGGCCTTTAACAAATCCGACTTGGTCGGAGTGCACCATTAAAGGGATGAGGGGGGCTAATCTGGTCGATAAGATTCTGGCGAATATCTTTATATCTGTATTTAGGAGGGATATGGGACGGAAATTCTTTGGATCGTCAGTTGGCTTATTGGGTTTGGGAATGGTCACTATTAATGCTTCGAGCATTTTTTTGGGGAAGAATCCTGTTTCTCTGGCTGATTGGAATAAGTGGAGCATATATTTGGAGATCTGGTCGAAGAATACCTTATAATAGGAATTAGATAGGCCGTCTGGACCTGGGGCTTTATGTGGAGGTAATTTTTTAACAATGGCGTGGAGTTCTTCAATGGTCAGGGGGGCATTAAGAGTTTGCAACTGGGCAGTAGTCAGCTGTATAAGACCCAACCTGTCTAGAAAGGCATCAATAAGTTCTGCTTGTGGAGGCGTGGCTAGCTTACGAGGAGCCAGATTGTAGAGGGAAGCATAGAATTCGCCAAATGCATCAGCTATTTCCGCAGGAGATACTATTTTCTTCCCTGAGGAAGGGTCTAGAAGATAGGGAATCTTGGACTTAGCTGCTCTTTGTTTCAAGCGGTTAGCCAGCAAGCGACCTGCTTTGTTATCTTGAGAGTAGAAGGCAGCCTGTGTCCTTTTCAAGCGCAATTCATGCTTATAAAGGAGACAGGCAGACAACTGTAATCTAAGTGATTTGAGGTTTTCTGAATGCAAAGAAGAAACAGAGGATTTATTAAGGGCCTCAACTGTCCTAATCTCATTCAATAACCTGTCTATCTTCTCTCTACGTTCCCTTTGGAGTCTGCTACCTATTTTAATAAAGACGCCTCTAATATACGCCTTGTGGGCGTACCACAGGGTGGAGGGATTAGAGACAGAGCCATTATTTATACTGAAGAACTCCGTCAATGCAGATTTGAGTTCTTTGGAGAGTTTGGGATGATCGATTACATAAGTGTTATTTTGAGTTTCTTTAAGCGTCAGAGTGATCGGGGCGTGGTCTGACCATGTGATCGTATGGATGGACGACAAAATCGTGTTAGCAATCACTGACCTGCCAGTCAGAAACATGTCTATTCTAGAATAGAATTGGCCTGCCGCCGAGAAGAAAGAGTAATCTCTTTCAGACCCATGCTGGATTCTCTAAACATCATACAGGTCTTCTTGCAGAAATAGGGCGTTAATAGCCCCAGGAACATCTCTGGAAGGGGGTCGTGGTGTCTACACTTGGGACTAAGATGGAATTGAAATCCCCACCCCAGATCACATGACCAGACCTCAGCCCACGCACCCTCGAAGCTAGGCGGCGGAGAAAGGATAACTGATGCTTGTTAGGGGCATATAGAAAAACCAGAGTATATTCCACATTATTAATAGAGCATATTAAGATAACATATCTGCCGCCAGGGTCCAGAACCGAGGATTTTAGGGAGAAGGCCACTGAATTACTTATGGCTAGAGTTGAGCGAACGCCTGGATGTTCGGGTTCGAGAAGTTCGGCCGAACTTCCCGAAAATGTTCGGGTTCGGGATCCGAACCCGATCCGAACTTCGTCCCGAACCCGAACCCCATTGAAGTCAATGGGGACCCGAACTTGTCGGCACTAAAACGGCTGTAAAACAGCCCAGGAAAGGGCTAGAGGGCTGCAAAAGGCAGCAACATGTAGGTAAATCCCCTGCAAACAAATGTGTATAGGGAAATGAATTAAAATAAAAATTAAATAAATAAAAATTAACCAAAATCAATTGGAGAGAGGTTCCATAGCAGAGAATCTGGCTTCCCGTCACCCACCACTGGAACAGTCCATTCTCAGATATTTAGGCCCCGGCACCCAGGCAGAGGAGAGAGGTCCCGTAACAGAGAATCTGTCTTCATGTCAGCAGAGAATCAGTCTTCATGTCATAGCAGAGAATCAGGCTTCACGTCACCCACCACTGCAACAGTCCATTTTCATAAATTTAGGCCCAGCACCCAGGCAGAGGAGAGAGGTCCCGTAACAGACAATCTGGCTTCATGTCAGCAGAGAATTAGTCTGCATGTCATAGCAGAGAATCAGGCTTCACGTCAGCCACCAATGCAACAGTCTATTGTCAGATATTTAGGCCCAGCACCCAGGCAGAGGAGAGAGGTCCCGTAACAGAGGATCTGGCTTCATGTGAGCAGAGAATCAGTCTGCATGTCATAGCAGAGAATCAGGCTTCACGTCAGCCACCACTGCAACAGTCCATTGTCATAAATTTAGGCCCAGCACCCAGGCAGAGGAGAGAGGTCCCGTAACAGACAATCTGGCTTCATGTCAGCAGAGAATTAGTCTGCATGTCATAGCAGAGAATCAGGCTTCACGTCAGCCACCAATGCAACAGTCCATTGTCAGATATTTAGGCCCAGCACCCAGGTAGAGGAGAGAGGTCCCGTAACAGAGGATCTGGCTTCATGTCAGCAGAGAATCAGTCTTCATATCATAGCAGAGAATCAGGCTTCACGTCACCCACCACTGCAACAGTCCATTTTCATAAATTTAGGCCCAGCACCCAGGCAGAGGAGAGAGGTCCCGTAACAGAGGATCTGGCTTCATGTCAGAAGAGAATCAGTCTGCATGTCATAGCAGAGAATCAGGCTTCACGTCAGCCACCACTGCAACAGTCCATTGTCATAAATTTAGGCCCAGCACCCAGGCAGAGGAGAGAGGTCCCGTAACAGAGGATCTGGCTTCATGTCAGCAGAGAATCAGTCTGCATGTCATAGCAGAGAATCAGGCTTCACGTCAGCCACCACTGCAACAGTCCATTGTCATAAATTTAGGCCCAGCACCCAGGCAGAGGAGAGAGGTCCCGTAACAGACAATCTGGCTTCATGTCAGCAGAGAATCAGTCTTCATGTCATAGCAGAGAATCAGTCTTCATGTCATAGCAGAGAATCAGGCTTTACGTCACCCACCACTGTAAGAGTCCATTTTCATAAATTTAGGCCCAGCACCCAGGCAGAGGAGAGAGGTCCCGTAACAGACAATCTGGCTTCATGTCAGCAGAGAATCAGTCTTCATGTCATAGCAGAGAATCAGGCTTCACGTCACCCACCACTGTAAGAGTTCATTTTCATAAATTTAGGCCCAGCACCCAGGCAGAGGAGAGAGGTCCCGTAACAGACAATCTGGCTTCATGTCAGCAGAGAATCAGTCTTCATGTCATAGCAGAGAATCAGGCTTCACATCAGCCACCGATGCAACAGTCCATTGTCAGATATTTAGGCCCTGCACCCAGGCAGAGGAGAGAGGTCCCGTAACAGAGGATCTGGCTTCATGTCAGAAGAGAATCAGTCTTCATATCATAGCAGAGAATCAGGCTTCACGTCACCCACCACTGCAACAGTCCATTTTCATAAATTTAGGCCCAGCACCCAGGCAGAGGAGAGAGGTCCCGTAACAGAGGATCTGGCTTCATGTCAGCAGAGAATCAGTCTGCATGTCATAGCAGAGAATCAGTCTGCATGTCATAGCAGAGAATCAGTCTTCATGTCATAGCAGAGAATCAGGCTTCACATCACCCTCCACTGTAAGAGTCCATTTTCATAAATTTAGGCCCAGCACCCAGGCAGAGGAGAGAGGTCCCGTAACAGACAATCTGGCTTCATGTCAGCAGAGAATCAGTCTTCATGTCATAGCAGAGAATCAGGCTTCACGTCACCCACCACTGTAAGAGTCCATTTTCATAAATTTAGGCCCAGCACCCAGGCAGAGGAGAGAGGTCCCGTAACAGACAATCTGGCTTCATGTCAGCAGAGAATTAGTCTTCATGTCATAGCAGAGAATCAGGCTTCACGTCACCCATCACTGCAACAGTCCATTTTCATAAATTTAGGCCCAGCACCCAGGCAGAGGAGAGAGGTCCCGTAACAGAGGATCTGGCTTCATGTCAGCAGAGAATCAGTCTGCATGTCATAGCAGAGAATCAGGCTTCACGTCAGCCACCACTGCAACAGTCCATTGTCATAAATTTAGGCCCAGCACCCAGGCAGAGGAGAGAGGTCCCGTAACAGACAATC
The DNA here is from genome assembly GCF_014858855.1 of Bufo gargarizans. Classification (NCBI taxonomy): domain Eukaryota; kingdom Metazoa; phylum Chordata; class Amphibia; order Anura; family Bufonidae; genus Bufo; species Bufo gargarizans. The sequence goes on along the minus strand of NC_058080.1, from coordinate 710,968,424 downwards.
TGGCTTCATGTCAGCAGAGTATCAGTCTTCATGTCATAGCAGAGAATCAGTCTTCATGTCATAGCAGAGAATCAGGCTTCACATCACCCTCCACTGTAAGAGTCTATTTTCATAAATTTAGGCCCAGCACCCAGGCAGAGGAGAGAGGTCCCGTAACAGACAATCTGGCTTCATGTCAGCAGAGAATCAGTCTTCATGTCATAGCAGAGAATCAGGCTTCACGTCACCCACCACTGTAAGAGTCCATTTTCATAAATTTAGGCCCAGCACCCAGGCAGAGGAGAGAGGTCCCGTAACAGACAATCTGGCTTCATGTCAGCAGAGAATCAGTCTTCATGTCATAGCAGAGAATCAGGCTTCACGTCACCCATCACTGCAACAGTCCATTTTCATAAATTTAGGCCCAGCACCCAGGCAGAGGAGAGAGGTCCCGTAACAGACAATCTGGCTTCATGTCAGCAGAGAATCAGTCTTCATGTCATAGCAGAGAATCAGGCTTCACGTCACCCACCACTGTAAGAGTCCATTTTCATAAATTTAGGCCCAGCACCCAGGCAGAGGAGAGAGGTCCCGTAACAGACAATCTGGCTTCATGTCAGCAGAGAATCAGTCTTCATGTCATAGCAGAGAATCAGGCTTCACGTCACCCATCACTGCAACAGTCCATTTTCATAAATTTAGGCCCAGCACCCAGGCAGAGGAGAGAGGTCCCGTAACAGACAATCTGGCTTCATGTCAGCAGAGAATTAGTCTGCATGTCATAGCAGAGAATCAGGCTTCACGTCAGCCACCAATGCAACAGTCCATTGTCAGATATTTAGGCCCAGCACCCAGGCAGAGGAGAGAGGTCCCGTAACAGACAATCTGGCTTCATGTCAGCAGAGAATCAGTCTTCATGTCATAGCAGAGAATCAGGCTTCACGTCACCTACCACTGTAAGAGTCCATTTTCATAAATTTAGGCCCAGCACCCAGGCAGAGGAGAGAGGTCCCGTAACAGACAATCTGGCTTCATGTCAGCAGAGAATCAGTCTTCATGTCATAGCAGAGAATCAGGCTTCACGTCACCCACCACTGCAACAGTCCATTTTCATAAATTTAGGCCCAGCACCCAGGCAGAGGAGAGAGGTCCCGTAACAGACAATCTGGCTTCATGTCAGCAGAGAATTAGTCTGCATGTTATAGCAGAGAATCAGGCTTCACGTCAGCCACCAATGCAACAGTCCATTGTCAGATATTTAGGCCCAGCACCCAGGCAGAGGAGAGAGGTCCCGTAACAGAGGATCTGGCTTCATGTCAGAAGAGAATCAGTCTTCATATCATAGCAGAGAATCAGGCTTCACGTCACCCACCACTGCAACAGTCCATTTTCATAAATTTAGGCCCAGCACCCAGGCAGAGGAGAGAGGTCCCGTAACAGAGGATCTGGCTTCATGTCAGCAGAGAATCAGTCTGCATGTCATAGCAGAGAATCAGGCTTCACGTCAGCCACCACTGCAACAGTCCATTGTCATAAATTTAGGCCCAGCACCCAGGCAGAGGAGAGAGGTCCCGTAACAGACAATCTGGCTTCATGTCAGCAGAGAATCAGTCTTCATGTCATAGCAGAGAATCAGGCTTCACGTCACCTACCACTGTAAGAGTCCATTTTCATAAATTTAGGCCCAGCACCCAGGCAGAGGAGAGAGGTCCCGCAACAGACAATCTGGCTTCATGTCAGCAGAGAATTAGTCTGCATGTCATAGCAGAGAATGAGGCTTCACGTCAGCCACCACTGCAGCAGTCCATTGGCATATATTTAGGCCCAGCACACAGGCAGAGGAGAGAGGTCCCGTAACAGAGGATCTGGCTTCATGTCAGCAGAGAATCAGTCTGCATGTCATAGCAGAAAATCAGGCTTCACATCAGCCACCACTGCAAGAGTCCATTGTCAGATATTTAGGCCCAGCACCCAGGCAGAGGAGAGAGGTCCCGTAACAGAGAATCTGTCTTCATGTCAGCAGAGAATTAGTCTGCATGTCATAGCAGAGAATCAGGCTTCACGTCACCCAACATTGGAACAGTCCATTGGCATATATTTAGGCCCCGGCACCCAGACAGAGGAGAGGTTCATTCAACTTTGGTAGCCTCGCAATATAATGGTAAAATGAAAATAAAAATAGGATTGAATGAGGAATTGCCCTGGAGTCCAATAATATATGGTTAAGGGGAGGTAGTTAATGTCTAATCTGGCACAAGGGATGGACAGGTCCTGTGGGATCCATGCCTGGTTCATTTTCATGAACGTCAGCTTGTCCACATTGGCTGTAGACAGGCGGCTGCGTTTGTCTGTAATGACGCCCCCTGCCGTGCTGAATACACGTTCAGACAAAACGCTGGCCGCCGGGCAGGCCAGCACCTCCAAGGCATAAAAGGCTAGCTCTGGCCACGTGGACAATTTAGAGACCCAGAAGTTGAATGGGGCCGAACCATCAGTCAGTACGTGGAGGGGTGTGCACACGTACTGTTCCACCATGTTAGTGAAATGTTGCCTCCTGCTAACACGTTGCGTATCAGGTGGTGGTGCAGTTAGCTGTGGTGTGTTGACAAAAGTTTTCCACATCTCTGCCATGCTAACCCTGCCCTCAGAGGAGCTGGCCGTGACACAGCTGCCTTGGCGACCTCTTGCTCCTCCTCTGCCTTGGCCTTGGGCTTCCACTTGTTCCCCTGTGACATTTGGGAATGCTCTCAGTAGCGCGTCTACCAACGTGCGCTTGTACTCGCGCATCTTCCTATCACGCTCCAGTGCAGGAAGTAAGGTGGGCACATTGTCTTTGTAGCGTGGATCCAGCAGGGTGGCAACCCAGTAGTCCGCACAGGTTAAAATGTGGGCAACTCTGCTGTCGTTGCGCAGGCACTGCAGCATGTAGTCGCTCATGTGTGCCAGGCTGCCCAGGGGTAAGGACAAGCTGTCCTCTGTGGGAGGCGTATCGTCATTGTCCTGCCTTTCCCCCCAGCCATGCACCAGTGATGGACCCGAGCTGCGTTGGGTGCCACCCCGCTGTGACCATGCTTCATCCTCATCCTCCTCCACCTCCTCCTCATCCTCGTCCTCCTCGTCCTCCAGTAGTGGGCCCTGTCTGGCCACATTTGTACCTGGCCTCTGCTGTTGCCAAAAACCTCCCTCTGAGTCACTTCGAAGAGACTGGCCTGAAAGTGCTAAAAATGACCCCTCTTCCTCCTCCTCCTCCTCCTCCTCCTGGGCCACCTCCTCTTCCATCATCGCCCTAAGTGTTTTCTCAAGGAGACATAGAAGTGGTATTGTAACGCTGATAACGGCGTCATCGCCACTGGCCATGTTGGTGGAGTACTCGAAACAGCGCAACAGGGCACACAGGTCTCGCATGGAGGCCCAGTCATTGGTGGTGAAGTGGTGCTGTTCTGTAGTGCGACTGACCCGTGCGTGCTGCAGCTGAAACTCCACTATGGCCTGCTGCTGCTCGCACAGTCTGTCCAGCATGTGCAAGGTGGAGTTCCACCTGGTGGGCACGTCGCATATGAGGCGGTGAGCGGGAAGGCCGAAGTTACGCTGTAGCGCAGACAGGCGAGCAGCAGCAGGAATGTGAACGCCGGAAGCGCGAACAGACGGCCCGCACTTTATGCAGCAGCTCTGACATGTCGGGGTAGTTGTGAATGAACTTCTGCACCACCAAATTCAGCACATGCGCCAAGCAAGGGATGTGCGTCAAATTGGCTAGTCCCAGAGCTGCAACGAGATTTCGCCCATTATCACACACCACCAGGCCGGGCTTGAGGCTCACCGGCAGCAACCACTCGTCGGTCTGTTGTTCTATACCCCGCCACAACTCCTGTGCGGTGTGGGGCCTGTCCCCCAAACATATGAGTTTCAGAATGGCCTGCTGACGTTTACCCCGGGCTGTGCTGAAGTTGGTGGTGAAGGTGTGTGGCTGACTGGATGAGCAGGTGGAAGAAGAGGAGGAGGAAGCCGAGAAGGAGGAGGTGGCAACAGGAGGCAAAGAATGTTGCCCTGCGATCCTTGGCGGCGGAAGGACGTGCGCTAAACAGCTCTCCGCCTGGGGCCCAGCTGCCACTACATTTACCCAGTGTGCAGTTAGGGAGATATAGCGTCCCTGGCCGTGCTTACTGGTCCACGTATCTGTGGTTAGGTGGACCTTGCTACAGATGGCGTTGCGCAGTGCACACTTGATTTTATCGGATACTTGGTTGTGCAGGGAAGGCACGGCTCTCTTGGAGAAGTAGTGGCGGCTGGGAACAACATACTGTGGGACAGCAAGCGACATGAGCTGTTTGAAGCTGTCTGTGTCCACCAGCCTAAATGACAGCATTTCATAGGCCAGTAGTTTAGAAATGCTGGCATTCAGGGCCAGGGATCGAGGGTGGCTAGGTGGGAATTTACGCTTTCTCTCAAATGTTTGTGAGATGGAGAGCTGAACGCTGCCGTGTGACATGGTTGAGACGCTTGGTGACGGAGGTGGTGGTGGTGTTGGTGGTACATCCCCTGTTTGCTGGCGGCAGGTGCCAACGTTCCTCCAGAGGCAGAGGAAGAGGCCGAGGCGGCAGCAGCAGAAGAGGTAGCAGGGGGAGCCTGAGTGACTTCCTTGGTTTTAAGGTGTTTACTCCACTGCAGTTCATGCTTTGCATGCAGGTGCCTGGTCATGCAGGTTGTGCTCAGGTTCAGAACGTTAATGCCTCGCTTCAGGCTCTGATGGCACAGCGTGCAAACCACTCGGGTCTTGTCGTCAGCACATTGTTTGAAGAAGTGCCATGCCAGGGAACTCCTTGAAGCTGCCTTTGGGGTGCTCGGTCCCAGATGGCGGCGGTCAGTAGCAGGCGAGTCTCTTGGCGGCGGGTGTTCTGCTTTTGCCCACTGCTCCCTCTTTTGCTACGCTGTTGGCTCGGTCTCACCACTGCCTCTTCCTCCGAACTGTGAAAGTCAGTGGCACGACCTTCATTCCATGTGGGGTCTAGGACCTCATCGTCCCCTGCATCGTCTTCCACCCAGTCTTGATCCCTGACCTCCTGTTCAGTCTGCACACTGCAGAAAGACGCAGCAGTTGGCACCTGTGTTTCGTCATAATCAGAGACATGCTGAGGTGGTATTCCCATGTCATCATCAGGAAACATAAGTGGTTGGGCATCAGTGCATTCTATGTCTTTCACCGCTGGGGAAGGGCTAGGTGGATGCCCTTGGGAAACCCTGCCAGCGGAGTCTTCAAACAGCATAAGAGACTGCTGCATAACTTGAGGCTGAGACAGTTTCCCTGGTATGCATGGGGGTGATGTGACAGACTGATGGGGTTGGTTTTCAGGCGCCATCTGTGCGCTTTCTGCAGAAGACTGGGTGGGAGATAATGTGAACGTGCTGGATCCACTGTCGGCCACCCAATTGACTAATGCCTGTACCTGCTCAGGCCTTACCATCCTTAGAACGGCATTGGGCCCCACCATATATCGCTGTAAATTCTGGCGGCTACTGGGACCTGAGGTAGTTGGTACACTAGGACGTGTGGATGTGGCAGAACGGCCACGTCCTCTCCCAGCACCAGAGGGTCCACTAACACCACCACGACCATGTCCACGTCCGCGTCCCTTACTAGAGGTTTTCCTCATTGTTATGGTTCACCACAACAACAAAAATATTATTTGGCCCAATGTATTGTATTCAAATTCAGCGGGATATAAATTTGAGGCCTAGTATTTAGGCGCTGGGTGACCAGTATGGATTTAGTGACAGAATTAGACTTGGAAATGCACAGTAGCGTGTGTGTGAAGTTATTCTGAATGACCCTATGTGCACCTTGAATATTATATACCCTTTTAGGGATAGATTTCAAATAGCTCTGATATAGCAGAAACCACTAAATTATGAAATTGCTAAATTGGGAATTGTATTTCAACCCAGAACAAAAAATGTGCTTTGGCGGACACTAAATAACTTGCCCATCCACAAGAGGACAGCGGTAACGACAGATTTAGCAGGATATAAATTTGAGACCTAGTATTTAGGCGCTGGGTGACCGGTATGGATTTAGTGACAGAATTAGACTTGGAAATGCACAGTAGCGTGTGTGTGAAGTTATTCTGAATGACCCTATGTGCACCTTGAATATTATATACCCTTTTAGGGATAGATTTCAAATAGCTCTGATATAGCAGAAACCACTAAATTATGAAATTGCTAAATTGGGAATTGTATTTCAACCCAGAACAAAAAATGTGCTTTGACGGACACTAAATAACTTGCCCATCCACAACAGTACAGCGGTAACGACAGATTTAGCGGGATATAAATTTGAGGCCTAGTATTTAGGCGCTGGGTGACCGGTATGGATTTAGTGACAGAATTAGACTTGGAAATGCACAGTAGCGTGTGTGTGAAGTTATTCTGAATGACCCTATGTGCACCTTGAATATTATATACCCTTTTAGGGATAGATTTCAAATAGCTCTGATATAGCAGAAACCACTAAATTATGAAATTGCTAAATTGGGAATTGTATTTCAACCCTGAACAAAAAATGTGCTTTGACGGACACTAAATAACTTGCCCAGCCACAACAGTACAGCGGTAACGACAGATTTAGCGGGATATAAATTTGAGGCCTAGTATTTAGGCGCTGGGTGACCGGTATGGATTTAGTGACAGAATTAGACTGGGATATGGCCAAAAAATAACCACACTATTGCTGGTTAAATGCACTTGGTGTGACAGCTTGACCAACCACACTACTGAGGGTTAAATGCACTTGGTGACGGGCGCAGCTTGCCCCTGATGTAGTATATGGCCAAAAAATGAACAGACTATTGCTGGTTAAATGCACTTGGTGTGACAGCTTCACCCTGATGTAGGCTTTAGCCAAAAACAACCACACCATTGAGGGTTAAATGCACTTGGTGACAGGCGCAGCTTGCCCCTGATGTAGTATATGGCCAAAAAATGAACAGACTATTGCTGGTTAAATGCACTTGGTGTGACAGCTTGACCAACCACACTACTGAGGGTTAAATGCACTTGGTGACGGGCGCAGCTTGCCCCTGATGTAGTATATGGCCAAAAAATGAACAGACTATTGCTGGTTAAATGCACTTGGTGTGACAGCTTGACCAACCACACTACTGAGGGTTAAATGCACTTGGTGACGGGCGCAGCTTGCCCCTGATGTAGTATATGGCCAAAAAATGAACAGACTATTGCTGGTTAAATGCACTTGGTGACGGGCGCAGCTTGCCCCTGATTTAGTATATGGCCAAAAAATTAACAGACTATTGCTGGTTAAATGCACTTGGTGTGACAGCTTCACCCTGATGTAGGCTTTAGCCAAAAAACAACCACACCATTGAGGGTTAAATGCACTTGGTGACGGGCGCAGCTTGCCCCTGATGTAGTATATGGCCAAAAAATAAACAGACTATTGCTGGTTAAATGCACTTGGTGTGACAGCTTCACCCTGATGTAGGCTTTAGCCAAAAAACAACCACACCATTGAGGGTTAAATGCACTTGGTCGCAGCTTGGATGCACTTGGTCGCAGCACCGCACAAGACACAAAATGGCCGCCGATCATCCCAGAAAAAAGTGACTGACAAACGGTCTGGGCAGCCTAAAAACAGTGAGCAATTGAATTTCAGCAGCTCAATGATGCACAGCTGCAGATCGATCGATTAATCAAGTCCTTTGGAGGAGTTAATCTGCCTAATCTCGCCCTACTGTCGCAAGCCGCAACCTCTCCCTACGCTAATCAGAGCAGAGTGACGGGCGGCGCTATGTGACTCCAGCTTAAATAGAGGCTGGGTCACATGGTGCTCTGGCCAATCACAGCCATGCCAATAGTAGGCATGGCTGTGACGGCCTCTTGGGGCAAGTAGTATGACGCTTGTTGATTGGCTGCTTTGCAGCCTTTCAAAAAGCGCCAAGAAAGCGTCACAAAAGTGCCAAGAAAGCGACGAACACTGAACCCGAACCCGGACTTTTACGAAAATGTCCGGGTTCGGGTCCGTGTCACGGACACCCCAAAATTCGGTACGAACCCGAACTATACAGTTCGAGTTCGCTCATCCCTACTTATGGCCACTAGGATTCCTCTCTGCTTTTTTACATAATGGGATTGATAAATGCTCGGGAACCTAGGATGATTGATCCTGTGACCATCAGATTTAAACAGATGAGTTTCTGTGGCACAAAAGATGTCACATTTCAGTTCGCGAATTTCCTTCCACAGCATAGATCTCTTAAAGGGGCTGTTCAGCCCTTTAACATTCAGAGCGGCAATTTTGAGAACCATGATGAAGGAGGGAAAGGCGGATCTGCTAAATAAATCCTACACATAGTGAAAAGGTAGGGCACAGGCCTCAATACACATGATCTCTGTTCTGGACCCCGCAGTTTGATGTCTATTGGCACTTGAGGAGGACAAAGAAAGAACATGTTAAGGCAACAAAAACATGACATGAAAAAGAAAAAGAAAAAGGATAAAACTATAACCATGGAAAGACACCTGATAGCCATCAGGCACTATGGTGTGGGCTTGTGAGGCAGTTTCTACCCGACTAACCGCACCGAGCCCAAACAGTGTAAGACAACCTTTAAACAAGTTGGCAGATCACCAGTCAACGGTGTGGCTTACGCCTGGATGAGACTGTCTGCCAGTCCATTGCGATAGGTTCTGGGCCTTTTGATTGAAGGTCAGGAGGTTCTTTCATAGAGATGTTCCAATCCGCCTGGAGTTTCCGTCCTGAATCCAGGGAATGCACTGCGTGCAGCGTGCCCTGATGTTGGATTAAAACCTTGGTGGGGAAGCCCCAACGATAGGGTATGTTATGGTCTCTTAAGGCGACAGTGAAGGGGGCCAGGGTTCTTCTTTGTTGAAGAGTAGGGGCGGATAAGTAGGCGAAGATTTTAACCCCTACAGGTTGAAAATGTCTTGGATAACTGATCCACATCATGCATGAGATAGTCTGAGAAGTGGTGTGGCCATCTTGGATGACACAAGAGGAGTCCAAGAATAGGCAGATCTGCAACTAAGAAGATGAAAAGGAAGTCATCAAGTAAGTGTTCAGTTTTTTCCCCCCACTTACTGTGATTTTTCTTTCTTCAACCTGAGTGTGGCTTTAATGTTTCATACTTGGATAGTGTGGGATCAATATCTAGTAGGCTGAGATGATCTGACTACCTTATCAGGACATCAGCCTGGTCTGTCTGTATCAGTGCCTAACAATAGGTCCTGATTATTTTCTACAGATAGTCAGAGCTTTAGACATCTTTTCATGTGAAGTTCCTATCTTAAAATCCTACTCATGGAGGAATATAACAATGGCTGATGATTCCATCCAATGCTCATCATTAGTAATAGCTGACTATTAGATAAAAAGCTCTAAAATGACAATGCTATCCAATCCAGTGATTTAAAGTAGCTGCCGAGCACACAGTTACTAGAACCTAAAGTAGATGTACTGTATGACTTTGACCCTTCATATCTCACTATGATGTCAGCATGGTATTTTCAAAGCAAGTCATTGTTCACGTCTAGAGAAAATATTAAAGGACATCTGTCAGCAGTTTTATTCTTTCAAATGTGCCGATAGCGCTGGATAGGTGAGGGGTCAAGCTTTTTAGGCATAACTGTAGTGATGGATATGCTACTTACATGGCCAAGGAAATCTTTTGGAGCCATCTTGCATGGATTTTCACAAGTGTCCTGTGGGTGGTCTTTTCATGTGCAGTATCGGGGCTCTCTGATCCTCTGGTTTGTTCTGACCGATTGCTCTAGAAGTCCCCAGATTGGATTCATCAGCTGTCACTCAGTGCAGAGACTGCAGGATGCTGTACACTTAGGAGAATGCCCTGAGGAAACTTTCAAGAGCTAGAATCCCCATCGATCAAACAATGATAGCCTCCTCAGGATAGGCAATCATGAATAAGACCCTGGAGAGCCCCTTTGAAGAGGTTTTTTGCTTTGGACATTCCTTTTTAATTAGAAAGATTCCAAAGCAATAAGCTGAGATGCTTCTGTTGAATACCCATGTAGAGAGTGTCCCAGTTGGGTATTTAAAATAGTTTTTTTCAAATTAGCCAACCCCATTAAAAACTCAAAAGGACAATTTTTATTTTTTGGTCCCCAAATATCAATTGCTAGATTTACTAAAGCAGTATGAGGTCTTCTTTTTTTGCATATTTTGCCATTGTATGAGCTTTTTTTTATACTATTCGTTGCCTATTAACTGTAATATATATCAGTTTTTTTCTGTCCTGGCCATTCATTCTGCATTGTAACTGTCAAAGTGGCATTCCCAAAGATAATTGCAGAAGCACATATACTCGTCATTGAGTGCCAAGAAGTTGGCACATACTACTTATAAATATACTGTATTTGGGTTAATTGCTGTATAATGAAAAGAATAAGCCTATAATCACCCTCAAACCGTACATAGGTCATCAATGCACCACCAATTCAATATAGCATGGTTTTACCTGACTCTCAGCCAAAGTAGTTTGTGAAATCTGTCAGATGTGGTGGGTGAGCCTGGTAGATGTAGCTTTTGCCCTCTATGCAATTGCATTTATATTGCTATACTTCTCTATGTGGCACCTTTATTGTGGTTATAATACGTATGTACTTCTGAGTGGTATATACCATTGGTTTGTAGCAGATATTGAGTAATGCTATGCAGGCTCAATCCTCCTTGCATTTAGTTCAGCATACTTTTTTAAGTGTGTTTTTTATTGTATCCTAAATAGTGATGGGCACATTTCTTGAAATTCGATTTGGATTCAATGCAGCTGAATTGTTTGGTGATTCCATTTGGTCCGAATAAATTTCACTGGAATCAAAAGTGTCCCGATTGCCCTGAAAAGTTTTGGATGACATTCTGGGGACTCCTAGTTGCATGCATCTGATTTAATTCCAAGACAGCATTAATAATCTTAAAGGCTATGTGCACCTTTTGGGTGGCATTTTTTTTATTATTACATTGTACTCATTCAAAACGAATTTTTAATGAAATCATTTTTTAGAAAATTTATTTTTATTAACCACCTCAGCTCCCCTAGCTTAAACACCCTTAATGACCAGACCACTTTTTAAAATTCTGCACTACACTATTTTCACCGTTTATTGCTCGGTCATGCAACTTACCACCCAAAGGAATTTTACCTCCTTTTCTTCTCACTAATAGAGCTTTCATTTGGTGGTATTTCATTGCTGCTGACATTTTTACTTTTTTTGTTATTAATCGAAATTTACCGAAATTTTAGCAAAAAAATTAAATTTTTCACTTTCAGTTGTATTTTTTTTTTTTAAAACGACATCTATATATAAATTTTTCACTAAATCTATTGTTCTACATCTCTTTGATAAAAAAAAATGTTTGGGTAAAAAAAAATGGTTTCGTTAAAAGTTATAGCGTTTACAAATTATGGTACAAAAATGTGAATTTCCGCTTTTTGAAGCAGCTCTGACTTTCTGAGCACCTGTCATGTTTCCTGAGGTTCTACAATGCCCAGACAGTAGAAAAACCCCACAAATGACCCCATTTCGGAAAGTAGACACCCTAAGGTATTTGCTGATGGGCATAGTGAGTTCATAGAACTCGGTCAAATGCCAACTTTGTATAAAAAAAATGGGAAAAGTTGTCTTTTGCCGAGATATTTCTCTCACCCAGCATGGGTATATGCAAAATGACACCCCAAAACACATTGCCCAACTTCTCTTGACTACGGCGATACCACATGTGTGACACTTTTTTGCAGCCTAGATGCGCAAAGGGGCCCAAAATTTCATTTTAGGAGGGCATTTTTAGACATTTGGATCCCAGACTTCTACTCACGCTTTAGGGCCCCTAAAATGCCAGGGCAGTATAAATACCCCACATGTGACACCATTTTGGAAATATGACACCCCAAGGTATTCAATGAGGGGCATGGCGAGTTCATAAAAAAAAAATCTTGGCACAAGTTAGCGGAAATTGATTTTTATTTATTTTTCTCACAAAGTCTCCCTTTCCGTTAACTTGGGACAAAAATTTCAATCTTTCATGGACTCAATATGCCCCTCACGGAATACCTTGGGGTGTCTTCTTTCCGAAATGGGGTCACATGTGGGGTATTTATACTGCCCTGGCATTTTATGGGCCCTAAAGCGTGAGAAGAAGTCTGGAATATAAATGTCTAAAAAAATGTACGCATTTGGATTTCGTGAGGGGTATGGTGAGTTCATGTGAGATTTTATTTTTTGACACAAGTTAGTGGAATATGAGACTTTGTAAGAAAAAACAAAAAATCGATTTCGGCTAACTTGTGCCACAAAAATGTCTGAATGGAGCCTTACAGGGGGGTGATCAATGACAGGGGGGTGATCAGGGAGTCTATATGGGGTGATCACCACCCTGTCATTGATCACCCTCCTGTAAGGCTCCAGTCAGACGTCCGTATGTGTTTTGCGGATCCGCGGTGTCCGTGTTTTGCGGATCCACGGATCCGCAAAACACATACGGACGTCTGAATGGAGCCTTACAGGAGGGTGATCAATGACAGGGGGGTGATCACCCCATATAGACTCCCTGATCACCCCCCTGTAATTGATCACCCCCTGTAAGGCTCCATTCAGAGGTCCGTATGTGTTTTACGGATCCACGGATCCATGGATCGTATCCGCAAAACACATACAGACGTCTGAATGGAGCCTTACAGGGGGGTGATCAATGACAGGGGGGTGATCAGGGAGTGTATATGGGGTGATCACCCCCCTGTCATTGATCACCCCCCTGTAAGGCTCCATTCAGACGTCCGTATGTGTTTTGCGGATCCGATCTATGGATCCGTGGATCTGCAAAACACATACAGACGTCTGAATGGAGCCTTACAGGGGGGTGATCAATGACAGGGGGGTGATCAATGACAGTGGGTGATCAGGGAGTCTATATGGGGTGATCACCCCCCTGTAAGGCTCCATTCAGACGTCCGTATGTGTTTTGCGGATCCGATCCATGGATCCGTAGATCCGTAAAACACATACCGACATCTGAATGGAGCCTTGCAGGGGGTTGATCAATGACAGGGAGGTGATCAGAGAGTCTATATGGGGTAATCAGGGGTTCATAAGGGGTTAATAAGTGACAGGGGGGGTGTAGTGTGGTGCTTGGTGCTACTTATTACAGAGCTGCCTGTGTCCTCTGGTGGTCTATCCAAGCAAAAGGGACCAGGGGACCAGGTAGCAGGTATATTAGACGCTGTTATCAAAACAGCATCTAATATACCTGTTAGGGGTTAAAAAAAAAATCAATCGCATCTACAGCCTGCCAGCAAACGATCGCCGCTGGCAGGCTGTAGATCCACTCGCTTACCTGCCGATCCTGTGAACACGCGCGCTTGTGTGCGCGCGCGTTCACAGGAAATCTCGCTTTTCGCGAGATGACGCATAGATAGATGAGACAGCCGCCTCCGGAACGCGATCCTGCGTTAGGCGGTCCGGAGGCGGTTAAAAATGTTGTGGCCCTTTCTCTGTACAGCCTTCAGTCCAGAGTTTGCCATTTTTCAGACAACAGACAAACCCAAATCTTTTTAGGTTAATTTTAGACAAATCCACTAAAACGGTGCATAGTGCCATTGTAGTGCACAAGTCGTTGGGAAAAAGCACTAGGGAGGAAGAAGAAGGGTTCTCACATGACCCTGAGATGATCTAGGGTCGAAGTCCTTCCCTGTTTGGCTGCCAGGTTGATAGACAGCCTGGATGAGCCAATCAGTGCTGCAGCAGGCAGGGAGGTGCCCTAGCAGACTGAGCAGAACTCCATGCTGTGCTGGCTGTGAATAAGGGTGGTTGTATGTGACGGTGGCTGCCAGAAAAAACGATTTTATGGAGTCAGGGACAGCACAAAGCAATCAAGCTTCTATTCCTGGAGAGAGTGAAGGGAAAGGCTAGGATTCCAAAAAAGAATTGTGCGTGTTCTGTGCAATAAAGAGAAGCAGGGCAGCTGACAGACAGGAAGAGAGGAGAAAGGACCTATGGCTGATGGTGCCTGCTATCAGAAGTGCAGGTGTATCTCAAAAGCACCTGAAACAAATACTTTCATTCCCACCCACCCCACCCAAAATTTTCACAGAAATTTTTTTTTTGTTGGGTTTGATTTATTTAATCAGCATATATATGTGATTAATGCAGCAATACCCATGGTGTGGCAGTAATCTACCATTGTGCATTAAAGTGTCAAGTCTGAATCATCCGTTTACATATATTCATTTTCCACAGACTCTGGTCCGAACCGAAATGTTAAAAATTCAGCGAACTGGACCAAAAACGAATCTCGACCGGTTCACTCATCTCTATTTTGAACAAAAGCATTCCATTGTAGCACTGGCTGTATGTTTAGGGTCATTGCCCTGCTGGAAGGTGAACGTCCACCCCAGATTCAAGTCTTTTACATCCTCTAACATGTTTTCCTTCAAGATTACCGTTCCAGTGTGTAAACACTGACAACCCTTGGGGTTTTCCTTCTTCATCTTTCTTTTGCGCTCTGATCTGTAAAAATGGCTGATGTTATGTTGAGAAATTTGACTGAAATGAATTGCCAAAAATTCAGATTTGCCGAGAATTTTTGGAAAATTCAACTCAAATTCAATTAGTTTAGAATGAATTTGCTCATCTCTAATCCTCATAAAGATAACGTATTTTTCGCCCTATAAGACGCACCTACGTTTTAGAGGAGGGCAATGGAATTTTTTTTTATTAGACCTCAGATCAGACCACCAATCAGACCTCAGATGACAGCCCCAATCAGACCCACAATGTTAATAAGACCCTCAATCAGACCTCATATCCGACCCCCAGCCTCATGTATGCAGCCCCCAGCCTCATATATGCAGCCCCCAGCCTCATGTCTGCAGCCCCCAGCCTCATGTCTGCAGCCTGTATTCGCTCATGTCTGTAGCCCCATTTCTGCAGCCTGTAGCCCCCAGCCTCATTTCTGCAGCCTGTAGCCCCCAGCCTAATGTCTGCAGCCTTTTGCCCCCAGCCTAATGTCTGCAGCCTGGATCCCCCAGCCTCATGTCAGATAAAAAAAAAAATCCACTTACCTCTCCTGCTCCGGGCACCGCCGCTCCTCACCTACAGCGCCTTCTGTGAATTGAGGTGCCCAGTGCGAGGTCTCACGCTATGTGCAGCAACTGCACAGCCGACAGCCAAGGACCAGGAAGTGGTGAGTACAGACCCTTTACCGATTCCTGGTCCTCCGGTACTAATGAGCACTTCCATAGTGGAAGCCCTCATTAGTATTCACTCAGTATTCACCCATAAGAATCAGGGAGATTTTTCCCCGTTTTGGTGGGGGGAAAGTGCATCTTATGGGGCGAAAAATACGGTATATATTTTTTTTATTATTAAAGGTGTTGGCTTCTTTCTGGCTTCTTGTGACCAATATGTAGGTGAGATGACTATATGACATTTACTAATATAGCCTTTGTTGATATTCTGTGCCATTGGCTATGTTTTATAAGCCATGCCCCCTTGTTAGGCAAATTTTCTGTACATAAGATGGCCGCTGTTGGAGGGTCATGTGACCTCTATCTTATGTATCCTGTATTTAAACATACCACATCTGCACTAAACTCCCAACAGTAACGTGCAGATGGCAGGTGCAGTGTATTTGAATGGAGAACGCATCAGCAGCAGCCATTTTATGAACAAGACCTCTGTATGGGCAGCACAAATAACTTGGCAAACAAGGGGTATACCTTATAAAATACAGAATATGGTGCAGAATTTCAACAAAGGCTATATTTGTGTCATATAGTCATCTGACGAACATATTGGTCAACAATAACCAGAAAGTGATCAAACCTTTTAACACTTTCGGGCCTTGTATTGTGTTCTGGTCTTGTTAACATTGGTATGCATATAATGAGAGAATGTGGAATATTCTATTATAGTTTGTCATTCAGATCCTCATAATTTTGAACATATCTGTTTGTTGTAAGTAAACATCCTGATTTACATCCATTGGCCGAGAACCTTTACTGACCATGTCCAACTGATATAGATGCTGGGCTTGTAATGGTGTATCAGACATCTGTCCTGTAATACACAATGCCATTTTTATGCTAAGATCGTATTTAGTGATGAGCGAAGATCTTGAAAATTTGATTCGGCTGCAACACTGTATTTTACAAAAAAAATTTGCTTTGGGACAAATTAGTTTGTCGCGAAGCAGATTTCTTTGTATGTAAGTAGTGGTGCAATAACAGGGATTGGTGATCGCGCCTCTCCCCATCATTGTACCCCTCAGATGTTGCGTTCATTGCTGATTGTGGCATCTGACATTAATATTAAGGTCTATAAAAATTTTTTATAAAATCCATTTGATCTTGAAGAGCCCACCGCCACCATCTTGATTGAAGATCAAGTGTGAAATCTCGCGCAGCCGGCAAGATGAAATCATAGGTCACCGCGCACGAGTTTCCACATGTGATCTTTAATCAAGATGGTGGTGGTGCACTTTTTGCACTGAAACGGATGAGGTGAGTATGATTTTTTTCTTTTGCCCCATTTCAGCCAAAATCGATTTGTTACCACAAAACATGAGGAAATTCAGCTTTGCGGTTAATCAAATTTTTCCTGAAGTTTAGATCGAAGTTCACTTCATGAACTTCAATTTGCTCAACACTAATGGTATAAATGAATTAAAAGTAATTAGCAACATTAGTGTCTAGGTCTACATAAACCAGGCTGGGGTTATGAGATGTATGAGATGTATTTGGGGCAGAGGATCAGTCTGCCTAGTACTACATTTATCCAACCAGTGAATAGCCTTCTTGTATATACTATAAGATGCTGCAAATCCTGGAGCTTTTACATGAAAAACCACCACATCACAAAGGAACAGAGGTGAACATACTGCAAAATTATAAATTGCAGATTGGGAAGACTAGTATGGGAAATGCAATTTAGCGAGCATTATTATGGCTTTACATTTACTTTCCTCATTGTATTTATGGCCGATAAAAAGGAATTAAACTGTGACAAATTTACTAGGCAATTTTCTTTTTTCATAAGGAACACTTTTCTGACAAATGCTTGCATTCAGTCTCCGGTAATACTGCACATTCATAATGTCTATACATAACTTTTTTGGTACTTGGTGTTAAATTTTAATATTTCTATTATAACTTTTTGACATTCTGAAACAGTGCTGCCTTTATTATAAGTGTAAGGCCGATTCATTGGCCTGTATTTGTGGGAGGGGCTTGGCCACCTACTTAAACGGCCGGCGCCCTCCCACAAACGTACGTAGTGCAGAGTCCTTTGGAAGCGCGCTCGTACCTGGCTGTTCCTTCGTGGATCGGGTAAGTGCAGGCGTGCGTGCAGTGGTCGGCCCTTTGGTGCGTAGGGGCCGCCATACGCTGCGCCGGTTTCATCTCTCCTGGCCGCTTCACAAGCGGCACCTTGTCATCCTCTGGGAGGGGTGGGGATGTAGCCAACACGGCACCCCCCTCCTCCACTGCCCAGGCTCGCGCACGGCACCGCTCTCCGGCGGGGGGCGGAGCCAGTGGTCACATGACGACCAAACCCCCCGCCCGCCTCCCCACCCGCTCCCGCCCCCCTCTTCTCGGCCGGCACACAGCCTGTGCCTGCCTCGCTCCCTCGCCGGGTCGGCAGCACCACCAGCTGTGGGCCGGCAACCCCCACTCCCCTAAATCGCCAGGGGGCACATTTTCTCCCCACGCGGTGGAGGTGCCCAGCCGGCGGGGGGGCGGCCCCTCGTCCAGTAGGGGGGCACCCCCGTACTGGGCACCCCATCAGGGAGTGGTGGCCCCCCACGTGGCACGTCCTACACAAGGGGGGAGGCATGTCTGATTAGGCCTCCCCCATGCCAGGGGGCAGCTCCGTTTCCCCACGCGGTGGAGGTGCCCAGCCGGCGGGAGGCGGCCCCCCGTGGAATAAGGGGGGCACCCCCGCACTGGGCGCCCCATCAGGGACCGGTGAAGCCCCCCACGCGGCACGCTTAGCCTCGGCAAGATGGGGCCCTCGTCGCCAGGGGCCCCCCTGGGCCGACCTCATGCCTGAGGGCTGCGCTGCTCCCCACGCGGCAGAAGTGCTCAGCCGGCGGACGGCGCCACCCAGGGACAGAGAGGGCCCCGCACTGAGCACCCTGTCAGGGACATGCGTCAGCTCTCCACGTGGCACTCGTCTCATGTTTGCAGGGATTGTCAGCCGTTGCCAATATCCATCCCCACGTGGTTCATGGTACCAGGGAACTCCGCGTTCCCCACGCGGTTACCATGGAGCACGGCGGTGCAGGCAACGGCTCGCTCCCCGCCCACATTAAAGTCTGGCACGGGCCGCCGTGCCGCCTAGATAGGTAGGGGTTTTTTCCATCATCAACGCAATGCACTGGAAAAAAAAAAAAAAAAAAAAAAAACACCCTCTCCCACCAGTCACCATACCTCCCCTCACGAACACGTCCTGGTATTGAGCCTCACGCATTGACTGGTTCTTTTGCATTTGTTCCGTTGTTGTTTTCCAGGTTCTATACAGTGGTTAGTCTGAGAGAAGTTGGTGGGATCTCAATTGATTTTTCCTTGGCTACCAAGGTAGTGAGGTACACGTCGGGGGATGGGAAGTGGTTGGCCTCAGGCTGGGGTCTCATGTTTTTTTTGTTAACGCACAGGTCATTTTCATTTCATTACACTTCCGTGAAGTCAGTGCATAGGGATTCTCAGTTGGTAAGTACGTCGGGTCTCCTTGCATGGACTCCCGGGTGGCGGTTCCTGGCCATTCCTTCACGGCTCTTCTGGTTCAGTGTGCATACCTCACGGCAATTGTTCACTTTTCTGTACGTGGTTAGACAGCTGCACGGGTGCCAGCGACCATCAGGCTAGTCGGTCATGTTACGTTACTCTTTCCACAGCCGCTATGTCACGTGCTTCGGACATTGTCGACGCGTCGGTGGACGAGGTCGTAGCACAGACATCCGAGAGGGGCAGCACACCGTCCCTACGTGCTTGGACAATTCCTAGGCTGATGGCGGAGTTGACAAAGCGGGGCGTTCCTTTCCCGGCAACCGCTAGGAAAGCAGAACTATATCGGCTGTGGAGAGACTCCCTGGCACCCAGCGCCAATGATCCCCCTGCAACTACGATGCAAACATCGCTGACTCAGATACACGTCATGCTAAACAGTCTGACGTCGGCCGTCACATCCATGCAGGCGAGGTTGGAGTCCATCGAGGCTCGCAGCACAGTCGCACCAGTTTCCTCCCTCGAGGTTCCGGTCGCCTCCACCTCTGCCATAGCAGACATTCGTTCTGCCCAGTCCGTCCCTAACGTGACTCCCTCCCACTATGTCCCGCTCAACATCAGGAAGGACATCCTGGAGGGTAGGGATGTCAATCTTGCGTCTCTACTCATAGCATCCAGGGACCTCTCTGATAACAGGGTTATAGCTTGTGGAGAAGTGTCGGTGGTACTAAGGAGCCGCGACCACCGGCTCAACCGCAAATTGTCCATCCCGGAATTCGTCATGGCATTTAGTCTTTTCAGGGATGTCATTTGCACTGCCAGGCCGGACAGGAGGGAGGAACTAGACCATTATCTCTTCAGGGTCACAGAGTTGGGTCATAGGTATGGAGGAACCGCGTTCTACGACTACCACTGCTCATTTGCAGCTAAGGCGGCAGCGGCTCTCTCCCAGTTTCAGCACGTCACTGACTGGTCCAACCTGGACACTGAGCTTTTCTGCAGACACTTTGCAGGTCTGAAGGCTCCCTCCTGTTCCGCCTGTCAATCTATCTTCCACTCGGTTGAGTGGTGCGACAAGTCCGCCGTCAGCACGGCGTCCTACCCCTCCAGCTCGGCAGCTGGTCCTCTTGAGGTCTTCAGGCCCCCCAGCTCAGTAGACAAGCTGGGCCGGCCCATCATTCAGCTAGGAAGGGCACAGATATGCAACAACTTTAATTACGCCTCTTGTAATTTTGGGCAGTGCCGGTTGTTGCATATCTGTACCAATTGTTTCAGGGCCCACCCCCGAGTAGCATGCTCATTAAAATCCGTAAAAAGCTACATGAGTGTGGTCAATATCAGCCGTCTACAAGAATTCTTGCGAGGCCACCACAACCCTGGGTTTGTTCAGTTCCTGGTGACAGGATTTCACGAGGGTTTCCACACGGGACTGATCACGACTCCAGAGTCCACACACGAGTGCAAAAACCTTCAGTCAGCCGAAAGAAATCCCGCCTCGGTAGACGCACTGATAGAAGCCGAGTTGAGCAAGGGGTTCTTAATCGGTCCCTTTGGTGTGCCCCCTTTTCAACGCTGGAGAGTCAGTCCCGTGGGGGTAGTCACAGGCAAGTTCAGCGGGAAGGAGAGACTCATTATCGACTTGTCGGCCCCACACGGCTCCCAGGTCCCCAGCCTCAACTCCCTCATTCCTTCGGAGGAAGTGGGCATGAGATATGCCTCGATAGACCAGGCTATCGCTATCATCATGAAAACGGGCCCAGGGTCCTGGCTGTCCAAAGCCGACATATCGGATGCCTTCAAGCTGCTTCCCATCATGCCAGCCCTCTGGCAGTGGCACGGCATCAAGTGGAAAGGCCTGTACTATTTCTCCACTAAGCTCACCTTCGGTTCCAAGAGTAGCCCCTGGCTCTTCGATCAGTTGGCTCAGGCACTCCACTGGATCCTGGAACACGTAGTCCTCTGTGAATTTGTCATCCACTACCTGGATGACTTCCTGCTGATTGAGAGGCCAGGGGCACTCCCCCTAGGGCTGGGCAAGTTACTCAGGTGCTTTTCCCAATTAGATGTCCCGGTGTCCCCCAAGAAAGTAGAAGGCCCGGCCACAGTCATCACCTTTCTTGGCATCGAATTAGACTCCCAGCGCATGCTAGCTAGATTGCCGGCGGACAAGTTAACAAGGATTAGAGGAGTCATTCACAGGTTCGCAGTCACGACCGTGGTCACTAAGGCGGACCTTCAGTCTCTTCTGGGCATGTTGAACTTCGCCATGCGCATCATCCCACAGGGCAGAGCTTTCATATCCCGCCTACTCGCGCTCTTGAGTTCCGCCCCAGAACAGAACAGCCCAGTGTGCTTGGACAGTCAAGCCCTAGCGGACCTCCACATGTGGGATCATTTCCTGAGCCAGTGGAACGGGGTCTCCTTATTTGTACCCGAGCTGTCGTGTCAGTCGCCTACAGTCTTTTCAGATGCAGCTGCGGGCTCAGGGTTTGCCGCCATTTTCGGCACCCACTGGGTGGCAGACGCATGGCCTGCCGAGGTGGGACAAATCCCAGGCTTCCTCCAGACCTCGGCGCTGTTCGAGCTGTACCCCATTGTGGTAGCCGCCCACATTTGGGGCAAGTTTTGGGCACGTCAGTCTGTTCTGTTCGTGACTGACAACACAGCCGTAGTGGACATTCTCAATAGTGGACTGTCGAAATCTAGCCAAGTCATGTGTTTTCTCAGACGGTTAGTGCAGCTCTCCCTGCAACACCACTTTCATGTTTTTAGTGCGCATGTGCCAGGTGCGCAGAACGGGGCTGCTGACGCCTTGTCGAGGGCTAACTTCTCCCGTTTCTTCCAGATAATGCCAGAGGCAGATGCGACAGGCGCCACCATCCCTCCTCTCGAGTCCTTAAGGCTAGTGTAGCCGACCACCTTGGGACGGCCCACGCTCTAATACGCCATTCCCTCTCGCCTAACACGACCAGGGCGTACAACACCGGGTGGAAGACGTTCTGCAGGTTTCGAGGAGAATGTCCTCAGGAGGACTCCAGTTTTCCAGAGTACATCCTGGCGTTCATCGGGTATTGCCACTCTGTACGCAAGCTCTCCCACGCTACAGTGAGGTCATACCTGGCGGGAGTGCAACACTTTCTCTCTCTTAGCCACCCCGAGCTAGCATCAGTGTTCACCTTACACACTGTCAAAGCCGCCCTCAAGGGTTTAAGCAAGTGCGGGCCTCAAAGCCAAGTACGCAGGCAGCCGGTCACCGGCCCTCTTTTCCGCAAACTGTCTGATGCCTTGGACGGTAATCCTTTCGGGGTTTTGGCCAGCCTGGTACTTAAATCCGCCATCTACTTGGCCTTCTACGGCTTCCTGAGACCTGGGGAGTTCACCTGTTCACCAGGCAGCGACAATTTCCTCACGGTCAGCCAACTGGTCCAGAACTCCGACGGGTTCACATTGCTGCTCAAGACGTCTAAGACCTCCCAGTTGGGACCCCCTGTCCAGATATCCTACTTTCCCACAGCACATCAATGGTGTCCCGTCACGGTGCTTCGTCGGTTACGGTCCGCCTTGTCCGGGGCCGGACCGAACAGTCCTCTGTTACCCTTCGGGGTGGTGCCGCTCACCACCCAGCAGTTCATATCCCACGTTAGGTCACTAGTGGCCAGCACGGGCGGCGACCCTGCCACCATTTCGGGCCATTCATTCCGCATAGGCGCGGCATCCGCGGCCTCCAAGAACCGAGTGCCTGCGCATGTCATTCAGAAACTGGGGCGTTGGCACTCGTCTTGTTTCAACCGTTACATACCACACCCTGAAACCGAAATGTCGGCAGCCTTTCAAACTTTAGCTTTGTAACGTCTTTGCAATAAAATACTTCTGCCTACCAGTATGTCTTTTGCCCTCTTTCAGGCGTCCCTCCACGACACGGTCACGGCACAACTCTGACCGCTTAGGGGTAGGGTAGCTCAGGTAGGACAGACACGTACTTGGTTGCCACGACCACAAGTGTAAGGCCGATTCATTGGCCTGTATTTGTGGGAGGGGCTTGGCCACCTACTTAAACGGCCGGCGCCCTCCCACAAACGTACGTAGTGCAGAGTCCTCCCTCCCACCCACCCTTTTCTCCTGTTACTCTCAAAGGGGATGCCCTCTTTCAGGCGTCCCTCCACGACACGGTCACGGCACAACTCTGACCGCTTAGGGGTAGGGTAGCTCAGGTAGGACAGACACGTACTTGGTTGCCACGACCACAAATATCATAGTGCTTCGTGCTGTTCTTTCCGTGTCCGTTTAGTTTTTTTTGCGGACTGTATACGTAGCCTTTCTTTTCAATGGGTCCGCAAAAAAAAACGTTTTTGTATGTCCGTATTTCCGTTCCTGCCAAAAAATAGAACATTTCCTATTATTGTCCGCATTACGGACAAGGATAGTACTGTTCTATTAGGGGCCAGCTGTTCTGCTCTGCAAAATACGGACGTCATCCGTATTTTTTCTGAATCCATTTTTTTGCGGACAGCAAAATACATATGGTCGTGTGCATGAGGTCTAAAGGAGAATATAAGAAGAGACTTGAAAGCCCTTTAATTTCTCCCTGATGATTTTGGCTGCAGAAGCAGAAATAGATAGATAGACAGACAGACAGACAGATGTGCAACATTCCGTCCCCCAGGGCCAATCATGTCCCAGGTCTTTAGAAATGCTGAGTTGTGTGGTGTGGCCTCAATAGTTTTCTGTGTGTATACTGTTGCTCCCCCAGGCGTTGCTGTGATGCAATAAAGGGGATAAGTAATAGAGGAGGAGACTAAGTCGAATCCAGACTTTTTCAAAGTTCAACAGTAGAGATGAGCAAATTTCTCAAAAATTTGATTCGATTTGAATTTATTTGTGGCGAATCGCATTAAAAAACAGCTATTTCCTGGCTGGAGATAGCCTGAATAGTGGTGTAGAACACTGTGCCTTTGCAGTAACGCGCATAGGGAGTCAGCTGTGGTACTGAAACAATACAGTGAGTCAGTATGAAACGCAGATGACAGGCGTCACTCTTAGAATCACTGCACACTTCATTTATTTGGTCAGTTATGGGGCCCAAACTGACCAATTAACTCAAATGTGAACTCAGCCTTACAGGTCGATGTTAGGGTCAAGAAGAAGCACACTTTTTTTGCACCGTTGTCAGCTGATTGCACATAGATGTCTATAGAACCTGTTCTATTAAACACTTAGAAGTGGAGCCCCCCTGAGAGAGTGGAGCGGGTGTCAGCAGTAAGTTTGTGTTGAAGTCAATGATTATTTTGCCCTTCCTCTGATCTGTCAGAACAATAATCCCCGAAAATCGGATCCTGTCTGTCGAGCATTCGCCTTCACTCGGTCAGCATTTGGTCAGTAATCCATCAGTATTGCTAAAGCCCAAAAAAACAGGAGTGGATCCAAAACAGATGACACGTGACTATATTTGCATGTCTTCTGTGTTTTGCACCCACTCCTGCTTTTGTCTACCAAATTATAAGCCAATTCTGATGGGACC
Organism: Bufo gargarizans; assembly: GCF_014858855.1. Classification (NCBI taxonomy): domain Eukaryota; kingdom Metazoa; phylum Chordata; class Amphibia; order Anura; family Bufonidae; genus Bufo; species Bufo gargarizans. The sequence continues at coordinate 710,944,163 of NC_058080.1, read as the reverse complement.
ATAGAGGCCTTACAGCTGCTACACAGACAGGATCCGTTGTGCGTCTCATTTTTCCTTCCTTCTGACAGATCAGAAGAAGGGTCAAATAAATGATGATGATGTAAACCAGGTCAAAAAGGCAAAATAGTTTCCCATTCCTGGAGTGGTGAGGGTGGGAAATCCACAGTGTGGCCCAATGACAAAGTGTTGAGGTGGCAGCAGCATGAGGAGACCACAGAGTGGCCCAGTGACATAGTGTTGAGGTAGCAGAAGCATGAGGAGACCACAGAGTGACCCAATGACATAGTGATGAGCTGGCAGCAGCATGAGGAGACCACCGAGTAGTGAAGTGGCAGCAGCATGAGGAGACCACAGAGTGGCCCAGTGACAATAGTGAGGTGGCAGCAGCATGATGAGAAAACAGAGTGGACCAGTGACAGATTGGGGAGGTGGGGGGAAATACCAGTACCAGTTTAAGATGGTGGCATTAGGAGCACCTGCCAGCAGGTGTGGCATCAGGCGGGTGGCAGCATCAGAATAGTAGCTGAAGCAGGTAGCCAGAAGAAACAAGTCTCTTTTGTCAAAGTGTAGGTGTGGCACCATGGATGAACTAGTCTGATGCATCAGGCACTGGTGTTTGAAAATCCTGGCTGATCCACGCCTGATTCATTTTCACAAAGATCAGGTTTTCCACATTTTGGGTGGACAGGTGAGTACTCCTTGTGGTAACTATGGCCCCCGCCGCACTAAACACCCGCTCTGATGCCTCACTGATGGCCAGGCAGGAAAGCTTGTCTAGGGCAAACTCAGCCAGTTGCGGCCACAAATTGAGTTTGGTTGCCCATTAGTCCAGGGTATCTTCGATGTGGGGTAGAAGGGTGCACTCCAAATATACTACAACCTGCTGGTTCAGGTTCTGCTCTATGTCTAGCTGCTGCTGCTGGTGAGTAGTTCCTTCAGTAGGCGGGTGTCACGGAAGGTGTACAGGAAACAAGGAAACACAATGAATAAACGACTGACTGGATCCAAAACTAAGGAGCAAAAAGGGAGACCCCTGCATCAGACCTGGCTCTCTCCCTGACTGCTCAGCCTATGCGAAAATCCCAATGGTAGATGATCGCATATCCTCGTACCTCGACTGTATAACACCTGAACACCCTATAATAGTGAGGGGACACGACCACCGGCTCCCTACACTAGATACGGAGGGAGTCAGGGTCACCTGGGATCCAGCAAACAGAAAAACACAAATGAATGCACAACACTTATCTTGTAGAAGACTGAGAAGTAGGATCAGCATGCACACACACTCCAGGAAGTAATATAAACCGCAAACTGATGCACTATGGGGAGGAATTTAAAGGGATGCAATCAGTCCAACTACATGACAGCTGAGAGAGGCTAACGAGATGAGGAACTGAAAGCAAAACAAAGGAAGCTCAAGGAGGAGGTTCTGAAAGGCATCTGTCAGAGCTTCTCAGATGTCTGGTGGTGACAGCGGGTGAAGAAAACTGCTCATCAGCAACTCTAGACCTAAGTTGCTGCTGATTGAGTTGGTACTGCTCCTGCCCCCCACCTCCTTTTCCAGCAGCTATGGCAGTGGAACATGAGCGCAGAGGGCCCCCCGGGTCAGACTTGCGTGAGGATGGGAAAATGGCGCACAAAGGCAGCGGACAACTGACTACATAGGTGTCACGGTGGGGAGTGGGGGAGACCCCCCACCTTATAATGTCACCAGGTACTAGGCCGTAAACAGGGATAAAGAGCAGGTCACTTCCTATAGCCGCCCTAATCCTATCCCTGACCTCCTGACTTAATGAGCCGTTCCCGATGGTAAGGGGGCTCATACTGTCGAACCTGGGCCCTACTGACCCTATTGGTCCCTGCAATAAGGAAGTCAGGAATAAGAGACGGCCGATTTATCCATGACATGGATAAATTGGAGTCTCCCACAGGCCTAGTAACAGAAGGGAAAAGACCATATGCAGCAACTGGACGGCAGGTAAGTACACAGTGCAACAACAGAACACTAGCAACAACCAACACTTACCTGCCACAGCAGAGATGGAAAGAGGGCGCCAAACATCTACCCGGACCTCCGTGCGAACACCAGATGCATGGAAGCTCCAGGCAGCGCTGCATACAGGCTTATGGTTCAACAACAGACTGGGGAAAATATCAAACATCCATGCAGATCACAACACCAAACAGACCTGACATGGAACACCAGACATGACATAAACAACAAACCCCAACATTAACCACACCAATCAACATAACAGGTGAGGAAGGGAAAGGGGACAAGGGAGACAAATGATGTCCAACTAGGATGCCCTCACACAAGTAAGAATAGACATCAAGAAAGGAGCAGAGCTCCTACACATAAGCAGGCAAACAACAAACTGACATTCAGGCTCACAACACAGTATAAGAAGATCCAGAGGCCACACCCAGCTCCACCAAGCACACATCTTAACCCCGAACACACCAGGATGGGAAGGGACACACAACTTAAAGGGGAAGTGTCAAAACATGCAAAACAACCAGTTGTTGCCACCAGCAACAGGCATGCACGGCGAAAGAGTCATGGTCCACTACACCAGACCATGACACAGTCGTGATAATAGGATGTCCTCCCTCCCATTTTGGACCAGTAGCAAGGGTCTAACATGGTGGAGAGCCAGTAGTCACCCATCTGCCGAATGGTGACAAATACGGCAGTCACTACGCAAGCAAGTGAGCATTAAAGATGGCCTTGGGGTTCGCCCGGCAGTCATTTCACGGCAAACTTTGCTCGTTCGCGGTTCGCCGAACATGTGAACATATGGCGATGTCCGCCGGTGCCATATTTTTTTGCATTGTGCTGAACTTTGACCTATGATATATCCATCAGGTGGAACAGGACAGCCAATTGAGACATTTCAGCACATGTCTCAGTAAACCTGTTCTGGCAGCCATTTTACATTCTGTTTTTTGCCAGTGTAGGGACAGGTTGCTGTGTGGGGCAGGGACAGACTGTTAGGGACACCAAACACTAGCTAATAGGGCCACAAAAGTCCTTTTAAGGACTGGTATAGGTGTGCTATCAATAGGTGTGATATACTGAGGGGTGTGATATACTTATAAAATACTTTCTAATATAGAAAGTATATTATAGTGCATTTGTATTGTGCAGCAGTTGTGTGCAGTTCTGCTGCGATACTGAAGCTAGACAGAGGGACAAATGCTATTGGAATATCTAATTGCAACTGGTGTGATATACCTGTTGCCCCCCCCCCCCAAAAATGGATTAAGGTGTTTGATATACCTGCTTCCACCAAATATTGATTAAGGGGTTTGAAATACCTGCTTCCACCAAATACTTATTAAGGGGTTCTATTATATACATGTTTCCACAAAATACTGATAGATGGGATTAATATACCGGCTTCCACCAAATATAGATTGAGGCAAGCGATACACCGGCTTCCATTCCAGCCTTCAGCAAATACTCATTAGGGGTTCTATATACCTTTTTCCACAAAATACTGATAGAAGTGATTGATATACCAGCTTCAACCAAATATTGATTAAGGGGTTTGATATACCTGCTTCCAGCAAATACCCATTAAGGGGTTCTATATATCTGCTTCCACAAAATACTGATAGAGGGGATTGATATACCGGCTTCCACCAAATATAGATTGAGGCCTGCAATACAACGGCTTCCACCAAATATTGATTAAGGGGTTTGATAGACCAGCTTCCACCAAATACTCATTAAGGGGTTCTATATAACTGGTTCCACAAAAAATTGATAGAGGGGATTGATATACCGGCTTCCACCTAAAATTTATTGAGGACTGAGCTACACCAGCTTCCACCAAATATTGATTAAGGGCTTTGATATTCCTGCTTCCATCAAATACTCATTAAGGGGTTCTGTATACCTGTTTCCCCACAATACTGATAGAGGGGATTGATATACTGGCTTCCACCAAATATTGCTTGAGGCCTGTGATACAACAGCTTCCACCAAATATTGATTGAGGCCTGCGATATACCTGCCTCCACAAATACTGCTCTTCTGTTTTTACAAAATACTGATAGAGGGGATTGATATACTGGCTTCCACCAAATATTTATTAAGGGGTTTGATATACCTGCTTCCAGCAAATACTCATTAAGGAGTTCTATATACCTGTTTCCACAAAATACTGATAGAGGGGATCGATATACCGACTTCCACCAAATATAGATTGAAGCCTGCGATACAACGGCTTCCACCAAATATTGATTAAGGGGTTTGATATACCAGCCTCCACCAAATACTCATTAAGGTTTTCTATATAAATGTTTCCATAAAATATTGATAGAGGCGATTGATATGCCGGCTTCTACCTAAAATTTATTAAGGCCTGCGATACACCAGCTTCCTCCAAATATTGATTAAGGGGTTTGATATTCCGGCTTCCATCAAATACTCATTAAGGGGTTCTATATACCTGTTTCTCCAAAATACTGATAGAGGAGATTGATATACCGGCTTCCACCAAATATTGATTTAGGCCTGTGATACAACAGCTTCCACAAAATATTGATTAAGGGGTTTGATATAGCAGCTTCCACCAAATATTGATTGAGGCCTGCGATATACCTGCCTCCACAAATACTGCTCTTCTACAAGACTTTGTCACAGAGTCATTTTGAAAATGACAGGCAGAGAAATAGGCAGGCCATTCCACAGGGGTGGTAGGGGTCGGGCAGATGCACCAGGCCGGAGCCTAAGTGGGAAGTTGCAGAAGGTGCATGCAATTACGTCAAAGGATGCACCAGAGTTGGTTGAGTGGCTCTGCACCCTCCTCATCCTCTGTATCTGCACCCTCCTCACTCTCTGCTGTGTGCACACCCAAAGACACCACCACCACCATAGCCCCTCCACTCCCATCCATTTCCAGACCTTACCGATGTACAGCCATTCTTCAGATTAGGAGGAGGAGGTAGCAACAGCCGCCAACCAGTGATCTGACGACAGTACCCAGATCAGCCCAAGGGCGGAGGTCCCCGCTGTTGCTGCCTACTCCAAGATCTATAATGTCAGTGATGGTGAAGGTGACGATGATGACATGTTGATGAATGTCACGTGGGTGCCCACAAGAGAGGAAGAGGAGGGGAGTTCAGAGGGAGAGACAGAGCAGCAGATAGGAGTTAGAAGGAGGAGAAGCAGACAGAACTCGCAGTGCACAAGAGGCAAAAAGCAGACTGCAAATGTATCTGGAGCGAGCCATCCACCATGCACGGTCACATGTGGCTCCGAGGTATGTGGGCTTTTTTTAACGTGTCAGCTGCTGACAATAGTGTTGCCATCTGCAGCCTGTGCTGTCAATGCAAAAGTCGCGTTAAGCCTAACACTCACCTAGTGACGACCGCCTTAAGAAGGCACCTGACTCCCATCACCAAGCTCAGTGGGAGCAACACCGTCAGAACCCACAAAGCCACACTCCCGGCGCTCTACGTCCTGCCTTTTCTCCTTCTCCTCTATCCTCCAATTTCTCCTCCACTCCACTTTCCACTGTGCCGTCGTCGTGTTCATCTGGCAAAAGGCAGGCTTCCATGGCCCAAATGTTTGAATGTAAAAAGTTGATGACACCGGATAACCCTCTTGCCCACCGGCTAACTGCCAGCTTGTTGGAACTGCTAGCCGGCCAACTACTGCCATATAAACTGGTGGACTCAGAGGCCTTTAGAAAAAAAATTGCCATTGGCACACCGCAATGGAAGGTCCCCGGAAGGAAATATTTCTCCCAGAAGGGCATCCCAGAGCTTTATGGCCATGTTCAGCGGTAAGTGAATGTATTTCTGGCACATAGTGTCGGTGCCAAGATACATCTGACCACAGACACGTGGTCTAGCAAACACGGGCAGGGAAGGTACATAACTTTTGCTGCCCACTGGGTGAACCTTCTGACAACAGTCAAACATGCAACCCATGGCACCCGTGTGGATTTGGTGTTACCGCCACGGATTACATGCAGGCCTGCCTCTAGAGATGGCCTTGCGGTTGGCCCGGCGGTAGTTTCGTGGCGAACTTTGCGTGTTCGCTATTCGCCGAACATGCGAGCATAGGATATTCCCGCCCGCCATATTCTTTTACATTGTGAAGAACTTTGACCCATGACACATCCACCAGGTGGTACAGGACAGAAAATTTAGATGTTTCAGCACATGGACATACCCCCTACCTTATAAATAAACCTGATCTGGCTGCCATTTTACATTAATTCTTTTGCCAGTGTAGGGAGAGGTTGCTCTGTGGAGCAGGGACAGGCTGTTAGGGACCCCAAACGCTAGCTAATAGGGCCACAAAAGTCATTTTAAGGACTGGTATAAGTGTGCTATTGATAGGTGCGATACATAGAGGGGTGCGATATACTTATAATATATTTTTATAATGAGTCAAAAACATATAGATCTATATAGTGATCAACTGGAAGTCAGGGGCCTAGGGGCTAGGGGCTTACTAGAGCCATTTTAATATAGGGTAAGGTTCCGGACGGTGTCGCTCTTATCACGGCAGGTTGTCTGTGGTTAGGCTATCAGGGCCAGAATAGCACCCCCTGTAGGGAAATATCAGGGACAGTTCTTTGCCCACCCTGTCCTTCAATACCACATCATCATCTAGCCCAGGGATAGATGTTTTTTGCTTTCCCTCTGAGATTCATTGATGTGCACTGGAACCCCCTGGATTGTGGTAGGACATATGGTTTCTGATTTGGTGCCGCCGAGCACCTGATTTAGTGCCGCCGAGCACTTGTTATTGCCTACCACATCTATGCTTTTTGCTTAACTTTAATAATTAAATTTATTTTTATTTTGAGGGATATCTTTTCCATTCAAACGTCAGCAAAATGGGTCCGCATCCGTTCTGCAATTTTGCGGAACGGGTGCAGCCCTATTCATTTTCAGCGAGGCTGGAATGTGCTGTCCACAACCGCATTTGCGAATCGGCATCTGCACTTCCGTATCTGTGCTTCCGTTTCCGCAAAAAAATAGAACATGTCCTATTCTTGTCCGCAATTGCGGAATGCACACTGCCGGTGTCCTTGTTTTGCAGATCCACAAAACACTTACGAACGTGTGAATGGACCCTCATAATAACATTATTAAAGGTTACGTTATATATTTATGTGTATTCTAAAGGATTGCCTCCCATGTACAATGTTATAATATAATTTCTATGTTAGAAAGTATATTATAGTGCATTTGTATTGTGCGGCAGTTGTGTGCGGTTCTGCTGCGATACTGCAGGTATATAGAGGGACAAGCGTTATTGGAACAAATAATTTCTACTGGTGTGATATACCAGTCGCCCCCCAAAAAAAAATGATTGAAGCGGGGTGTTATATACCAATATACTTTCTTTATAGTGCATTTGGGTACTGTATAGTGCATTTGCGCATGCGCGTATGCAAAAATTATATTGCTGATATTTCGCATTGAAAAAAATAATGAATGGAGATCGCAAATTCGAAAAATACATCTGGTATGTCACTGTCCATGTTGTGGGACTATTTGGGCACTTCTAGTAATTATTTCTTGGCGGCAAATATGAGCTGAAGGTTTTTCAGGTTCGCCTGCCATTAAAATGAATGGGACCCGCTGCAAACTTGCGGTTCGCGAACATTTGATCGTGTTCGCGCGATCGCGTTCGCGAACCGTCCCGGCAGATTTTCGCCCATCACTACCTGCCTCTTCTTCGCCTACTCCATTCTCCATATCCTCCTCGGCTGACTCCTCCTTTTCCACTGCTACCGCCTCTTCCGCTACACCCCCCCAAGCTCTCAGAACCTATTCTTGTAGCTAACCCATCGACAGCCGCCCTCCGGATCTGGCCTCAGGGAACGCCTAGACCGACAGGTGTCCGACTACATTGGGTTAACGGCCGATGTGGACGCTCTGAGAAGCAAGGAATCCCCTGGGCGTGCAGGCTTGACCTGTGGCCAGAGCTAGCACAATTTGCCATGGAACTCTTGGCTTGCCCCTCGTCGAGTGTCCTGTCCGAAAGGACGTTCAGCACAGCAGGGGGGATCGTGACCGATAAGCACACTGGCCTAGCTCATGACAGTGTGGACTACCTCACATTTATAAAAATCAATGAGGCATGGATCTCGGAGAAATTCAAAACTTGAGACAACCACGTTTAATTGAATTTCCTCATGCCAGCCAACACACATCTTCCACCCGGAACATAAAATGGTCCCTGTTTTATGTAAAAACAGTATAAAAGTCATTTTCTGTCCTGTGAATGCCTAATGTTTGAGGCCTGTACTCCACTGGCCTGCAGCAAAATTGTTATCAAATGACCGTCTAATATATCTTCAGCCACATAGTCACTTGATCTTTTCTGTACGGTGAATGCATAATTTTTGTGGCCTGTAATCTAACTGCCCAACAGTAAAATTGTTATACGGTGACCGCCTAATGTACCTCCAGCCACATAATTGATTGTTCTTTTCTGTACGGTGAATGCATAATGTTTGTGGCCTGTACTCCACTGACCTGCAGTAAAATTGATATCAAATGACCGTCTAATGTACCTCCGGCCACATAATTACTTGATCTTTTCTGTCCGGTGAATGCCTAATGTTTGGGGCCTGTACTCCACTGGCCTGCAGTAAAATTGATATCTAATGACCGTCTAATATACCTCCAGACACATAATCAGTTGATCTTTTCTGTATGGTGAATGCATAATTTTTGGGGCCTGTAATCTAACTGCCCAACAGTAAAATTGTTATACAGTGACCGCCTAATGTACCTCCAGCCACATAATCGCTTGTTCTTTTCTGTACGGTGAATGCATAATGTTTGGGGCCTGTTCTCCACTGGCCTGCAGTAAAATTTATATCTAATGACTGTCTAATATACCTCCAGCCACATAATTACTTGATCTTTTCTGTACGATGAATGCATAATTTTTGGGGCCTGTAATCTAACTGCCCAACAGTAAAATTATTATACGGTGACCGCCTAATGTACCTAAAGCCACATAATTACTTGTTCTTTTCTGTACGGTGAATGCCTAATGTTTGGGGCCTGTACTCCACTGGCCTGCAGTAAAATTGTTATCCACTGACCATCTAATATAACACCAGCCACATAATCACTTGATCTTTTGTGTCCGGTGAATGCATAATGTTTAGCGCCTGTTCTCCACTGGCCTATAGTAAAATTGATATCCAATGACCGTCTAATAAACCTCCAGCCACATAATCACTTGATCTTTTCTGTATCGTGAATGCATAGTTTTTGGGGCCTGTAATCTAACTGGCAAACAGTAAAATTGTTATACAGTGACCGCCTAATGTACCACTAGCCAAATAATCACTTGATCTTTTCTGTACGGTGAATGCCTAATGTTTGGGGCCTAAACTCTACTGGCCTGGCAGTAAAATTCAGTCTATACCTTGCTGTTGGATATATCCTTTGTTGATAAGGGGGATAGCGGTGACCAAGAGTATATCAAGGTTTAAAATCATAACCATATCTCTGTGGTCTATTTCTATGTTGCTGAGACTCTTTAGATTTATAGGACTTCTGCTGTAGAGGGACCTCATAATGTATCTTGCTGTGAGTTTGAGTATTCTCGTTATTTAATGCCATTGTCTCTTTCTTTGATTCCTCATCGTGTGAGCACTTCTCTATTACTCCTTTGGATTTCCATTTATACACCTTATTAAGCCAATAATCTTCCACTATTTTTATATATTTCTTATGTTTTTTTGTTTTTACATCTGCTTCTATTTTTTTGAAAGGTTCTAACTTCTCATGAATGTCATCAATCACTTTATTAATCTGTTTAAGTTTATCCTTTCTCCTTTTAATAATAAAACACATCACATTAAAACCGCACTGATTCATTAGTTTTTCCCATTCTTCCAAATCACTAGCATCATCAGAACTGCGACCTTTAAAGGGATTTTCTCCTCTGCTAAATATCTCTCCAATGTAATCACATCCCACGTGGTCTTCACCTCTTGAGTCATGTGATTTTCTAGTTGTATGAAAATACCCTCCAAATCGTTAGGTTGCTTATTTTCATATTCTAATGAAAATACTTCCTCTATATTACATTTAAAACTTGATCTAAAATAAAAGATATCTATGAATAAACTGATCGGGGATGCCACCAATTAAACTATCAAAGTATAAATAAAAATAACCCCCCCAAAAAAAAAACTGAAGAAAAAAAATCGCATATAAGCACTTACAAACACAAAACACAGACAATAATCTGCAACAAAAGTTACAGTCCCCAGATCAGTATTGTCCTTTTGCGCTGCAGTTTTTCTTGTGAGGTGGGTAGGGGGCCCTTCACAAATACCCAATGTATATAATATAGAAAACCGCGCTGCTTTAATTTGAGTGCGGTTCACACTGAGAGAGACAAAAGGTGTTTTGATGTGATTCCTCAGTTTTGGTTCCCACTAAGGCCGATGATCAGATCTCCTAAAAGTTCTCTGCCGGATCTCATTACCGGAATTAACAACGCAAGTGTGAAAGTAGCCTTAGCCAGTTTTCCTTTGCAGCAGTATTGATAAATCTCCCTCATTGATTTATTAAAGAAAGGTCATTTTAAAAGTCCTTAATTGAAAGTCTACAAACACAACATACTGGGACGGCCAGTGCCAGGGCTCCTACAAATTACGAGAAATAGAGATATATTGGACTCTTTGCAGCATTTGTATTATTCCTATACATGTAAATTTGAAAAAAAAAATGTTTTGTTTAGTTTTGATAAAAAACATCTTCAAACTGTAACTATAACTTTATTCAGATGTATGTGTCTCCATGGTTACAGACTACAAACAAAACCTATGTGTAGTCTCCCTACTTTTCTGCTGTAGTCTGTAGGTTATTAGCAGAAGGGGTGGAGAAACACATGACTGCAGGATCAGACTACTTAGGGTATGTTTGTAGCCTGTGACTGTTAAGATGCATGGCTCTGCATTAGGGTTGAGCAAATTTTTCTCATTAGCAAAAGTTCTTTAACTGTGACGAGCTATACCCACAGGATGGAGAAGTATCTACCTACCTGTTGATTGACAGGGCTGGACATCTCTCATCATGTTTGGCCACTGCTCTGAATAGCAGTGCAGGCGCAGAGACACTGCTTCCACCACCGGAGCAGCAACTGCACAAGCGCCTCTTCACTTCCGAGTAGCAGCACATAAACAGTCCTGAAGCGGGAGCCTCCCTTGATGTCCGGCCCTCAATCACTAGGCAGGTGGACAGTTCTTCACCTATGGTGACAGCCCCTCACAGGTGAAGAATTTTAACTAATGAGACAAATCAATTAATTAGAATCAATTTGCTCATCTGTACTCTGAAAATAAGCTCATTTTCTATTTTAACTGTATTAGGATAGGTCATAGCATACCAAGCACAGCACCATACATTGTATAGTGGCTATCTTTACATTAGCATCAAGCTGTCCCCAATGGGGCTCACAATCTAAGTTCTCTATGTGAGAGGAAAGCAAAGTACCTAGAGGAAACCCAGGCAAACACAAGTAGAACGAACAAACATCATGCAGATGTTGTCCTTGGTTGGATTCGAACCCAGGACCCCAGTACAGCAAGGAACCAGTGCTAACTACCAAGCCACCATGCTGACCATGCAACATCACTGGCCCAGGAGATAGCCGCAGTGCTCACCAGGACACTACTTCCTCTACAAACAGCTGATCAAATGGTAATGCCAGAAGTCAGCCCCCCCCCTCCCCACTAATCACATATTGATGACCTTTCCTGAGGATAGGCCATCAATATTTTGCACTTAGAACAATAATGACAATATTGACCTTATCCTGTTTCTTTTTTGTTTTTTCCTAGTTTTTATGCTCAGTCTACAGTCTATACTTTTTTTTTTTCCTTACAAAACACAACTTAAATCAATGTAAGGCATGGGAGCTATTGACTCTGATAAATTTGTGAAGCGTCCTCAGGCATTTAGGAAGTTTGGCACATCTTAAATTACTGTAACAAATAAAGGTTATTCTCTGCTGCAACATTCTAACTCCCAGTTGTATTTTGCAGAGAGCAGTCTACTGAAATGTGATGATGGAGAGGATTTTGGTCAAGGGAGAGGTGTTGTATTTAGGTCCCTTGGACAGCTCCCAAGTATATGATCTTCATAAATGTCACAATGTTTCTAGCCTTAGATCATTGAGAAGCAATCATGTCCACATCGCCTCTCATAAAAAGAGATTTTGCAGTGAACAATTTCTTTTGTGTTGCATCGTATCTGGAAATAGAAGCTCGTTAAACCCCTCCAATCTATATTTCTCTAATGACAGAACAGTTAGAGCAGACAAAAGGACGCATAAAGTCTGCAATGAAAAGGTAAAAGACTTTACTACTGAGATTAAACATCTCATTACAATTTTTAAGTTTCTGCTGTTTTTTGGAGGTAAAATAGGGAAAAACAGAAACTTCAATAGTGACCTTCAGATTTATAATAACGCTGCAGGAATCGGTAGTAGCAAAGAGCAAATTTATCAAAATTAGATTTGGATTCGATTCAAGTCTGAATAAATTCTACACAAATTGCAAGTGCTCCAATTGCCCTGAACAGTCGTGGATGACATTCTGGGGTCTCCTGGAACTGTATGCAACTCATTCAATTTCCAGCTCTAAAACTCCAAGCCAGCATTAGTAATCTTAACCTCTGACCAACTGCTACTGTACATGTACAGCAAAAGTCAGGTCTTTAAGTAGACACCCGCTTGAAAGTGCAGTGGGCGCCGCAACCACTAGGTGTTGTCACGAATAGGGGGTAGGGAAAGGTGTAAAACTGACTTCAGCCACACATCTGTCCCTGCCTACTTGCACTTACCCGTCCAAGGTAATGGAGCACCACTGAGCGGCGATCCCTAACCTGAATAAATGTGGGAGAGACAAACAAAACAGACACAGAGTGGTCAAGCAAGCAAGGTCTAAACCAGGAGGTCAAGGCGGCACCAGGGGGGAAAGTGGAAGGCAAGTCATAACACAAACCAGGAGTCAATACGAGGAGAAGCAACTAGACACAGGGAGCAGACGAGGACAAGTCAAAGGCTAAGTAGGAGTCAAATACTAGTAAATGCAACCAGACAATAGGAGCAAGCGAGGACAAAGTCGATAAACGAGCCGAGATTCAAAATAGCAAAACAGGAATATCACAGAAGAAGATTCACAAGGTATAGGACCTTAATCACAGGCAACCTGTGGCCAGCAGGCTGCCTGTTAAATAGAGGAGAGAAGGAGTCATGTGACGTGGCCAGCGTCACATGAATCGTTCCCCTGCATCCACCTGAGCGCCGAGTGCCCAGCTCGGCGCTCAGACTCCTCACAGTAACCATGGGAGCGGAGGATTCCGGCCACGCTAAGGAGGCGTGTGTGGCCGGTCCTCCCCACCCACCGTTGCTCTGGAGACAAGGATGCAGCGCACGTCCTTGCTCCAAACTCACCGCAGGACACCCGCAACCCTGAGGTGGAGGAGCCTGAAGCTGGCGCCCTGTGACGTACCTCCCCTTCTATGAGGGGCACTGGACCCGAAGTCGCTGGGGATGGTTTTTCAGGATGAGCAAGATGATATTTTTTTATCAACCTCGTAGCATGAATCCTATTCACTGGCACACAGGACCCTTCCTCGGGTCCATAACCCTTCCAATGGACCAGGTATTGACATGAGTTACGAACTTTCCTAACATCAATGATTTTAGAAATAATAAATTCATTTTGATCATTCACCTGTACCGGGGAAGGGACTGCCTGAGATGGAACTATGGGCAAAATATATTTCTTAAGCAATGATTTATGAAATATGTTGTGAATACGAAACTAGTCTGGCAGTTTCAAATTAAATGATATGGGATTAATAATGTCGAGAATTTCATATGGTCCAACAAATTGCGGCGCAAATTTCCTGGAAGACACATTTTACAACAAATTTTTGGTGGACAACCAAACCTTTTCCCCAACCTTAAAATCTACCCCTTTGGAACGCTTCCTATTAGCTTTAATTTTCTGAACTTCCTGAGCCTTTTCCAGGTTCATTTTAACCCAAGCCCAGACTGTGCACAGTTCTGAAGTTACAATATCAGCTTCAAGATTAGGTCAGGAAATCGATGAACAAGGATGGAAACTAAAATTACAGAAAAACTTAGACACTCCAGTGGAAGAGTTCACATGGTTATTGATGGCGAACTCCGCCAAAGGAAGATATTTCACCCATAATTGCTGATTATCAGAGATGTAAGATCTTAAAAATTGTTCAACAGCCTGATTCAACCATTGAGTCTGTCCATAGTCTCGGGATGAAAAGCTGACAAAAAGGACAATGATATCTCACATCTCTGACAAAAGGCTCTCCAAATCTTAGAAACAAACTGAACACCCTGTCAGATACAATGTTCTCAGGAACTCCATGCAATTGTACCACTTGCTCAATAAAAACTGAAGCCAGAGTCTTGGCATTTGGGAGCTTGGACAGAGGAACAAAGTGTGTACCATTTTACTAAACCTATCAACCACTACCCAAACCACAGATTTTCCCTCAGAGGGTGGCAAGTCAGTAATGAATAGAGATGGCCTTGCGGTTCGCCCGGCGGTAATTTCGCGGCGAACTTTGTGTGTTCGCGACATATGTAGAAATATGTAAAAACTCCCGCCATATTCTTTTACATTGTGAAGAAATTTGACCCATGACACATCCATCAGGTGGTACAGGACAGCCAATTGAGACATTTCAGCACATGGACATACCCCCTACCTCATAAATAAACCTGATCTGGCCGCCATTTTACATTCAGTGTTTTGCCAGTGTAGGGAGAGGTTGCTGTGTAAGGGCAGGGACAGGCAAACGCTAGCTAATAGGGCCACAAAAGTCATTTTAAGGACTAGTATAGGTGTGCTATCGATATGTGTGATACACAGAGGGGTGCGATATACTTATACTTTTATAATGAGTCAAAAACACATAGATCTATATAGTGATCACCTGGAAGTCAGGGGCATATGGGGTAGGGGCATAGGGGGTAGGGGCATACTAGGGCCATTTTTATAAAGGGTAAGGTTCCGGACGGGTCGCTCTTATCAGGGCAGGTGGTCTGTGGTTAGGCTATCAGGGCCATAATAGCACCCCCTATAGGGCAATATCAGGGACAGTTCTTTTCCCACCCTGTCCTTCAATACCACATCATCATCTAGCCCAGGGATAGATGTTTTTTTTTGCTTTCCCTCCTGGATTCATCGATGTGCACTGGAACACCCCGGATTGTGGTAGGACATATGGTTTCTGATTTGGTGCCGCTGATCACCTGATTTAATGCCGCCAAGCACTTGTTATTGCCTACCACATCTATGCTTTTTGCTTAACTTTAATAATTTAATTTATTTTCATTTTGAGGGAAATTGTTTCCATTCACACGTCCGCAAAATGGGTCCGCATTCGTTCCACAATTTTGCGGAACGGGTGCAGACCAATAAATTTTCAATGGGGCCGGAATGTGCTGTCCGCATCTGCATTTGCAGATCCGCACTTCCGCATCTGTGCTTCCGTTTCCGCCAAAAATTAGAACATGTCCTATTTTTGTCCGCAATTGCAGACAAAATTAGGCATTTTCTATTATAGTGCCGGCGATGTGCGGTCCACAAATTGCAGAATGCACATTGCCGGTGTCCGTGTTCTGCGGATCCGCAAAACGCTGACAGACGTGTGAATGGACCCTCATAGTAAAATTATTAAAGGTTACGTTTTATCTTTATGTATATTCTAATGGATTGCCTTCCTTGTACAATGTTATAATATACTTTCTATGTTAGGTTCTGCTGTGATACTGCAGGTATATAGAGGGACAAGCATTATTGGAACAAATAATTTCTACTGGTGTGATCTACCAGTTATCCCCACCAAAAAACAGATTGAAGCAGGGTGTTATATACCAATATACTTTCTTTATAGTGCATTTGGGTACTGTATAGTGCATTTGCGCATGCGCGTACGCGAAAATGATATTGCCAATATTTTGCATTGAAATTTTTTCTTATGGAGATCGCAAATTTTAATAATACATCTGGTATGTCACTCTGCATGTTGTGGGACTATTTGCGCACTTCTAGTAATTATTTCTTGGCTGCAAATATGAGCTGAAGGCTTTTCAGGTTCGCCTGCAATTAAAATGAATGGGACCAGCCGCAAACTTGCGGTTTGCGAACATTTGATCGCGTTCACGCGATCGCGTTCGCAAACTGTCCCAGCAGATGTTCGTCCATCACTAGTAATGAAATCCATAAAAATATGTGACAGGGGTTTACTAGGAATAGGTAGTGGTTGTAACTCACCAGCAGGACGTTTTCTAGGAGTCTTGGACCTGGCACATACCTTGCAAGTAGAGACAAATGAACTGACATCCCTTGATAACGTGGGCCACCAATAAGACCTGGACACCAGTTCCCTGGTGGCCTCAATACTGGGATGACCACATAAAACAGAATCATGGAATTTACCCAGCAGCCGGAGATGGAAATGCCCTGGAACAAATAACTTATCTGTGGGTGTCTGCGCTGGAGCTAGGTGTTGTGCTGCCTCAATATTAGAAGCAAGATCGGCGGATAATGATGCCACAATGATGTTAGCCGGTAAGATGGGTTCAGTAGGAGAGTCAGGAGGTTTGAGATAAAGCATCAGCTTTCACATTTTTACTTCCTGGGCTGAAAGTAATAGATAAGTTAAAATGCGTGAAGAATAGTGCCAATCTGGCTTGGCGAAGATTCAGACATTTCACGGATTCAAGAAATAATAAATTTTTATGGTCAGTAAGAACAGTGATACAATGTTTGGCCCCCTCCCAAAAATTTCTCCACTCCTCAAATTCACATTTAATGGCTAACAATTCACGATTACCAATATCATAATTCCTCTCAGTAGGAGAGAATTTTTGGGAAAAAAATGCACAGGGTCTTAGGTTAATGAGGTTAAAGGATCCCTGAGAAAGAACTGCCCCCACCCCATCTTCAGAAGCATCCACCTCCACTCTAAAAGGTTTTTCCTGATCCAGCTGAATCAAGACTGGGGCCTTCCTAAAATATTTTTTACGGGTTTCAAAGGCTTCAGTGGCCTCCAAAGGCCAATTAACAAGATTGACACCCTTCTTAGTAAGGTCGGTCAAGGGTTTAGCAATTACCGATTATTTTTTTTGCTTAACTTACGGCAATAATTGGAAAACCCTAAAAAGCGCTGTAGAGCTTTAAGGGAGGATGGTCTCACCCAGTCCTGAATAGCCTGTACCTTTCCCGGATCCATCTTAAACGAGTGTGGAGTGAGGATATAGCCTAGATACAAAATTTCTTACACTTCAAAAATAAATACAGTACAGACCAAAGGTTTGGACATACCTTCTCATTCAAAGAGTTTTCTTTATTTTCACGACTATGAAAATTGTAGATTCACACTGAAGGCATCAAAACTAGGAATTAACACATGTGGAATTATATACATAACAAAAAAGTGTGAAACAACTGAAAATATGTCATATTCTAGGTTCTTCAAAGTAGCCACATTTTACTTTGATTACTGCTTTGCACACTCTTGGCATTCTCTTGATGAGCTTCAAGAGGTAGTCACCTGAAATGGTCTTCCAACAGTCTTGAAGGAGTTCCCAGAGATGCTTAGCACTTGTCGGCCCTTTTGCCTTCACTCTGCGGTCCAGCTCACCCCAAACCATCTCGATTGGGTTCAGGTCTGGTGGCTGTGGAGGCCAGGTCATCTGGCGCAGCACACCATCACTCTCCTTCATGGTCAAATAGCCCTTACACAGCCTGGAGGTGTGTTTGGGGTCATTGTCCTGTTGAAAAAAAAATGATGGTCCAACTAAACGCAAACCGGATGGAATAGCATGCCGCTGCAAGATGCTGTGGTAGCCATGCTGGTTCAGTATGCTTTCAATTTTGAATAAATACCCAACAGTGTCACCAGCAAAGCACCCCCACACCATCACACCTCCTCCTCCATGCTTCACGGTGGGAACCAGGCATGTAGAGTCCATCCGTTCACCTTTTCTGCGTCGCACAAAGACACGGTGGTTGGAACCAAAGATCTCAAATTTGGACTCATCAGACCAAAGCACAGATTTCCACTGGTCTAATGTCCATTCCTTGTGTTCTTTTGCCCAAACAAGTCTCTTCTGCTTGTTGCCTGTCCTTAGCAGTGGTTTCCTAGCAGATATTCTACCATGAAGGCCTGATTCACACAGTCTCCTCTTAACAGTTGTTCTAGAGATGTGTCTGCTGCTAGAACTCTGTGTGGCATTGACCTGGTCTCTAATCTGAGCTGCTGTTAACCTGCGATTTCTGAGGCTGGTGACTCGGATGAACTTATCCTCCGCAGCAGAGGTGACTCTTGGTCTTCCTGGGGCGGCCCGCATGTGAGGCAGTTTCTTTGTAGCGCTTGATGGTTTTTGTGACTGCACTTGGGGACACTTTCAAAGTTTTCCCAATTTTTCGGACTGACTGACCTTC
The DNA here is from genome assembly GCF_014858855.1 of Bufo gargarizans. NCBI lineage: Eukaryota > Metazoa > Chordata > Amphibia > Anura > Bufonidae > Bufo > Bufo gargarizans. Next base: position 710,925,645 of record NC_058080.1, on the reverse strand, counting down.
ATTTCTTAAAGTAATGATGGCCACTTGTTTTTCTTTACTTAGCTGCTTTTTTCTTTCCATAATACAAATTCTAACAGTCTATTCAGTAGGACTATTAGCTGTGTATCCACCTGACTTCTGCACATCGCAACTGATGGTCCAAACCCCATTTATAAGGCAAGAAATCCCACTTATTAAACCTGATAGGGCACACCTGTGAAGTGAAAACCATTTCAGGTGATTACCTCTTGAAGCTCATCAAGAGAATGCCAAGAGTGTGCAAAGCAGTAATCAAAGCAAAAGGTGGCTACTTTGAAGAACCTAGAATATGACATATTTTCAGTTGTTTCACACTTTTTTGTTATGTATATAATTCCACATGTGTTAATTCTTAGTTTTGATGCCTTCAGTGTGAATCTACAATTTTCATAGTCATGGAAATAATGAAAACTCTTTGAATGAGAAGGTGTGTCCAAACTTTTGGTCTGTACTGTACATTTCTCTAACTTGGCAGATAATAGTTTTTTTCTTTGAATATTAAACACTAATCTAATGTGCATAACATGAGAATCCCAATTCGAAGAAAAAAATCTAAATATCATCAAGATAAACAATCATAAATATACCAATAAATTCTCTGAAAATATCATTCATAAAATTTTTAAAAATGACAATAAAGAACCCCGCCCCCATAGTGGACACAGAGGGTCTAATGTGTCTTTTAATTAGGCTCTCCTTAATATATTCCCTCATGGAATTGCGCTCTGGACCAGATAAATTATATATTGGGCCCTTAGCAAACCTGGACCTACCACTAAATCAATAGAACAGTCATAAGATCTATGAGGGGGCAGACTCTCTGGGTCAGATGAGGAGAACACATCAGCAAATTCCTCGACATATGAAGTTAAGGTCTTAGATTCTGCAGAGACACCCGCCTGTACAATGGATAAACAAGAGTTACATTTAGCACCCCATTTCTCAAGCTCTCCTCTGGTCCAATTAATGACAGGGTTGTGCAATTGGAGCCAGGGCATACCTAAAACCATTTCAGCTGGCAAATTCTCCAAGATCAAAAAAGAGCAATTCTCAGTGTGACTCACAGATTTCCACTGGTCTAAGTCAAAGTTATCTCAGATGTGCAAAACTTAACAGTTCCTCCCAACAAAGGGGTGGAATCAATGGATACAATGTAAATTGGTCTGGGAAGGGCTAAAATAGGTATCCCCACTTGAAATCAATAAAGTTAGAGGCCGACCCAGAATTGATTAAGGCATTACCTGAACCCCTGTTAAATCCTAACAAAATAGTAACAGGTACCAATAATTTATTTTTAACCACCCCAGGGAGTACCTTGTCTTTCGATTTCTCTGGTTTGGGTGATCTTCTGGAAGGAGGGCCCTTGGGACACTGCTGGATCCAATGATCGGAGTCACCACAGTAGAAACATGTACCACGGCGGGGGCGTTGGTCTCTTTTAGTCATACCAAGCTGCATAGGTTCATCAGTACAAGGCTCGGACTTGCCCCCCACAGGACTGGGCTCTGGTTGGGACATAACCTGTGGAAAAAACAGATGCTCACGCTGTCTCTCCCTAATGCGTCTGGGGAGAAGGATAAAGGTCCCAGGAGAAGGATAACATACTAACATGTCTTTAAGGGTCTCAGACAGACCAGATCTGAACTGGCTTTTGAGAGCAGGTTAATTCCAACCAGAGGGGATGCACCATTTTCTAAACTGAGTACAGTAGTCATCTACAGGTCAGTCACCCTGCAAGAGATTTTAGCTGACTCTCCGCTGCAGTTGCTCTGTCTGGTTCATCATATAGAACCCCAAGGGCCTGAAAAAAACGCATCAACTGATCTAAAACACTGACAGTCGTGGGGTAACGAAAACGCCCACTCCTGGGGGTAGCCTTGTAATAAGGAGATAATAATTCCCACTCTTTGTTGTACAGAACCAGAAGAATGGGGCCACAGACGGAAATACAGTTTACAACTCTCCTTAAAGGTTAAAAAACTATTGCGATCCCCCGAGAACCGATCTGGAAGCTTAACATGGGGTTCCGCCTGAAGTGCAGCTTCCTGCCCTTGTAACCTCTACCCTAATTACTTAACAATCTGGGCCAGGTTCTGGACATGATCCGTGAGAGTTTGCAACAGATCCATAGTAAAATAAAGTAGGCCTGTAATTCTGTCACGAATAGGGGGTGGGGAAAGGTGCAAAACTGACTCCAGCCACACCTCTGTCTACTTGCACTTACCCATCCTAGGTAACAGAGCGCAACTGGGCGGCGATCCCTAACCTGAGTAAGTGCTGGAGAGACAAACAAGACAGACAAACACAGAGTGGTCAAGCAAGCAATGTCAAAACCAGGAGGTTAAGGCAGCACCAGGGGGAAAGCAGAAGCCAAATCAGAACACAAACTAGGAGTCAATACCAGGAGAAGCAACTAGACACAGGGAGCAGGCGAGGACAAGTCAAAGGCTAAGCAGGAGTTAAATACCAGGAAATGCTACCGGACAATAGGAGCAAGCGAGGATGAAGCTCCATAAAAATAACTATAAAAAAATGTATGGGGGTTAGAATATGGGAAGCATTTTTATTTTTTCTGGTATCGTGATTAGAGATGAGTGAAGTTCAAAATTCAATTCGGCAGCTTTGTCAAATAAAAAAAAATAACTTGCTTTGTGACAAATTACTTAATCACAAAGTGCATTTCTTTGAAGATAGTGGGTGCAATGACAGGGAATATGCATCTGAGATCCATATTAAAGCATTTTATTGTTTGTGAATAAAAAAATTAAATCATACTTACCTTATCCATTTGATCGTGAAGAGGCGACCACGGCCATCTTGCTTGAATATCCAGCACAAAATCTTGTCATACATCACTTTTTTATCTTTACCGCCATTTCAGGGAAAATCGATTTGTTACCACGAAGCACGACGAAATTCAGCTTTGTGGGGAACCTAATTTTTCCTGAAATTCAGATGGAAGTACATTTTGTGAACACTCAACACTAGTTGTAATCATACAAGCCGCAAGAATTAAGGTAACAGGTCAATTTTACAACATAGGGAATGCCTTAAAAACAAAACCCATAAAACTGTGGTAGAAATGCATTTTTTTTCTAATTCTACCCCATCTGGAATGTTTTTCCAGCTTCCCACTACATTGTATCCAATATTAAATGGTGCCATTAGAAAGGTAAATGTGTCCCTCAAAACAACATGCATAGAACTATGTGAACGGAAAAATTAAAAAGTTATGGCTCCAGAAAGGTGAAAGTGAAAAAAGAAAACACAAAAAACTAAAATCGTCTCGTTGAGAAATAGTTAAACTGACAGTGACATATATGTCTATGGTATGGGTGAACGCATGGCTGTTGGTGGTAACAATTTATTTAAAAGCAAGCTGCATTGAAGGAGTTTGGTTTAAAAAAAGCTTTGAAAAATGTTTGCTTTTTAGCAGCAAATGCCAGCTGGTATGTAAACACACACACACACACATTGCCTGGGCTCATGTGATCCTCCTTTTTCATATTTCCTGTCTTCTGGTCTGAAAAATGATTGACCCTAATCCTATTACTATGCCTAACCGTAATACTAATTCTTACCCTAATAAAGACCCTAATACTAATCTTAACCGTAGTAATATTCCATACACTTCATTATCGATGAGTGAAAACAGAAAAACTGAGCGGAGGAGGAAGAGTCTGAGCGGGAGAACAAGTAACTGATTAGGAGAATGACAAGAACACTATATTGGTTGTGGATGCAGCCTGTATGCCAGAAGAAGACCAGGAGTAGGAGGACAGACTTATTTTGGTTGCTGGCCAGTTCTATTTTCCCACGGCATCTGGTGATGCGTGGAACTGCACATTTTAAAAACTAGACCAAATTTTATGGACAGCTGGCTATAAATAGTAACACTATAGAACAGTGTAAAATCCGGGTGCGACTTTTACCACTATTAAGTGGTATGGCAGCAACTACGCCACCAGCAACATTGCTAGGTGGGGGTTTAAGCTTGCTCATATGCTAATTGCTGGTGAATAGTTAAAATAGTTTTGCATTGAATAGTTTTTTCAGAGTTACGCATTCCGTTATAGATGTCTCACGATGGAATGAAGGACAAGGAGGAGGTGTCTGAACAGGAGAAGAAACAGCTGATAATTTTAGAGAGGAGCGAATTTCTTAAATGTTCGATTCGGCTAATTCGCCGAATTTCACAAAACAATTTGCTTCGTGACTAATTACTTTGTGACGAAGCCCATTTTTTTGTAAGTAGTGGCTGCAATGACAGGGAGCGGCGATAGCGCCGCCCCCGCCATTGTACCCCTCAGATGCCTCGTTCATGCATGATCGCCGAATCTGTGTGTAAAATTAACAATAAAAAATATTTTTTTATCAAACTTACTGCCTCCATTTGCTCTCGATGGGCCGGCCGCCACCATCTTGCTTGAAGATCTCGGCCGAAATTCTGTACGGCGCGAGATTACATCATCAAGCTGGCTGCCGTGATGATGTAATCTCGTGCCACACAGGATTTCGGCTGAGATCTTCAAGCAAGATGGAGGCTTGCGGTCCTTCACAAGCAAATGGAGGAGGTAAGTTTTACATTTTTTAGTTTTTTATACTATTACAGGTTAAATTGATTTGCTGACACAAAGCACAAGGAAATTTGGCTTCTAGGTGAATCGACTTTATCCTGAAATTTGGATCGAATTGCACTTCGTGGGATTCGATTCGCTCATCTCTAATAATTATGACAAGGACACATACTACTTGGGGACACAGGCTGGCTGCCACAAATAAGACCAGAAGAAGGAGGATAGACTTGTTCAGATTTAGGATACTATCCAGTTCTATTTTCCCACGAGATCCAGTAATGTCACCTCATGTGCTGCAATAAACCTCTGTACCTATGTTTGTATTTGAATGCCTACAACTTATTTTATTCCTTCACAACGTGCCGGCCTTGTGGAGAAAAACTGCCTATAGTATGGGAGATACTATACTCAAACAGAGCTAGAGGCAGTTGAGACACATTTTCACATTAGACACATTTTTAGCCTGTGCATACACAATAGAAGCAGATCTGGACGTTCTATTGGGGTGCTGGCAATGAGCCTATGAACTGTAGAAACCTTTTTTACAAAACAAATAAAAGCTGGCTGATTGTTTAGGGCTCTTTCACACTTGCGTTCTTTTCTTCTGGCATAGAGTTCCGTCGTCGGGGCTCTATGCCGGAAGAGTCCTGATCAGTTTTATCCTAATGCATTCTGAATGGAGAGAAATCCGTTCAGGATGCATCAGGATGTCTTCAGTTCAGGACCGGAAAGTTTTTGGGCCGGAGAAAATACCGCAGCATGCTGCGATTTTTGCTCCGGCCAAAAATCCTGAACACTTGCCGCAAGGACGGATCCGGAATGAATGCCCATTGAAAGGCATTAATCCGGATCCGGCCTTAAGCTAAACGTCGTTTCGGCGCATTGCCGGATCCGACGTTTAGCTTTTTCTGAATGGTTACCATGGCTGCCTGGACGCTAAAGTCCTGGCAGCCATGGTAAAATGTAGTGGGGAGCAGGGGAGCAGTATACTTACCGTCCGTGCGGCTCCCGGGGCGCTCCAGAGTGACGTCAGGGCGCCCCACGCGCATGGATGACGTGCTCGCATGGCACGTCATCCATGCGCATGGGGCGCTCTGACGTCACTCTGGAGCACCCCGGGAGCCGCACGGACTGTAAGTATACCACTCCCCCTCTTCCCACTACTACTATGGCAACCAGGACTTTAATTGCGTCCTGGCTGCCATAGTAACACTGTACGCATTTTGAAGACGGATACATCTTCAAATGCTTTCAGTTCACTTGCGTTTTTCCGGATCCGGCGTGTAATTCCGGCAAATGGAGTAAACGCCGGATCCGGACAAGGCAAGTGTGAAAGAACCCTTATATGGAAAAAATATGCGTTTATTGAAGAATTGTGTAATGTACAGTAGAAATTTCCACCAAGTTGTATGAAGCAACTGGGACAATGACCAGTCCCTCACTCTCTACGCTAAGCTTTCCCTGATAAAACCCTAAAATCAACCCAAGTCCTAGAAGCACTAGTTCATCACCACCCCACAGCTCTAGAGACTCCCCCAAATTGAAAAAAACAATACTTTTTTCCATCCTAAATATTGGATCTCAGACTGAAATGGCTAAGACGGATGGAGAGCACCCGACTGGATAAGGAGGGTGATGAGGGACTGGTGGTCCCCTCTTCCCCTCTCCTTATGTTTCCCTTGTTAAGGGGGAGTATAGGCTTGGGTAGGGGTTAGGGAGGTTAGGAAAGGGTTAAGAGAAGTGGGAGGTGGAGTGAGGAATAGTGGGAGAGACGGTGGGAGGAGTAATAGGGGGTTATAAATAGGGGAGTTCAGGGAGGACGACTTCCTCTTGACAGGGTAAGCGAGTTGGTAAGTACTTACCGCTGCTTGACTCTTGAGATGTCCGCGGGTGACGATGCGCTGCGCGCTTCTCTCCTGGCGCGTTTTCAGGCGGAGGGGGAAGGATGGCTGCGTTCTTTTTTGCGCAGCTTCGATCCTTCCTCTGCCTCCGTTCCTCCTGTGTCTGCCCCGTTTCTTCTGCCGGAGACGCCGCTTGGTGAGTGCCCCTCTGATGTGCCCCGGGGGCTGCGGCGCTCTGCTCGGAGTCGCCGCCCCCCGGCTAGGTTGCGGCAGGTGTCTCCCTCCCCTGTAGTGGCGGCGGCTTCCCGCGGCCTCTGTGTTCCTTCGGCGGGGTTGGGACCGGAAGTCGGCCGTATCTTGGCTCCTCCCCTTCCGGTTTCTACCTCGGCGGGCGCGAGTGTCCCGGCGTGGCAGGCGAGTGGTGTGGCCATTATGGGCGCCCGGCAATCTAGTGATGGGGCTGCAGATGACTGCCCCATCACTCCTCCACCCTCACAAGCGGCCCCTTCTGCCCCTCTTTCCCTCCCTTTGGCGGCACTGGTGGCCTCACCCCCCCCCCCCCCCCCCCGGTTGCTGGTGACATGGCTGGAGGTAGGTCTCCTCCTATTGGGGTTTCTCCTTTGGTGAGGGGGTCTTCTGCTGTGGACCCGGCCCCCCCTCCCCCCCTTTCACATATCCCTTTCATTCCTTTCGCAGCGGCTCCTGCGGTGGGAAGAGGCAGACGCAGGGAGAGATCTTTGTCCCCCACTTCCTCCAGAGAGGGCAGGAGGCGGGGGAGGTGCAGCCGCCGGAGGCGGCGTTCCAGTCGGCATTCCAGGTCCTCCCGGTACAGCAGGCGGTCCAGATCTTCCAGGTGGCGTTCCCCGTCCTCCTCAGAGGGGTCCTCGGGCGTATCGGAAGAGTCTGTTCGTACACCGCGTTCCGGGCGTGGACGACTGGCGGATGGTGCGGTTTCCAGGGTTCCGAGCCTGGCTTCGGTGGCAGTACACAGGGAGGCTGTTCCTGTACCTGCGGTGGTTCCCGCGGCGATCCCGGTTCCTGGTGAGTACCAATATGTGGGGGCGTGGGGAGCGGGTGGGGGTGGGGCGTGTTTGGAATCTTTATTGAAGTCTTTGCTGGATAGGTTGCCTGTGGTTTCACCTGTTCCCCTGGCGGTTCCGGTGGATGGAGGGTCTGAGGCGCCAGTGGCGGCCCCGCAGCAGGTGGCGAAGGCCTCTGTGGTGTTAGCAGGGATCCATAAGGATTCGTGTTTTTGTGGGGTTAGCCCTTTGGGGGCTCATTTGGAGGAGTCGGTTAGGGAGCAGATCTGGTCTCACCAATATGTGGACATATGGTCTTTGGTGTCGGTCGATCAACATGGGGTGGATAAGGAGAGGCGTTTTGTGGATAAGCCCTATGATAAGCGGATGAAGGTTGCACGGACGATGAATAATTGGTTGCAGGCGTTTGCGGTATTGGGGTGTGTTATGGGGCAGAAGCATCCGGAGCGTTGTGCGGAATTGTTTATTTACATGGATACTATTTATAGTGCGTATAAGGCGCATGGGGGTAGTGCTTGGTGGAAGTACGATGAAGAATTTCGTAGGCGTTTGGCGCTTCAGCCTGAGCTGGGGTGGGGGGTGAAGGCCACGGATGTCTGGCTACGCTTGATGACGGCGCCTCGGCCGCCTTCCTTTCCTGGGGCGGCCGCTGGCGCTGGGGCCTCGGCGGCCCAGGGTCCAGTGGCCGTTAGACGCCCGGGTGCATGTTGGTTGTACAATGAGGGGCACTGCAAATACGCTGGATTGTGTCGGTACAAACACGAATGTTCTGCCTGCGGGGGCTCCCATCCCGCGGGTAGGTGTCCCAGATCCCAGGGTCGAGGGGGTAAGCCAGCGGGGGCCTTTGATCAGAAGGACTCCGGTCAGCGTGGAAAGGATGTCCCCTTGGTTAGACCGGTACCCCAATAGGAGGGCGGCAGAAGTTTTGCGGACGGGGTTTTCGGAGGGTTTTTTCATACCTTTTGTCCTTAATAGATCTCCGGTTCTTTCGGACAATCTTAAATCAGCGAGGGAGTTTCCGGAGGCCCTTAGGGAGAAGCTGCAGAAGGAGGTGGCAGCGGGCAGGATTATGGGGCCCTTTGTTCGCCCCCCCTTTTCGAATTTGAGGGTTTCCCCGTGGGGGGTTGTTCCCAAAAAAGAACCGGGCAAATTTCGCCTGATACATCACTTGTCCCACCCGAAGGGCGCATCTGTGAATGATGCTATCCTTCAGGAGGAGGCTTCAGTGTCGTATGTATCTTTTGATCGGGCGGTGGCGCTGGTACGGGATGCGGGGAGGGGGGCCCTGTTAGCTAAGTCGGATGTGGAGTCTGCGTTTAGGCTTTTGCCTATCCATCCGGATTGCTTTCATTTGCTTGGGGGTTGTTTTGAAGGTTTGTTCTATTACGATACCTGTTTGCCCATGGGATGCTCCATTTCGTGCCACTATTTCGAGATGTTTAGTACATTCTTGGAGTGGGTGGTGCGTGTTGAGTCCGGTTTTTCGTCGGTGATTCATTATCTCGATGATTTCTTGTTTGTAGCACCGGGGGGGGATGGAGCTTGTCAGGCTCTCTTGTCTTCCTTTTTGTCCTTGATGGAGCGTTTTGGGGTTCCCATATCGGCTGAGAAGACGGAAGGTCCGGTGACGCGGTTGTCGTTTTTGGGTATCGAGATTGATTCCGTGGCGATGGTTTTTCGTTTGCCTCAGGACAAGTTAGTCGGGCTGAAGGCTTTGATTGATGGATTTCTGGTGGTCCGGAAGGTGACGCTTAGGCAGTTGCAGTCGCTACTGGGTTTGTTGTGTTTTGCGTGTCGGGTTATGCCTATGGGGCGGGTTTTCTCGCGGCGGTTGTCGTTGGCGTCAAGGGGGGTGGTTTCTCCTCGGCATCGCATACGGCTGACAGCGTCTCTCAAGGCGGATTTGAGGGTTTGGCGGGAGTTTTTGTGCTCTTACAACGGCCATACCTGTTATATTTCACGTGAAATATCTAGTTGCGAGTTGGAGCTGTGGTCCGATGCGTCTGGTTCCTGTGGATTTGGCACGGTGTTGGGTGCGGAATGGTGCGCTTCCCCGTGGCCGGAGGAGTGGAGAGTTAGGGGTTTGGTGAGTAACCTGACGTTGTTGGAATTGTTCCCCATTGTGGTGGCGGTGGAGATTTGGGGGGGCAAGTTGGAGAATCGTCATGTGTGCTTTTGGTCGGATAACCTGGGGACGGTTCAGTGTATTAACAGGTTGTCGTCCTCGTCGTTGCCGGTCTTAGCATTACTTCGGCAGTTGGTGCTACGATGCTTAGAACGTAACATTTACTTTAGGGCCCGCCACGTGCCAGGGGTGGATAACAGGATTGCTGATGCTCTCTCTCGGTTTCGTTGGCAGGTTTTTCGGGACCTTCATCCGGAGGCGGAGATGGATGGGCTGGCTTGCCCGGATTTCCTGTGGCGGCTGGTTCTCAACAGTTGATGACGCTGGTTAGCTCTTCGGTTACGCCGGCCACTTGGCAGGCGCATGGTAAGGCCTGGGCTGAGTGGTTGGTGGTGAGAGGTAGTAGGGACGTGGCATCCAGGGATGACGTGCGTTTGGAGGTTACGGTGGAGTGGTTGTTGGGGATGCGTGAACGTGGGGTTTCGGCGCCGGTGGCGCGGCGTAAGTTGGCGGGGGTGGCTTTTTATTTTAAGCTATACGGGTGGCCGGATGTTACGAAGATGTTTTTGATCCGTCAGGCTATGAAGGGGTGGCAGAAGGAATATGTGGGGTACGATAGTAGGCGGCCGATTTCTTTCAGTTTACTGGGCAGGTTGGTGGATGTGTGTCGAGTGGTGTGTTTTTTGCGGCTTTGCGGGTGGGGGAGCTGGTTGCGCCTTCGGCCTCTCGTAAAGGGGGTTTGTTGGTGTCGGATGTGATTCTCAGCAATAATGCGCTGCGTGTGCGGGTTCGTTGTTCCAAGACCGATCAGCTTGGCAAAGGGGTGTGGTTGCCCATTCTTCCGGTGGCAAGTGGGGCGTGTCCGGTGAAGTTGGTGGGGGAGTATCTGTCACTGAGGGTTAGTGGGGGGAATTTTTTCGCGCATGCGGATGGGTCTCCCTTGACTAAATTCCAGTTCGCTTCTGTGTTGCGTAAATGTTTGGCGCAGCTGGGTTTCGATCCAGGCGAGTTCGGTACCCATTCCTTTAGGATAGGCGCGGCGACGGAGGCGGCTAGGGCGGGGTTGTCTGAGTCGGAGGTCATGCGTATTGGGCGTTGGAGGTCTTCCTGTTTTGCGCGGTATGTGCGGCCAGAGTTATTAGTGGATTGATAAATAAATAAGTTTTAAAAAAAAAATAAAAAAAAAATAAAAAAAAAAATAATATATATATTTTTGGGAGGAAAGCGAGTTGGTTGTAGTTGCATGTGTGGTAGGATTGTGGTGTTTTACTAATGTTTTTCTTTTCAGGAATGGCTCGTCCGGTGGTCTGGTTGTTGGGGCATTCGTACATCTTCTGGGCGGCACAGAGGGCCGAATGCAGGCCGGGAGGTCGGAGCCTTGGATTCAGGGAAGTGGAGGTTCATTGGAGGGGGCTTCGGGGGTTAAGATGGTCTCAAGTGTTGCCGGAGGTGGGGATCCAGGGTGGTACACCGCATAGGAGGAATGATCTGTGGAGGAGGTGGTGTTTTGTTACCATTTTGTTGAAAGAAAAATTTGCTGTGGCCGATCATCACCCAGTAAAGGATTGGTTAAAAGAGATAAGGTGTCAGAGTTTTTATTGGGGTGGGGTAAATGGGGGGGATCCGGTGGTCTCCTCTCCTCCCCCTTTCCCCTCAGTCATCTCCATGCCCTATCCTTAGGTTAGTACCAGCAGTCTGGAGAGCACCCGACTGGATAAGGAGGGTGATGAGGGACTGGTGGTCCCCTCTTCCCCTCTCCTTATGTTTCCCTTGTTAAGGGGGAGTATAGGCTTGGGTAGGGGTTAGGGAGGTTAGGAAAGGGTTAAGAGAAGTGGGAGGTGGAGTGAGGAATAGTGGGAGAGACGGTGGGAGGAGTAATAGGGGGTTATAAATAGGGGAGTTCAGGGAGGACGACTTCCTCTTGACAGGGTAAGCGAGTTGCCCACCCTCCCGCCCCTTTTTTGGATGTAGGATTTGTTATACCAGGTTTATTTTTATACATTTATATATATATTAAAAAAAAAAAAAAAATTATTGTTGCGGTTTGTTCACTGTTTCTCTCTTTTGCGGTTCGGTGGAAGCTGGAAGTCACAGCTGGAGGCGGCATTTGGAAAGCAAGTCGTGGTGAAGAGTGACTGGCGTACGTACGCCCTGGGGATCCAGGGTGGTACACCGCATAGGAGGAATGATCTGTGGAGGAGGTGGTGTTTTGTTACCATTTTGTTGAAAGAAAAATTTGCTGTGGCCGATCATCACCCAGTAAAGGATTGGTTAAAAGAGATAAGGTGTCAGAGTTTTTATTGGGGTGGGGTAAATGGGGGGGATCCGGTGGTCTCATCTCCTCCCCCTTTCCCCTCAGTCATCTCCATGCCCTATCCTTAGGTTAGTACCAGCAGTCTGTAAAATGTGCATAACAGAGCATAACAGATGCTTACAAGTCAGGATCCTTTTTTTATTTTTCAGTTTTTCTGACGGATCAGGAGAACAGAAAACTAAATGGTGATGTTAACCTGGCCTCAGAGAGGGATAATGACTTTGACTGGCCATGGATTGTCTGCTCATAAAAGCTATTGGTGTCATCAGGTCACTTGGCATTTCTATGGCACCTTTTGCTTGCTTCCATATAATTTAAACAAGATTGATTAAGGGATCTTTCACTCCTGCCCATGGTCACGTCGCACATTTGTGTTGCTGTCTATTCCTTTAAATTACAACTACTTAATAGTTTATTGGTTATTCTTTAAAACGCTCAGTTAATGATAATCTTTTTGCCAGGTCCAAGTCCTACAGAAGGTTGATTTGTCAGCAGAGAATGACCATTATTTAACTCGGTAGCTATATTTATGCAAATGAGCATGGTAATGAGATTTCTAAAATGCAAGTTAGCCAACATTCCATCTGAAAATTACATTTTACTAATTGGATTATACAAATTGCACATTGCAAAAATTGTACCAATGTATTATTAATTTTATAATTGGCGTCGGCACATTCTTCTGACATAAAGTGATGGAATTAATTGAATGATCATAGCAGGTAGCTGCATCCCGAAGTAATTTAATTTGGCTGCTCATAGCACCATCGAAGCCCGGTCAAGTCACAACCTGATAATTAGACACCATGTCCTTTCCCTCTTGAAGTTTGTAATGTGCATGTGATGAGGTTATCAGTGACGAGTTAGTGGAATATCTCATAGGTAAATTATTCATTTATTACCTTTTTTTGATACCAAGACAGGTTCAGTGAGAAGCAGCAAGTGAGATGGATCCCTGTGGTCTCATCGACTTATCTACAAATCATTGAATCAGTCCCAAGCCAGGCATTCGGAGTTGACCATACATAAGGTTAGCAAGTCATTTAAATAAATTAGCATATTCTGTAATAAAACTTCTATTAAATATGCATTAGTCAAATGCATTTACAAAAAAATATTGGAAAAATGAGTCCAAGGAAATATAGTATAACCATAAAAAGCACTGTATGTTCAAGGAAGGCAGAATTACTGCGTTTCAAAAGGGGTCAATGAGCCGTAGCCAGGTTATGGCTGTATATGGCAATTGGTAAAAGAAACCTGTCACATTGTACATGAAGTCCAATCTGCAGGCAGCAGGTTATAGATGAGGCGAGCAAAGTGCGTGCCCACAAAAAGAGATAATAACTCAATGATGACTACATTACAGTATAATAAAGCTGCAACAATGCACTAAAAAGGGCATTCCCACCTAGAATATCTATCACCGGATGCCAGTCCAAGGTCTGACGTGTCACATCTGCGGCGGTATATGCTGATGCACTGTACTATTGGCCTTTGCTACATTTGAATGTACTGTATATGTGTGACTGCACACAGAGACCTGTCCATGAAATATCACCATACAGTTCAAATAAATAATGCTGTCATACAGTACTGTACAAATTAATATTGCTGCTATATACTGCACATATAAATGATCTCGCCATATATAGTTCACATAAAACAATATTCCAGCAAAATTAAAAGCTGCCCCGATAGCCTACACTCCACTTCCTGTGTCTGTACTCAACACTGCAGGACACTGTAATATGTGGTAAAATCTTTTGTGAATTATTTTGGTGGAAAAACAAATTTAAAGTGCCCACATATAGCACATAGTGGGACACTGCATCAAGATGAATCAGGCCTGGATCAACCAGGATTTCTACACACCAATGTCTGATGCATCAGACTAGATCATCCATGGTGCCACACCAACAATTTGACAAAAGAGACTGTTTTATTCTTCCGGCTACCTGCCTCAGCTACTATTCTGATGCTGTTACCTGCCTGATGCCACACATCTGATGCCAAGTGCCCCTTCTTTCACCCACCATCTTCAGCGGGTACTGGTATTGCCACCAACCTCCACAGTATGTCATCTTGCCACTCTGTGGCCTCCTGATGCTGCCACCACCTCCAGACTCTGTCATTGTGCCGCTCCGTGGTCTCCTAATGTTGCTGCCACCTCCAGACACTGTGATTGTGCCGCTCTGTGGTCTCCTCATGCTGCTGCCACCTCCAGACTCTGCCATTGTGCCACTCGGTGGCCTTCTCCCAATGCTGCTGCTGCCGCCACCTACAGACTCTATCATTGTGCCACTTGATGGCCTCCTCATACTGCTTCCACCTCCAGACCCTGTCATTGGGCCACTCTGTGGTCTCCTCATGCTGCTTTCACCTCACCACTATGTCATAGTCCACTCTAAGGACGTCTCATGCTGTTCCCACCCTCCCCACTTCATGACTGGTCCACTATTTTGGCTTTCGGCCTGGCTGACATCATCATTTATTTGACACTTCTGATCAGTTTGAAGGAAGGAAAAATGAGATGCACAATGGATCCTGCCTGTGTAGCAGCTTTAAGGCATGTATGGACCCATCAGAATTGGCTTATAATTTAGTAGCCAAAAGCAGGAGTGGGTAGAAAACACAGAAGACATGCAAATATTCCATTCACATGTCATCTCTGTTTTAGATCCACTCTATTTTTTTATGCCTTTAGCAATACTGATGTATTATTGAGCAAATGCTGACAGAGTGAAGGTGCATGCTCCACAGACAGGATCTGTTTCCGTTTTTTCTGGGTACTTGCTCTGACAGATCAGAGAATGGGGAAAATGAATCAGTGACGTCAACATAAACTTACTGCTGACACCTTCTCCACTCTGTCGGGGGGCTCTACTTGTATAAGCGTTTAATAGAACAGGTTCTGTAGACATCTATGTAGAATCAGCTGACGAGGGTGTAAAAGGAGTGCTCTTCTTCTTGACATTAACATCTTACTGTAAGGCTGAGTTGATACTGGAGTTATTTGGTCAGTTTTGGCTCCGTGACTGACCAAATGATTGAAGTCTGCAGTGATTCTAAGATTGACACCTGTCATCTGCATGTCATACGGACTCACAGTTTTATTTCACTACTACAGCAGACTCCCTATGCGTGTTTCTGCAAGTCAGTGTTCTATACCACTATAAAGGCTCTCAGCAGCCAGGAAATAGCCGTTTTTTAATGTGATTCGCCACAAATAAATTCGAATCGAAGCAAATTTTTCCGAAAAATTTGGCGAACCGGCTGAATCGAATTTTTGAAAAATTCGCTCATCTCTACTCAGGAACAATATTCTGATAGGGGTTCCTGGACTAGTTATAGGATGAAAGGTATTCTAGAGTAGATAAGATTGTAAGCTGCTGTGCTGCACTGCAGAAACCTCAAACTAAGCACTCACTCAATCGTTTGTGTCATCAACAGGATAATACCAGATATGGTGGGGTAGCCTTAGTGTGCCCGCCAGTAGGTAAATTATAGCAAACTTCCTCAGTGTACACCAGGAGGCATCTTGCTGTGCAGCACAGGTGTTCTCAGCTGTGGCTGAGTGTATGTAACTTCATTTTCTTTGTCTCCATATTTGGGATTGTGTTCATTTCTATATCTTTCAGTAAAGAAGGTTCTCCTTTGCACAAGTAGGTGTCAGTGTTGCTTTGTTCATTCGTGACTTCGCTGTATCCAGGGGAGCCCACCCCGGTACACAGTTTACAGTCTGATGGGGGCTGATCTGAGGCTGGGGAGGGTCTGATGGGGGCTGATCTGAGGCTGGGGAGGGTCTGATGAGGGGCTGATCTGAGGTTGGGAGGTCTGATGGGGTTGTGATCTGAGGCTGGGGGGATCTGATGGGGGTCTGATCTAAGGCTGGGGAGGGTCTGATGAGGATCTGATCTAAGGCTGGGTATCTGATCTGGGTCTGGTCTGAGGCTGGGGGTCTGATCTTAGGCTAGGGGTCTGATCTGAAGCTGGTGGTCTGATGGGAGTCTGATCTGAGGCTGATGTAACATAGTAACATAGTACATAAGGCCGAAAAAAGATATTTGTCCATCCAGTTCGGCCTGTCATCCTGCAAGTTGATCCAGAGGAAGGCAAAAAAAAACTGTGAGGTAGAAGCCAATTTTCCTCACTTTAGGGGAATAAAAATTCCTTCCCGACTCCAATCAGGCAATCAGAATAACTCCCTGGATCAACGATCTCTCTCTAGTAGCTATAGCCTGTAATATTATTACACTCCAGAAATACATCCAGGCCCCTCTTGAATTCCTTTATTGTACTCACCATCACCACCTCCTCAGGCAGAGAGTTCCATAGTCTCACTGCTCTTACCGTAAAGAATCCTCTTCTATGTTTGTGTACAAACCTTCTTTCCTCCAGACGCAGAGGATGTCCCCTCGTCACAGTCACAGTCCTGGGATAAATAGATGATGGGATAGATCTCTGTACTGACCCCTGATATATTTATACATATTAATTAGATCTCCTCTCAGTCGTCTTTTTTCTAAAGTGAATAACCCTAATTTTGATAATCTTTCAGGGTACTGTAGTTGCCCCATTCCAGTTATTACTTTAGTTGCCCTCCTCTGGACCCTCTCCAGCTCTGCTATGTCTGCCTTGTTCACTGGAGCCCAGAACTGTACACAGTACTCCATGTGTGGTCTGACTAATGATTTGTAAAGTGGTAGGACTATGTTCTCATCACGGGCATCTATGCCCCTTTTGATGCAACCCATTATCTTATTGGCCTTGGCAGCAGCTGCCTGACACTGTTTTTTGCAGCTTAGTTTGCTGTTTATTAAAATTCCTAGATCCTTTTCCATGTCAGTGTTACCGAGTGTTTTACCATTTAATAAGTACGGGTGACTTGCATTATTCCTTCCCATGTGCATAACTTTACATTTGTCAGTGTTAAACCTCATCTGCCACTTATCTGCCCAAGCCTCCAATCTATCCAGATCGCTCTGTAGTAGTATACTGTCCTCTTCAGTGTTAATTACTTTACACAGTTTAGTGTCATCTGCGAAAATTGATATTTTACTATGCAAGCCTTCTACAAGATCATTAATAAATATATTGAAGAGAATAGGGCCCAATACTGACCCCTGAGGTACCCCACTAGTGACAGTGACCCAATCTGAGTATGTACCATTAATAACCACCCTCTGTTTTCTATCATTGAGCCAGTTACTTACCCACTTACAGACGTTTTCTCCCAGTCCGAGCATTCTCATTTTATATACTAACCTTTTATGTGGTACAGTGTCAAATGCTTTGGAGAAGTCCAGATACACGACATCCATTGATTCGCCGCTGTCAAGTCTAGAACTTACCTCCTCATAGAAACTGATTAAATTTGTTTGACATGACCGATCCCTCACGAAGCCATGCTGATATGGCGTTATTTGCTTATTTCCGTTAAGATGCTCTAACATAGCATCTCTCAGAAAACCTTCAAACAGTTTACCCACAACAGATGTTAAACTTACCGGCCTATAGTTTCCAGGCTCTGTTTTTGGACCCTTTTTGAATATTGGCACCACATTTGCCATGCGCCAATCCTGTGGGACATTCCCTGTCAATATAGAATCTGCAAATATCAGAAATAAGGGTCTGGCTATGACATTACTTAATTCCCTTAGGATACGGGGGTGTATGCCATCCGGTCCTGGCGATTTGTCTATTTTAATCTTTTTAAGTCGCTGTTGTACTTCTTCCTGGGTCAGACAGGACACTTTTAATGGGGAATTTATTTCAACATTCGGCATGTCATCTGACAGTTTATTTTCCTCAGTGAATACATTGGAGAAAAAAATATTTAACAGCTTTGCTTTCTCCTCGTCGCTCTCTGCGACTCCCCCCTCATTACTCTTTAACGGGCCGACACCTTCAGATTTATACTTTTTAACATTTATATAATTGAAGAACATTTTAGGGTTAGTTTTACTCTCTTTGGCAATTAATCTCTCGGTCTCTAGTTTGGCCGCTTTTATTTGTTTTTTACATGTTCTATTTTTTTCCTTATAGTTTTTCAGTGCTTCCGTGCTACCTTCCTGTTTTAGTGTTTTATATGCTTTCTTTTTGTCATTTATTGCTTTCTTTACAGTTCTGTTTATCCACATTGGTTTCTTTTTGTTCCTTAACCTTTTATTCCCATACGGTATGTACCTCTCACAATGAGATTTAGGATGCTTTTAAAGATATCCCATTTTGTGGCTGTATTTTTATTTGTGAGGACTTTATCCCATTTAGTTAGGCCTATGGCCTCTCTTAGTTGGCTAAATTTAGCTTTTTTGAAGTTTGGTATTTTTGTTCCTCCCTGTAGAAACGCTCTTTGAATGATAATTGGAAGGTTATTACTTTGTGGTCATTATTTCCCAGGTGTCCCCCAACCTGCACGTCTGTTGTTCTGTCAGGCCTATTGGTTAATACTAAGTCCAGTATGGCCGTCCCTCTAGTCGGGTCCTGAACCAGTTGGGAGAGGTAATTGTCTTTGGTTATTGCCAAGAACCTGTTTCCTTTATGAGATATACAAGTTTCAGTTTCCCAGTCTATATCTGGGTAGTTGAAGTCCCCCATAATAACCACCTCATTATGATTTGCCGCCTTGTCAATCTCATTTAGTAGTAGATTTTCTGTGGACTGTGGTATATTAGGTGGTTTATAGTAAACTCCTATTAGTAATTTATTATTGTTTTTAGCGCCATGTATCTCTATCCACAGTGACTCCACATGTTCATGTCCCTCACTTATATCTTCACAAAGTGTGGGCTTTAGACCGGACTTTACATAAAGGCAGACCCCTCCTCCTCTCCGGTTTTGACGATCCTTTCTAAACAGACTGTAACCCTGTACATTAACTGCCCAGTCATAGCTATCATCCAGCCATGTCTCAGTTATTCCCACTATGTCATAGTCCTCCTCACACATCACTAATTCCAGTTCACCAGTTTTATTAGTCAGGCTTCTGGCATTAGTATACATACATTTGAGAGGTTTATGTATATTTTTTACCCTATACCTTTCCTTCTGAACTGTTCTAGTCCCTCCTTCCATTCCTCCCCCAGTCTCACTACCTTGCCCCCGGTCTCTATCTGCACTATCTTCCCATCCTATAACATAATTACCCTCCCCCCAGTCCCTAGTTTAAACACTCCTCCAACCTTCTAGCCATCTTCTTCCCCAACACAGCTGCCCCTTCCCCATTGAGGTGCAGCCCGTCCCTAC
This sequence comes from Bufo gargarizans, assembly GCF_014858855.1. Classification (NCBI taxonomy): domain Eukaryota; kingdom Metazoa; phylum Chordata; class Amphibia; order Anura; family Bufonidae; genus Bufo; species Bufo gargarizans. Next base: position 710,906,485 of record NC_058080.1, on the reverse strand, counting down.
GATAGAGCCTGTAGCCGATAGAGAAGTCGGCCCAGTTCTCCAGGAACCAAAACCCCTCCTTCCTACACCAGTTCTTGAGCCACTTGTTAATCTCCCTAATCTCCCGCTGCCTTTCTTTCTCCCTGAAATAATTTTTAAGGACTCTCCACCTACCCCTAACTTTGTCATTGGTTCCGATATGGACCATGACCGCTGGATCTTCTCCAGCCCCTCCCAGTAATCTGTCAACCCGATCCGCGATGTGTCGAACTCTAGCGCCAGGAAGACAGCACACTGTTCGGCGATCACGGTCTTTGTGACAGATTTCCCTATCTGTTCCCCTAATAATTGAGTCTCCCACTACCAGCACCTGTCTGGCCTGCCCTGCTCTCCTGGTCCCCTGCTTACCGGAGCTGACATCCCCCTGACTGGCAGAGGAAGTGTCTGGCTGCGGCACTGCCATCCCTGGACTGACATCCCCCTCATCTGCCAAACGTGCAAACTTGTTGGGGTGTGTCAGATCAGGGATAGCCTCCCTAGCACTCTTCCCTCTACCCCGCTTTCTAACTGTTACCCAGCTAGCTATGTAGGCTGGGGGGTCTGATATGAGGCTGATTTGAGGCTGATGGAGGTGGGGGGAAAGGCAGGATCAATTGCAAAGAAAGAGGCAGGGAAAGTGGCAGGGAGAGTGAAAGCTAGGGAAACCACTCTCTGGTCCAACCTGGGATGAGCTTGTATGCCATTAATGCCAAATAAAGAACTAAATATGTTACATTCTGAACTTAAAAATTAGACTGCTATATGTGGTAAAATGGCACTTGTACCATATGTAATATATATAGTGCAGGCGCCATTTTGTGCTGCAAAAATACAGCGCTCTAGATTTTTTAAAATTGAAGTGCAATTTCTGTAACTTACCCCTAAGTCAGTTATATGTTTGACAAAATATAGCAGTCAAATTTTTTAGTTGAGAATTTTGTATGGCCCGCAAATGATGTCACAAATATCCAAATGGCCCTCGGTAGCAAAACGGTTCCCCACCGCTGCTATAGATGAATATGAACAATCCTCTTTTGAATATAGAAGAGTGGGGCAGTGGGGCTATGGTGTCCTTGGAGAACTCAAAGCTGATGATAAGGAAAGTCCCTTGGTTCTTTTATTTTCCTCTTCATCATGATTTCAATAATAGTTTCACTGAAGGTGCACAAAGACGAGGAAGGTATTTTTGTCACGTCTCATAAAATCCATAAAATGAAAGTCCAAAAACTAAATAATTGCAAATGCTCCCTCTGCTCTGCCTGATTATCTAAATAGCATGTCATAGGCCAGGCAAATTAGCTGTCTGGTGCCTTCTGAGATGTTTAATGACATGTTGAGCATTGATTTTGTCTTGTAAATTATAGAAACATAGAGTACCACTTGGAACCGAATCCGAGTTTGGGAAATGTTTTTTTACAGTACAAATCAATTTATGAAGTTATTACAAAAGGTCTTGCGAGACTTCGCAAAGCAATAACTTCGGCTCATCGAAGCAAATACATTCTAATATTGTACGGAGCTCCTGCTCCGTACAGTATTGGAACAAAGTTTTATCTGAATCGACTACCCTACTCCTAATCTACAGTACTACCTATGTATCACTGAATATAATCAGGATGAGAGATTCCCTTTAGAAACCAGAAGAATCATGCATGGGGAAGAGGCAATGAAAGTATGGAGACCAGTGTGCAGTAGACAGAGCAGTGAGCTGCAGGTGGGTACGGACTGCTAATGCACAGAAACAGGGGATGTGGTAAGACCACCAGCATCACAGCAGGAAAGTGCCACGGGTCGAATCAGTTTCACCTCTTCTGCTTTTGATTAGAATACAGCCTGACAGTCCTTTAAAAATACATTTCACAAAGGGTGTATGTATAATAGAGGCAGCTCATATGGATACTATAGAACCCTTTGAATAGGTGTTAGATTTCTGGTTGGTCTTGACGGCATTCTAATGAGTGATGCTGGTGCAGCCAGCCAGTAGCGCAGGGGCAACATGTGAGGTGCACGGTGGACCGATGAGGGGCAAATAATAACACACAGTTCATCAGTTTACTCACGGTTAGCAGAAAGCCTCCCTGGGCTGGCAGCACGGTGTTGAGGTGGACAGCCCTTGATGGTTTTTGTCGTGACGCCAGTACCGTTAATGGTGGTACAACCATTAGTAGTAATAATGAGGTAGACAATGGTAAGGTACAACTCACAACTTTTACTGATGTTGACTTTGGCGGCAGCAGTACAGAATGCAGTCTCTTGTTGGTATTAGAGTTAATCTGCAAATCCACTGTTCCTAGGCTTTATTGACTGGATTTGGCTTAGCCGGAAATTTCTGTAGCAGTGTAATTTGGTGAGGTTGCCGGAGGCTATGGGATCCTTCACCTGAATATCCAAAGGTCTTTAATGCCTGTTTGATGGCTTTTATCCTTTGGCTGTTAATCCTTTCCTTCCTTTGTCCCTTTCAGGGACTGAACTTTCATTGAGTAGAGGTGCTAGATCTGCCTTCCTTCAAACTCAGCAGAGTTACTTGAGATCAATGGATTATCCTGTCTGATCTTCACACACTGACTCTCTCTTCAACTAACTAGGCCTGAACTAGGTATATATAGAACCTAAGTTTTAACCCCATCTAGTGTTGGATGTATAAATTACACCAGACCAGCCTATGAACAGGGATACCACAGGTATTGCAGTGGAAAATAACAAACAATATAAAAATGCAGCTATTTTGCAGTTCCCCCGTGTTTCTGAGTGGGACGCTGCACTGGCACATGGATGTACGGTAGTCTCCACAGCTGCCATAATGTTAGCAATTTAGCAAACAAAGTAGGAAATGTACTTTAGTCACAGAAATTGGATGGTGGCACCTCCTGCGTGGGATAGTTAGGTTAGTTCCATATATGTTTTTTAGGAGCAATATCCTACTCGACAAACCACAAATGGTTGCAGTTTGGCAATGTACTTTTTGGTAGCATAAATTCTACAGGTGAGGCAAGAAGGCACCTGTAGAAGCCAAGGTGCCCCAAACAGAATTACAAAAGTAGGGAATTTCATATTAAAACAATGTGCTTTGTCAACACAGAGTGGCGTGTATGGAAACTTCCTTCGGAGGATGATGTCCTCTGAAGGAGACCCAATTGTAGCTTTGTTATTTTTAGCTATTCTGCCCCCATCTGGTATGTCTGCTACTATTTTGTGTTTCTAAGTATAATTTCTACATTTTATCTCTTCTTCCTTTCAGATTATATTTAATGACTATAGGCTTTTTTAAAATTATTTTATTGGCTTCTTTACATTAAAATTATTGAATGTCAAATAAAGTATTATGAAAGGAAATATAAACGCTCTAACCAATATTCATCTCCATCGCAATGACTGGGCAGCCAAATTAACATAAATAAATTCCAATATAAATACCGTTATATGATTTGTCTTCTTTTTTTTTTAGAAAGGTAAGTCAAATCTAAGTGTCTGCTCTGAATTTACTGATGCTAATATAGATATTTTATTGGCTGAAGAATGTTGTCTGAGCTCACAGTGGATAAGGTGCATGCAGAGAATATGCTTTACATTAATGGTATTGATTTAACAGTTTTGGTAAATCTTACATTTACTTTTGGAGAAATAGAGCTTTTACCACATGGATGGAAATACAGAGCTACAAAAATAATATAACATAATAAATGTGATGATTAACCTCTTAAGGACATAGGGCGTACAGGTACGCCCTTGTGCCCTGGTACTTAAGGACACAGGGCGTACATGTACGCCCTGTGCATTTTCGATCACCGCCGCACGGCGGGCGGTGATCGGAACCCCGTGCCTGCTCAAATCATTGAGCAGGCACTTGGGGCAAATGCGCCGGGGGGTCCGGTGACCCCCCCATGTATGCGATCGCAGAAAACCGCAGGTCAATTCAGACCTGCGGTTTTCTGCGTTTCCGGGTTATTCGGGTCTCTGAAGACCCGATAACCCGGAACAGGACGGTGATGGTGGTGTGATTTCATCCCACCAATCACCATCCAGCGATCCTGAGTGGTGATGGTGACATCACCACTCAGGATCGCTTTCTGATTGGTCTATGGGCGGTCTGGCGGCAGATTCAAAAGAGGCAGGCGCTCCTCTCCTCCTCCTTTTGTGTTCCGGAGCCGGAGGAGAGAGGAGCTGCCTGCACGTGTGTCCGCCATCGCTGCCAGCACCCCCAGGACCCGATCTCTACCCCAGGACCCGATCTGTGCCCCAGCACCCCCCATCAGGTACATAGGGACAGAATAGGGAAAGTTTGGTTTAGGCAGGGAAAAAAAAGGGAAAGTTAGTTTCTGAACTTTTCTGAACTTTGATTGCATCACCCTGTGTGACCCTAGACCCCCCAGGGGTACTGCCACTTGCCCCCCCACCCCCTGCCCCCCCCCACCTTTTTTGGGGTGCATTTTTTTATTTATTTTTGTGTACGCTGACTGTGGCCGGCACTTAGTGTCCGGCCACTGTTAGCGCATCGCACACCCCACCGCTGATCAACTTCGGACGGTTGATCAGCGGTTTTGATTTTTTTCCCACATTTTTTGCCCTTTTTTTAGTTAGTTTATTTAATTTTTTTTCTGTTAGTTTTAGGGTGAGTTCGTGAACACCCGTGCCCCCACACACACGCACACAAAATAAAGAGTTACACACACGCACATATACACGCAGACACACACTCCCCTATGGCCCGCCGGACGTTCTCGGCCGAGGAGGCATACGCCCAGCTTGCCTCCGACTCCGAGAGTCCCAGTGAGGATGAGGATGACCCCACATTCCTGTTGTCATCCGCATCCTCCTCATCATCTAGCGATGATGATGAGCCCCCAAGGCGGCGGAGACGCCGCCTGGCGGAGACGCCGCCTGGCGGAGCAAGGGGACCGCCATGTTAGGGACCCTGTGGCCCACACTAGTACGAGCAGCTCTGGGGCTCGTACTGGTTTCCCGGCCCACCAGTTAAATCCACCGGAGCCCCCTGCCGGTGAACTTGTCTGGTGTAGCCCAGAGCGATACGAGCCCGTGATTCCTGATTTTGTAGGCCAATCAGGAATCCAGATTTCCACAGTGGGCTACACTGAATATGACTTTTTTTGTCATTTTTTCAGTGACCCACTGGTAAATCTGATGGTGGAGCAGACGAATCTGTACGCCCAACAGTTCGTCGCTCAACACCCGGGCTCCTTTTTGGCCAGGCCCGGTGGCTGGACGCCGGTCAGTGCAGCCAAAATGAGGACATTTTGGGGCCTCGTGCTGCATATGGGCCTGGTCAAAAAACCCAGTGTCAGGCTGTACTGGAGTAGGGACGTCCTATACCAGGCCCCACTTTACAGTACAGCCATGACACGCTCCCGGTTTGAGGCCATCCGGAAATGTCTGCATTATTCCGATAATGCAGCATGTCCCCCCCGAGGTGATCCTGCCCATGACCGTCTGTATACGGCCAGTCATCGATCACTTTGGGGCCAAATTCATGGAGGCCTATGTACCTGGAAGGAAGGTCGCGGTTGATGAGTCTCTCATTGCATTCAAGGGGAGACTCATTTTCCTCCAGTATGTGCCCTCCAAGCGGGTGTGGTATGGCGTGAAGCTATACAAAATTTGTGAGAGTACCTCAGGGTACACTTACAAATTTCGTGTATACGAGGGGCGAGATTCCCGGATTCAACCCCCAGAATGTCCCCCCACTCTGGGTGTTACCGGGAAACTTGTGTGGGACCTTATGTACCCACTGCTGGATAAGGGTTACCACCTTTACGTGGATAACTTTTATACCAGTATCCCCTTGTTCCAGTCCCTTGCCGCCAGATCCACGTCCGCTTGTGGGACCGTGCGGAAAAATCAACGCGGTCTCCCTGCCCACCCCCTCCAGGTACCTATCCCCAGGGGTGAGACCCGTGCCCTTACCACTGGAAACCTGTTGCTGGTCAGGTATAAGGACAAGAGGGATGTCCTTATGCTGTCCACAGTTCATGGTAACGGCATCACCCCTGTCCCTGTGCGAGGTACCGCGGCAACGGTCCTCAAGCCCGATTGTATCGTCGCCTACAATCGGTATATGGGAGGAGTTGATCTCTCTGATCAAGTCCTCAAGCCATATAATGCCATGCGCAAAACCCGGGCATGGTACAAAAAAGTTGCGGTCTACTTGGTGCAGGTTGCCATGTACACCTCTTTTGTACTATCCCGAAGCGCTGGCAGCACAGGGACATTTCTCCAGTTCTATGAGGCAGTCCTCAAGGCCCTGATCTTTTCGGACCGGGAAAGAGCAGGCCGGAGTACCTCGGGAACTGTAGGTGCCTGGATCGTCCCTGGCCAACACTTTCCAGGTGTGGTCCCCCATACTGGAAAGAAGGGACGAACCCAAAAAAAGTGCAGAGTGTGTCGCAGGAGGGGGATACGGAAGGACACGACTACTCAGTGCGACACTTGCCCCGATCATCCGGGCCTCTGCATTGACGGTTGCTTCAGGGAGTATCACACTTCCATGGAGTACTAAATTTATATCCCAATTTAGCACTGACATCGGATAAAAAAAACTGGTTCTCAGACTTGAGACACCCAAAAAAACTAAAATAATTTATTAAAAGTAGACATATTAGGTATCTCCGCGTCGGTAATAATCTCCTCTATAAAACTACCCCATGACCTAACCCCCCAGATTAACACGGTCAAGGAAAAAAAAAAAAAGTTTAATAGCAAGCGATAAAAAAGTCATATAGCCCCAAAATAGTGCCAATAAAACCGTCCGCTCATCCCACAAAAATTTAAAAAAAAATGACCCTTAGACTTTAGAGATACCCAAAAAAAGATTTGTATCAAAAAAGATAATATAGTCAAAAACCTAAATAATTGTAAAAAAAAAGTAGACTTATTAGGTATTGCCGCGTCCGTAAGAATCTCCTCTATAAAAATATTCCATTACCTAACCCACCAGATTAATACGGTTAAAAAAAATATAAAAAACGGTGCCAAAACCGCTATTTTTGGCACTTTTCCATTTCAATCCGTTTTTTCCGGTAACAAAACAAGGGTTAACAACCAAACAAAACTTAATATTTATTACCCTGATACTGCAGTTTACAGAAACGCCACATTTGTGGTCGTAAACTTCTGTATCAGTAAAAGGGAGGCCGCAAAAGGAAAGGACCGACATGGTTTCTGGAAGGCCGATTTTGATGGCCTTTTTTATTGACACCATGTCCCTTTTGAAAAATCAGTTTTGAATACCTTGGGGTGTAGTTTCTTAGATGGGGTCACTTTTAGGGAGTTTCTACTCTAGGGGTGCATCAGGGGGCTTCAAATGGGACATGGTGTAAATAAACCAGTCCATAAAAATCAGCCCTCCAAAAACCAAATGGCGCACCTTTCCCTCTACGCCCCGCTGTGTGGCCGTACAGTAGTTTACGGCCACATATTGGGTGTTTCTGTAAACGGCAGAGTCAGGGCAATAAAGATACAGTCTTGTTTGGCTGTTAACCCTTGCTTTGTTAGTGGAAAAAATGGGTTAAAATGGAAAATTAGACAAAAAAATGAAATTCTCAAATTTCATCCCCATTTGCCAATAACTCTTGTGCAACACCTAAAGGGTTAACGACGTATGTAAAATCAGTTTTGAATACCTTGAGGGGTGTAGTTTCTTAGATGTGGTCATTTTTGGGCGGTTTCTATTATGTAAGCCTCGCAAAGTGACTTCAGACCTGAACTGGTCCCTAAAAATTTAGTTTTTGTAAATTGCTGAAAAATTTCAAGATTTGCTTTTAAACTTTTAAGCCTTATAACATCCCCAAAAATTAAAATATCATTCCCAAAATAATTCAAACATAAAGTAGACATATGGGGAATGTAAAGTCATCACAATTTTTGGGGGTATTACTATGTATTACAGAAGTAGAGAAACTGAAACTTTGAAATTTGCTAATTTTTCCAAAAATTTGTTAAATTCGTTTTTTTTTGGTGCAAAAAAAAGATTTTTTTTGACTTAATTTTGCCAGTGTCATGAAGTACAATATGTGACGAAAAAACAATCTCAGAACGGCCTGGATAAGTCAAAGCGTTTTAAAGTTATCAGCACTTAAAGTGACACTGGTCAGATTTGCAAAAAATGGCCTGGTCCTAAGGTGTAAAAAGGCTGTGTCCTTAAGGGGTTAAGATTTGAGCAAATTTGTGAAAATTTGCTTTGCTTGAATTTAGCAAAAATTACTGTTCAGAGGCCATGTTGCTGCCCACCACATCAGGAGCACTTAGGCTACTTTCACACTTGCGTTGTTGTTTTCCGGTATTGAGATTTGGCAGAGGCTCTCAATACTGGAAAAAAAATGTTCTGTTTACTCCCCATGTATTCTGAATGGAAAGAGATCCGTTACGGATGCATCAGGATGTCTTCCGTTCCAGCAGCATTCCGTTTTGTGACTGGAAAAACACACTGCAAACTGTGGTTTTGTGAGCTGTCATAAAGACTGAAAAAAAAATGGATCTGGCCCTGAAAAACAATGTAAGTCAATGGTGATGGATCCTTTTTGTAGGAGCCTAAGGCTACTTTCACATTAGCGTTTTCAATTCCGCTATTGAGATCCGTCATAGGATCTCAATAGCAGAAGAAAACGCTTCCGTTTTGTCCCCATTCATTGTCAATGGGGACAAAACTGAACCGAACTAAACGGAATGCACCAAAATGCATTCTGCTCCGTTTGGTAGCATCCCCATGCAAGCAGCATTTTTCTGTCTGCGATGTGGTGCGGAGCAAGACAAGTCTCTGACACAATAGAAAACGGATCCATCCCCCATTGACTTTCAATGGTGTTCAAGACGTATCCGGATGCATGCGGTTGTATTATTGTAATGTAGGCGTTTTGCAGATCCATGACGGAACCACAAAAAACGCTAATGTGAAAGTAGTCTTAAAAACAGATCCGTCACCCATTGACTTTTAATGTATTTAGAGACAGATCCGTTTTGATTAACATAACCACTTCCTAACAGAACAGATGCATCCTGATGTGTAAAATCAAAACAGATCAGTTCAATTCCGGTATTGAGATCCTCTGCCTGATCTTAATACCCAAATTACCAACGCAAGTGTGAAAGTAGTAACTAGTTACCCAGTACTCTTTGTTTTATGTGAGGACTCCTTTTACATAATCCCATAGGATTCTTCAGTGACCAGAGGTTGAAATGCATTGGAAGCAAAAAAGGGTGACTGATGGGTAACCAGCTTGGTACTACCTTTTTATAGATGGAAGCTATCATTGGGTGCGCCAGGGTGAGGTGTCAAGGATCTGGTTCATGGGCCTTGGGTATTAATATCTAGGAGAACTGGTATTAAATGTATCTTTTAATCAAAGCAATTTTAAAAGTAATAATTTACAGAATGGCAACGGGAAGACAATCCTTTCCAAAGGGTTTTTCTGTTCAAAATAATTGAACAATTTGTCGAAGTTCTTACAAAGCACATCTTGTTTTCAGGCCAACGAGTCAAGGGACAGTCATGGCAAAGAAACATGGTCTACTGTCAGGTCGGCTTGCATGTACTCAATCTGTCAGTGCAACTTTTTCCGCAGAATTGTTTACTTTAGTTTCATTTGCCACCAAGAATGAATTTTATTTAATTTGCACTTCACAGGGCACAGAAGAATGAGGCTTTAAACTATTGCAGACGGCAATGGAACGAAATTAAGCTCTTATCTGTCCTGGAAGAAAAAGATTTAGCTATGAGAAAATGGAATTGGTTGTTTTGTGCTTAAAGACACTTGACCCATAGTAAATAGCTTATTTTAGTTACTTATCATCTATTGAGCTGAACATGACGGATTTCTGTGTGCAGAGGCTCACTGGTTAGCATTCTTGATTCTCAGTAATTCGGTCCTGGATTCCCACCCAAACAGGGTGATTTTTTTATATGTTTGTCCAGTAGATTTTCACTCACATACCAAATACATACGGATAGCACAATTGGATTATAATATTTTTTTTTAAAACAAAATAAATCCTGTTGTTTATATCTGTTTGGTTTGGGAGATTAAACTTTAAGGCGTGTTTCACGCTGCCAGCATAATTCCGGCAGGCTGTTCTGGCAGAGAACAGCCTGCTGGAGCTCTCTGGATCCAGCATCGACGGACGTTATTGGAATACCAGAACAGTCGATGGGGCCGGGAGACATTCGGGTAACGTCTGGCAGTGCTGGATCCGGAGAGCGCTGGTAGAGAGCAGCCTGTCGGCAGTATGAAAGACGGCTAAACCCACTGGGATCAGGTAGTGAGTCACTGTAACCTGTGTTCAGCTCTATGCCCCTGTTAAAATATTAGGGGTGATACAAGGCATAAGGCACATCAGCTACACACCAGCATTGTAAAATCCATTTATTTATCCCCTGCTCATTAATTTCTGTAAAGGACTTGAAGTGGCATAATGTTAACTTCACCCCTTAATAAATAACTTGATGGGTGTGATTTCCAAAATGGGATCACTTATAGGGGTTTTTTACTGTACAAATACCTCAGGGTCTCTGCAAAAATTATGGAGTATCATTCCAGCAAAATCCACGCTCCAAAAGCCAAATGGCACTCCATCCCTTCTGAGCACTGCCATGTGCCCATACGGCAGCTTACATCCATAAACATCCATAAACATCCAAAAACATTTTGCACTGCTGAACATTCTTTTCTTTTGATACCAGTAGTGTCAAAATGCTACCCTCAACCACACGCTAGGGAGAGTGATAGAGAAAACATCATTGTGAAAAACAAAGCTGTTTATAAGTGCACGATAAGAATAGGTAAGAATCATTTCACAGCATCTTAGTGCAGGGACAGATGTTGCAGGGGCTAGGAAGAGTCATACAGAAAACATTATTGGGAAAAATTATGATTTACAAGTGCAGGGAAAGATTATTTGGGGATCCAAATAGCCAATATAGAGCTCTGTTATTCCAGCTATTTGTTGTATGGGTGCAAGTGTTATGCTTAAAAGCCTTTAATGCCTTATATCTGTGAAAAAAAGAGAACTATATACTCTGTTCACTTCTGGAGCTATATATGGTGAAAGCATTTTGTGCCCTATGTGACAGAGTATCTGGAGAAGTAGTGGACGGGGTCTAGGTGTGCTCAAGATTCCTCACTCCTGTCATTTAAAAGCAACCGGGGAAATGTTCAGGAGAGGTCTCTGCAACTCGGTTTTGCATAAAACCTGTTCTTAGGGCCTGTGTTGCTGGAGTGGGGAGAGAAGGGTGGGCCCCACTCCATCCGGACAGTCTGGGTTTTGGGCTGTCAGGTAATTACTCCTCTAGCCTGATATAAGGCTGAGAATGCAGACACAGCTCTCTCAGCCTGGGAACAGGTTACCTGCATGGAGCCTGTGAGACGACTTCAAGAGGTATGGACTTTGCTATTTTGTTTGGGTGCTTGGTATTATGCCGGCACTTGGTCAGGGAGGGTTTATGCTGTATAGCTAGAGCCGGACAGGCTTAGGATTTTTGTTTGTTATGTTTTATGTTCTGTACCTCAACCTGACAATAAAACTGGCTGAGGTCAGTTAGACAAAGTTCCTGCCGTGTGGACTGCAACTTCTTCGGTGTGCCTGCTAAACTGTGCCTGTCTACCTAGGAGACGACAGCCCCGCTACCTAATCCCTTACATGTGGTGGAGGATGCCGGCACACCAAATTCTGGCATAAGAAAAAATAAAAATTAAAAAAAGCTGAACATTTAAAGGGAGTCCATTTTTGTGTGGTCCACCAAAGACGGTTTTTTGCCTCTTGGAAAATGGAGGATGTGGTTAAAGCTATGTTGCAAGCTGTTGCATCTCAACAGGAGGCTACCCGAGTGCAGCAGGAGGCTACTCGAGTACAGCAAAAGGCGCTTGAGGAAACCAGCCGCAGGCTGACGGCCGAACTGGAGGCTGCACAAGAGGCGCAAAGAAAAGACCGGGAGACCTTAGCAGCTGTGGTGCAGCAACTTACCAGTGTCGCTGGACGGGTCCCAGGTATGGCAGAGGCCCCTCATGCCGCCATAAGGGCTAGTCACTTTTTGCAAAAGATGACAACCGCAGATGACGTGGAGGCCTACCTGACCACCTTCAAAAGGACTGCCGAGCGAGAGGGTTGGCCAAAGGCACAGTGGGCCGGACTGTTGGCCCCCTTCCTTTCAGGAGAAACCCAAAAGGCATATTTTGACCTGGAGAATCAGGATGCTATGGACTATGTTATACTAAAAAGGAGATCCTTACACGCCTTGGGGTTACTCTTTCGGTCCGTGCACAGTGTGTGCACAACTGGGACTACAGTATGTATAAACTTCCACGTTCCCAAATGCACAACCTCATACACCTGACAAAGAAGTGGTTGCAGCCGGAGTTCCTGACAGGCCCTCAGATGGTGGAACGGGTTGTGATGGACCGGTTCTTAAGGGCTCTCCCCGTTATCTTGCGCAAGTGGGTGAGCCATGGTGACCCCAAGAATGCTGACCAGATGGTGGAGATGGTGGAGAGGTACACATCCGCAGAGGAGCTACTGAGTCTGCCGCAGCGCCCCCCAGCCCCGCAGCGGAGTTCTCCGGGACTACCTGGTAAGACTGTTCTAAGGGAAAAGGGGGCTGGCAGAAGCAATGTATCTCTGGGTGCAAGTGGAGAGACTGGAGGCCCAGGCTCTAGAAGCTGGCAAGCCGTGCCAGGGAGGTCTGTGGCCTATAAGAGACTTAATAGGGACTTAATAAAATGTTTCAGATGTCAAAGAGGTCGCAGAAGAGTAAGGGGGCGTGGCAGCAGGAGTTGTAGCGAGAGGCCTGAGCTCCCTGTGTCATCTAGCGGTCGTGTCTCGACCAGCAACTAAGCGGTTATTGATTGGTTAACTAGGTCATCCACATCATCCCAAGTGACATCAGACACCCCCAGCCAACAGTCGGTGGGCTCGTCAAACACAAACCTTAGTTGGCATGGCCCTGAAGCATGACCTGTGCACTCACCTGTCCTCAACCTGTCTCTGTCCTTTTCAGTTCCCTCACTGCAAGAAGTATTATATGCTGTAGACTCGGCTTCACTTTTCAGCGAGGAAAAGCTACTAGAGGACAGTCAGCAGCTACTGCCCAGCTGAGATCTGAGGGACACGTCCGCCGCTTCTTCCGCTAGGCGGGCAAGTATTGATAAGGAGAGTGGCACAGGAGCTTGTGTTGTGAGGCTTCTGACCCAGAGACCGTTGAGGAGGACATCAGTAATGTGCAGACACTACTCAATGATGATGAAGCCGGTCACACTTGGGAGCCGGTGAAGAAGGGGCTTCGTCATCATCAGGAGAAGAGGGTGGCAGCTTGCCCGCAAGCCAGCGGCGGTGCCAGCAAGTAGCTAGCGTGGCCGGGAGTCAGCAGGGTGGCAACAGTGGGAGATCGGGAGCCAAACGGGCACGGGATAGAACACCCGCTTTGCAGCAGCCTACCTGCCCAGAAAAGAGTGGTGCAGGGGTTCATTGCGGCAGCGGTGGTAGCAGTCAGCCAGTGAGTAGTGTTGGGGGGAAAATCAGGTACTCGGCAGTGTGGCAGTTTTTTGTGAAGCTGGCAGAGGAGGTAAACATGGCCATATGTAGAATATGTGGGCAGAAGTTAAAGCGTGGGCAGGGTGCAAATGGCACCATGGCCCTGCGTTAACATATGCAGCATCACCATAAAGTGGCCTGGGAGAACAGTGGCTCTGATGTGGTGGTCCAGCCTGCTGCAGCTACCGCTATATCACCAAGTGGAACGCACCCAGTTTCAGCCAGTAAAGGCTCCACCACCTCAGCCGAAGAGAGCTGTCTGTCAATCCCATCTTCTGCTGGTCCAGATGCTCCTGCTCCTACTACTCATCAGTCATTCCGTCAGCAATCAATAACCGAAATGATTGCCAAGAGACAGCAGTATGTGTGCTGTCACAGAAGATATTGCAGAAAGCTGGAACTTATAAATAAACATCCGACTGGCTTGATCCCAAACTAAGGAGCATATGGGTGAGCTCTATAAAACCCCTAGAGCTCTCCCTGACTGCTATGCCCATGCAAGGGTCTCCATGGTAGACGATTGCATGCCCACGTACCTAATACTGTGTGACACCCTAAAACCCTATAATAGTGAGGGGACACGACCACCGGCTCCCTGCACTTAATACGGACAGAGTCAGGGTCACCTAGAATCAAGCCAGCAAGGAAACACAAATAAAGGAAAAAGACTTATCTGAGGAAACAGCAGCAGCAGCCTCCAGCAGTGAACACCTCATCCAGGAAGTAGTATAAACCACAAAGTGAGGCAGTATGGGAGGGAATATAAAGGGAGACAATTAGTCTAAATAGGTGACACCTGGGAGAAGAAAAGGAGATGACAAAGTGAAACCAAAAAAAAGAACGTCATGCAAGAGGTAGAGAAGAACGTCTGCCAGACCTCTACAGGTGGACTCCGGACACTCAGAGCCCACCTTCTTAGGATGAGACCTATGGAAAGCCCTGATGAGACGAGTGGCCTTAATGTCCGCCACTGGGACCCACATCCTCTCCTCAGGACCATAGCCTTCCTAATGAACGAGGCACTGGAGAGAACCGCGGATAATGCGAGAATCCACAATCCTAGAGACCTGAAATTCAAGATTACCATCAACAACAATCGGAGGAAGAGCAAAGAGGAGGGTACAGTGGGTTGGACATAAGGTTTTTATAGGGATCTGTGAAAAACATTATGGATCTTTCAAGTCTGAGGAAGATCAAGACGGAAGGCAACGGGATTGATGACGGACAAGATCTTGTAAGGCCCAATAAACTTAGGACCCAACTTCCAAGAGGGAACCTTCAGTTTGATATTCTTTGTAGACAACCACACCAGATCACCCACATTCAGGTCCCGGACCAGGCACACGTCTCTTATCCGCCACACGCTTATATCTCTCACTCATCCTCTTCAGATTACCCTGAATCTTTTGCCAAATAAATGACAAAGACGAGGAAAATCTCTCCTCATCAGGTAAACCAGAAGACCCCTCTCCAGAGAATGTCCCAAACTGCGGATGAAACCCATATGCACCAAAAAATGGTGACTTATCAGAGGACTCCTGGCGACGGTTATTTAAAGCAAACTCAGCAAGGGACAAAAAAGAATACCAATCCTCCTGATTCTCCGCCACAAAACAGCGCAGATATGTCTCCAGATTCTGATTGACGCGTTCGGTCTGACCATTCGACTGCGGGTGAAAAGCAGAAGAGAACGACAACCGAATCCCCAAGCGAGAACAGAAGGCCTTCCAGAATCTGGAAACAAATTGCGTGCCCCTATCAGAAACGATGTCTGAAGGAATGCCATGCAATTTAACAATGTGATCAACAAACGCTTGCGCCAACGTCTTAGCATTGGGTAACCCAGGAAAGGGAATGAAATGCGCCATTTTGCTAAAACGGTCCACTACCACCAAATCACAGTCTTCCCGAGGAACGAGGCAGGTCTGTAATAAAGTCCATGGACAGATGCGTCCAAGGACGGGAAGGAATGGGTAACGGGAGGAGAGAACCCGATGGCCGTGAATGAGGGACCTTGGCACGAGCGCAGGTCTCGCAGGCTGCCACAAAACCCTCAACCGTCTTACGAAGAGCCGGCCACCAGAATCTCCGAGCAATGAGATCCACTGTGGCTCTACTCCCCGGGTGCCCAGCAAGGACAGTATCGTGGTGCTCCTTAAAAACCTTGTGTCGTAAAGCGAGAGGCACAAACAACCTCCCAGGAGGACAAAGATCAGGAGCCTCTGCCTGGGCTGCCTGAACCTCTGCCTCCAAATCAGGATAAAGAGCAGAGACGACCACCCCTTCAGCCAAAATGGGACCCGGGTCTTCAAAGTTCCCCCCTCCCGGAAAACAACGTGACAGGGCATCCGCCTTCACATTTTTAACCCCAGGGCGGAACGTGACAACAAAATTAAACCTAGAAAGAACAAAGACCATCTGGCCTGTCTCGGGTTCAGACGCTTGGCCGATTCCAAGTAGGCCAGATTCTTATGGTCGGTAAACACGGTAATAGGGTGTCTGGCTCCCTCTAACCAATGGCGCCATTCCTCAAAAGCTAATTTGATGGCCAACAACTCCCTATCTCCCACATCGTAATTTCTCTCTGCAGAGGAGAGTTTCCTTGAGAAAAAGGCACACGGTCGCCATTTGGCAGGAGAGGGACCCTGAGATAAGACCGCACCCACACCCACCTCAGAAGCGTCCACCTCAACAATAAAAGGTAGAGAGACATCAGGTTGTACCAAAATGGGAGCGGAAGCAAAACTCTCTTTGATACTAGAAAAGGCTTTAAGCGCATCTACCGACCACGAGGAAAAATCTACCCCCTTTTTAGTCATATCAGTGAGTGGCTTAACAACAGAGGAATAATTCAAAATGAACTTTCTGTAATAATTGGCAAAACCCAAAAACCGCATCAGCGCCTTCTGATTCTCAGGAAGCTCCCAATCAAGCACAGCGCGGACCTTCTCAGGGTCCATGCGAAAACCAGAAGCGGAGAGAAGAAAACCAAGAAATTGAATCTCCGGAACCGCAAACACACATTTTTCCAGTTTAGCGTACAATTTATTCTCCCGCAGAATCAGCAAGACCTGACGTAGGTGGTCCTGATGAGTCTTGAAATCAGGAGAAAAAATCTAAATGTCATCTAGATACACCAGTACAAATTTCCCCATTAAATGATAAAAAATGCTGTTCACAAAATGTTGGAAGACGGCCGGAGCATTCATCAAACCAAAGGGCATAACCAAATTCTCGAAATGACCCTCAGGGGTATTGAAGGCCGTCTTCCATTCGTCCCCTTCCCTGACCCTGACTAGGTTGTATGCCCCTCTTAAATCCAACTTAGAAAAAACTTTAGCCCCAACAATCTGGTTAAACAGGTCCGGGATCAGAGGAAGCGGATATGGGTCACGAATTGTGATACGGTTCAGCTCCCTGAAATCCAGACAAGGTCTTAAAGAACCATCTTTTTTCTTAACAAAAAAAAAAACAGCGGCAACAGGTGACTTCGAGGGTCGGATGTGTCCCTTTCTCAGGCTCTCAGAGATATAAGTACGCATAGCGACTCTTTCAGGTTGGGAGAGATTGTATAAACGTGATTTTGGCAGCTTGGCGCCTGGGATGAGATTAATAGGGCAGTCGTACTCCCGGTGAGGGGGCAACTCCTGGACACCACTCTCGGAAAACACATCCGAAAATTCAGAGAGAAAAGATGGTACAGTCTTGGTAGAAACCTCTGAAAGAGACGCTGTGAGGCAATTCTCTCTGCAAAACTCACTCCAACCATTTATTTGCCTTGCTTGCCAATCAATGGTGAGGTTATGTTTAGTGAGCCAGGGTAGCCCCAACACTAGAGGAGTAGGTAATCCGCTTAGGACGAAACACGACACATCCTCAACATGAGCATCACCCACAGTCAAACGGATATTGTGAACTATGCCCTTTAACGATCTTTGAGAAAGTGGAGCGGAATCAAATAGAAAAAACAGGTATATCCTTTTCCAAAGTGCATACCTGGAAACCATGCGTTATTGCAAATTGATTATCAATGAGATTGACAGCTGCTCCACTATCTACAAAAATCTCACAAACAATGTTCTTGCTGTCTAGCACCACCCTGGCAGGTAGGACAAAACAGGAACTACAAGCTAAACGGCAAACCTTCAATTTCCGCATCAACCTTGCCAATAGTAGCAAATGGAAAGTTTTTAGAGGGTTTTTTTCTTTTTTTTTTCTTTTATTACCCTCAGAAAACTCCATGAATCTCCTAGAGGGGCAAACATTAGCCAAATGATTTATACCCCCACAACAGAAACAAACCCTCCTCTGAGAGCTGAATCCTCTACTATCAGAGGCAAGCAAACCCAGCTGCATGGCCTCCTCCTCAGAGGGGATTGAGAGAGACTGAGACCCCTGCACACTGAATGAGACAGCCCCACTGTCCTTGGGCTGAATATGACAGGAAGGAGTAGTCTCCTCTCTCTCTCTAAGACGCCTGTCAATACGAACAGCTAGAGACATGGCAGACTCTAACGAGGCTGGTCTCTCATGAAAAGCAAATGCATCTTTCAATCTTTCCGAAAGACCATGGCAAAATTGACTTCGGAGTGCAGCATCATTCCAACCAGTATCAGCTGCCCATCTCCGAAATTCAGAACAATATATCTCTGCGGACTGTTTACCCTGGCATAAAAGATGCAGTTTAGATTCAGCCAGAGCAATACGATCCGGGTCATCATATATCTGCCCCAGGGCTACAAAAAATTAATCCACCGATCGGAGGGGCTGTGCCCCCACCGGCAGCGAAAAAGGCCCAAGACTGAGCGTTATCCCTGAGCAGCGAGATGATGATCCCTACCCTCTGCTCCTCATCACCAGAGGAATGGGGAAGTAGGCGAAAATTGAGTTTGCAAGCCTCTCTAAAGCGAACAAAATTCTCACTACCCCGGAGAACGTATCCGGAAGCGAGATCTTAGGCTCGGAACAAACTCCATGAACGCCAGCAGAACCGGTCACCTGAAACTGAGACACAGTTTTACGGAGATCTGCTACCTCCAGCGAAAGACCTTGCATGCGGTCAATCAAGGCTGAAACCGGATCCATGCTTAAGACGGTTATGGCGGTTTATAATGTCACGGATGAGTTGCAGATAGCTGGAACTTATAAATAAACATCCGACTGGCTTGATCCCAAACTAAGGAGCATATGGGTGAGCCCTATAAAACCCCTAGAGCTCTCCCTGACTGCTATGCCCATGCAAGGGTCTCTATGGTAGACGATTGCATGCCCACGTACCTAATACTGTGTCACACCTGAAAACCCTATAATAGTGAGGGGACACGACCACCGGCTCCTGCACTTAATACGGACAGAGTCGGTCACCTAGAATCAAGCCAGCAAGGAAACACAAATAAAGGAAAAAGACTTATCTGAGGAAACAGCAGCAGCAGCCTCCAGCAGTGAACACCTCATCCAGGAAGTAGTATAAACCGCAAAGTGAGGCAGTATGGGAGGGAATATAAAGGGAGACAATTAGTCTAAATAGGTGACACCTGGGAGAAGAAAAGGAGATGACAAAGTGAAACCAAAACAAAGAACTTAATGCAAGAGGTAGACCTTCTCACAGAGGTAGACCTTCTCACAGAACTGGCGGTGACATGCACGCATCCAATGGCACAGAAGCTAAACGTGCTCCTGTCCAAGTTGCTGGTGCTGCAGTCCCTCCCTTTCCAAGTGCTGGACTCTGCACCTTTCAGAGAAATGATGGCTTGTGTGTCGAGCCAAGGTGGAGAGTCCCAAGCCATCATTTCTTTGCGAAAAAGGCATTACCAGCCCTGCACACACATGTAGAACAGAAGGTGGGCCAGTCCTTGAGACTGTCGGTGTCAGCCAAAGTGCGGGGCAGTTCCGACGTGTGGAGCTGTAACTATGGTCAGGGACAATACATGTCCTTTACGGCCCACTGGGTGAATGTAGTTCCTGCACAGCCACACCAGCAACTTGGCCAGGTCACACCGCTTCCGCCTCAACGTTGTCACGACGTTGGTCCTGCGATGATGTCTGCCTCTGCCTCCTCATCCTCCACTGTGTCCTCAGCTTCCACTTCAGGGAGAAGTCACAGTGCCCCTCCAGCATACCACATGTGCAGGGCTCGGCGGTGTCACGCCGTTCTGCACTTGGTTTGCCTTGGTGAACGGAGTCACACAGGGGCGGAACTGCTCCATGTGATGCATCAAGAAATCGAATCCTGACTTTCTCTGCGACAACTGAAAAATAGGAACCATGCTGACCCACAACGGGAAGAACATGGTGTCAGTGCTGCATCAAGGAAGGCTGAGCCATGCGCCCTGCATGGCACACGTGTTCAATCTGGTTGTCAAGCTGTTCCTGAAGCCTTCCACCCATCTGCAAGACATCCTAAAAATGGCCAGAAAACATTGCATGCACTCGTACACCGCAAAACACACCCTCCTTGAGTTGCAGCGGCAGAACGGCATCCCCCAACATAGGCTGATATGCAACGTTTTCACCCGTTGGAATTCCACCCTTCATATGTTGGACTGACTATACGAACAGAAAAATGCCATCAACGATTTCCTGATGACCTAAGCGGATAGGAGTACTCCACTGTGTAACTTTGATGTCAGCCACTGGCAGCTCATGCGTGTCACCTGCCGTTTGCTCAGGCCCTTTGAGGAGGCCACGTTATTTGTCAGTTGCCAGGACTATGGAATGAACGAGATTCCTTTGCTTCATGTCCTGGAAAAGATGCTGGAAACAATGGCTTGTCAGGGGACAGGAGACATGGGGCCTCGATCTCACGGCCATGTGAGCGCTGTGGGGGCTGAACTGGAAAAGGAGGAGGAGGACATTGGAGAACAGGCAATGTGTATCCAAATGGGTGATTTTTATGCTCAGCGGACAGGAGGAGCAGGAGCAGCCAGAGGAGCTACAGGACGATGAGGAAGACGGGACAGAGGACCCGGACACACCGCGGCAGTATGCAGTGGAGATGGAGGCAGGGAGTCCCTCCTTGTCACTTGTACAAATGGCCCGATGCATGCTCACTTTCTTGCGTAGTGACAGCCGAATTGTCACCATTCGGCACAGGGATGACTTCTGGCTCTCCACCTTGTTGGACCCTCGCTACTGGTCCAGAATGCGGGTCTTTTTTACACCTGGCCGCTGCCTATCTGCGCCATTGTCCATCCTCTCGCAGGTCTGACCGGGAAGGCCCTCTGTGCTCACGTTCCACTAACATTGCTGCTGGGGAGGGGTGGAGTGGCAGGAGCAGTACCAGCTCCATCAGCAGCAGCCTGAGTCTTCAGTCACTTTCTTCAACCGCATAGTGAAGAAGCTACTCATCAGCAGCAGCTAGCTGTAGAGCAGAATCACCTGAACCAGCAGGTGGTGGCATACTTGGACAGTACCCTGCCACCCCACATTGAAGATCCGCTGGACCAAAGGTAGCCAAACTGAATTTGTGGCTGCAACTGGCACAGAGTTTGCCATGGAAAAGCTGTCGTGCCCGGCCAGGAGTGTGGCATCAGAGCAGTTGTTTAGTGCGGCAGGGGCCATAGTTACCCCAAAGAGAACTCGCCTGTCCACCCAAAATTTGGAGAGACTGACCATTGTCAAGATGATGATCAGGCGTGAATCAGCCAGGATTTCCAACCACCAATTCCTGATGCATCAGACTAGATAATCCATGGTGCCACACCAACACTTTGATACAAGAGATCAGTTTCTTTTGACTACCTGCCTCAGCTACTACTTTCATGCTGCAACCTGCGTGATGCCACATATCTGATGCCAAGTGCTCCTTCTTTAACCCACCATCGTCAGCGGGTACTGGTATTGCCACCCACCTCCCCACTCTGTTACTGGGTCACTTTATGGTCTCCTGATGCAGCTGCTGATGCCATCTCCAAACTATGTCACCTTGCCACTCTGTGGTTTCCGGATGCTGCTGCCATATCCACACTATGTCACCTTGCCACTCTGTGGTCTCCTTATGCTGTTGCCATCTTTACACTATGGCACCTTGCCACTGTGTGGTCTCCGGATGCTGCCGCCATATTCACACTATGTCACCTTGCCACTCTGTGGTCTCCTCATGCTGCCGCCATCTCCACACTATGCCACCTTGCCACTCTGTGGTCTCCTCATGCTGCTGCCACCTCCAGACTCGGTCACTGTGCCACTCTGTGGCCTACTCATGCTGCTGCCACCTCCAGACCCTGTCATTGGGGCATTCATGCTGCTTCCACCTCACCACTATGTCATAGGTACACTCTGTGGACTTCTCATTCTGTTTCCCCATCACCACTTCATGACTGAGCCACTATTTTGCCTTTCGGCCTAGCTGACATCATGATTTATATGATTTATTTGACCTTTCTTCTGATCTGTCAGAAGGAAGGAAAAATGAGACGTACTGTACAATGGATCCTGTCTGTGTAGCAGCCGTAAGGCCTGTATGGTCCCATCAGAATTAACTTATGATTTGGTAGCCAAAAGCAGGAGTGGGTACAAAACACAGAAGACATGCAAATATTCCATTCACTTTTCATCTAGGTTTTAGATCCACTCCTGTATTTTTTTTGGCATTAGCAATACCGATGGATTATTGAGCAAATGCTGACCGAGTGAAGGAGTATGCTCCACAGACAGGATCCGTTTTTTGTGGGTTATTCTTCTGACGGATTAGAGGAAGGGCAAATGAATCAGTGACGTCAACACAAACTTACTGCTGACACCCTCTCCACTATGTCAGGGGGCTCTACTTGTATAAGTGTTTAATAAAATAGGTTCTGTAGACATCTATGTGGAATCAGCTGACGAGGGTGTAAAAGGAGAGCACTTTTTCTTGACACTAACATGGACCTGTGAGGATGAGTTCATACTTGAGTTATTTGGTCAGTTTTGGTGAATTTAAGTATACTTTCTTATCATTTTAATTAAGTTTTGGTTCAATTTAATATTAAATATTTAATGAATTTGCTAATAAAAATTACATGTTGCCTAAGACAGGAGCGAAGTGGCCAGTCTTCTGTTTATTCAATGACGTGGTGTTGCGATGGATAAAGCATGCCATGAAAACAATTCCTCTCCACCTGGAGACGAATCCTGTCAAGATTGCTGCAAGTGCGGTATTGGCTGCTCATCAACCAAGATACTTCTGGGGGAAACCTGCCTGGCATGAACAGGCCTCCAGTAGCTACAGACAATGAGAAGACAAAGCTTCAAGATAACTTGGAGCCCGGAAGAGTCGCAAAATTAGTCAAGATACAAACCTACCAACCAGGCCCCGGTCTCTTCGTCCGGTGAAAACATCACAGGTTTCCAGTCATCATGGAAATGAAAAGGAGGGCATCCTGTTGTGCACGGAGATGGAGAGGGTCTTCGGATTCCCCCTGCACTATACAGACGTCTCAGAAATTAACAGATGCTGTTTGGAAGGTCATGGAGGATTATTTTAAAAAGTGTGTCGAAGCCACACAGGGCCCTCACAGGGCCCTCACGCTGCAGATTTATCATGAAGACACCGGATTTTACAATATTACATTATTATTTTGTGCTTTAGCGATACTAATGGATTATTGAGCAAATGCTGACCGAGTGAAGGAGTATGCTCCACAGACAGGATCCGTTTTTTGTGGGTTATTCTTCTGACGGATTAGAGGAAGGGCAAATGAATCAGTGACGTCAACACAAACTTACTGCTGACACCCTCTCCACTATGTCAGGGGGCTCTACTTGTATAAGTGTTTAATAAAATAGGTTCTGTAGACATCTATGTGGAATCAGCTGACGAGGGTGTAAAAGGAGAGCACTTTTTCTTGACACTAACATGGACCTGTGAGGATGAGTTCATACTTGAGTTATTTGGTCAGTTTTGGTGAATTTAAGTATACTTTCTTATAATTTTAATTAAGTTTTGGTTCAATTTAATATTAAATATTTAATGAATTTGCTAATAAAAATTACATGTTGCCTAAGACAGGAGCGAAGTGGCCAGTCTTCTGTTTATTCAATGACGTGGTGTTGCGATGGATAAAGCATGCCATGAAAACAATTCCTCTCCACCTGGAGACGAATCCTGTCAAGATTGCTGCAAGTGCGGTATTGGCTGCTCATCAACCAAGATACTTCTGGGGGAAACCTGCCTGGCATGAACAGGCCTCCAGTAGCTACAGACAATGAGAAGACAAAGCTTCAAGATAACTTGGAGCCCGGAAGAGTCGCAAAATTAGTCAAGATACAAACCTACCAACCAGGCCCCGGTCTCTTCGTCCGGTGAAAACATCACAGGTTTCCAGTCATCATGGAAATGAAAAGGAGGGCATCCTGTTGTGCACGGAGATGGAGAGGGTCTTCGGATTCCCCCTGCACTATACAGACGTCTCAGAAATTAACAGATGCTGTTTGGAAGGTCATGGAGGATTATTTTAAAAAGTGTGTCGAAGCCACACAGGGCCCTCACAGGGCCCTCACGCTGCAGATTTATCATGAAGACACCGGATTTTACAATATTACATTATTATTTTGTGCTTTAGCGATACTAATGGATTATTGAGCAAATGCTGACCGAGTGAAGGCGGATGTTCCACACAGGATTCGTTTTTTGTGGGTTATTGTTCTGACGGATTAGAGGAAGGGCAAAATAATCAGTGACGTCAACATAAACTTACTGCTGACTCTTTCTTCACTCTGTCAGGGGGTCTCTACTTGTATAAGCGTTTAATAGAACAGGTTCTGTAGACATCTATGTGGAATCAGCTGACGAGGGTGTAAAAGGAGTGCGCTTCTTCTTAACACGAACATCGACCTGTAAGGCTGAGTTAATACTAGAGGTTGGTTTTGGCCCCGTGACTGCCCAAATAAGTGAAGTGTGCAGCGACGTCTGTCATCTGCATGCCATACGGACTCACAGTATTATTTCACTACCCCAGCACACTCCCTTTGCGTGTTACTGAAAGGCACAGTGTTCTACACCCATATAAAGGCTCTATGTAACCCAAAATTAGCTGTTTTTTAATGCGATTCATCGCAAATTAATTCGTATCGAAGCAAATTTTTCCGGAAGATTCTGCGAGCCGGCCGAATCGAATTTTGGAGAAATTCGCTCATCTCTAATTGCTACACAAACATTCATTTATCTTCGACTCTAGTAGGGAAATTTAGTTAAAATGCCACCAGAAAGCTTTTTCAACTTCTTCTATTAGTTGTTTATGGGAGTTTGAGGCCATAAAAATAGGAGCCTGTGTCACTGTAATAAAATTATATTTGGGTTGTTTGGTCTCTGGGGATTTGAAGTCTTTACAATGTTCTTTTAATATATATGGTCTAAGATAACAGCTTGGAGAAAAATGTGATGCCGGGTGGTTCACAATGACTGTACACTATTTCTTTGCTAATTAGTTTATAAAAGCTGTCACCACAGTCAATATGACCGCCCTCGCTAAGCCTGGTGTTGCTCACTAATTTATGTCCTCATTCATTTCAAGTCTTATCAGGTTAATCTTCCTTTTCTGACAGCCATTGTATATGAATGTGTCAAGGGAAATTTGGCCTACAATAGCATTGTAATACTCCAATTTATCCTTTAATCTTGAAAAGTAAAATATTTTAGTAGAAATGGGCAGTAATCGCCCACAGGGCAAAGTCTTGATGTTTTTTTTTTCTTGTTTTTTTCATATACTGAATGTAAGAGAAAATAAGATTAAAATAAAATACAAACCATGCAGAAGTAGCAGAGCTGAAATTGTCAGACGCAACACAGCAGAGATATGTTAGTCATTCTTATTTTAAAGGGGTTGTCCATTTGCCCTAGGGCAGATGTACAGTTGCAAGAAAAAGTATGTGAACCCTTTGGAATGATATGGATTTCTGCACAAATTTGTCATAAAATGTGATCTGATCTTCATCTAAGTCACAACAATAGACATTCACAGTCTGCTTAAACTAATAACACACAAAGAATTAAATGTTACCATGTTTTTATTGAATGCACCATGTAAACATTCACAATGCAGGTGGAAAAAGTATGTAAACCCCTAGACTAATGACATCTCCAAGAGCTAATTGGAGTGAGGTGTTAGCCAACTGGAGTCCAATCAATGAGATGAGATTGGAGGTGTTGGTTACAGCTGCCCTGCTCTATAAAAAACACACACCAGTTCTGGGTTTGCTTTTCACAAGAAGCATTGCCTGATGTGAATGATGCCTTGCATAAAAGAGCTCTCAGAAGGCCTACAATTAAGAATTGTTGACTTGCATAAAGCTATAAAGGGTTATAAAAGTATCTCCAAAAGCATTGCTGTTCATCAGTCCACGGTAAGACAAATTGTCTATCAATGGAAAAATTTCAGCACTGCTGCTACTCTCCCTAGGAGTGGCCGTCCCGTAAAGATGACTGCAAGAGCACAGCACAGACTGCTCAATGAGGTGAAGAAGAATCCTAGAATGTCAGCTAAAGACTTACAAAAGTCCCTGGTATATGCTAACATCCCTGTTAGTGAATCTACGATATGTAAAACACTAAACAAGAATAGATTTTTTTGGAGGATACCACAGAGGAAGCCACTGCTGTCCAAAAAAAACAATGCTGCACGTTTACAATTTGCACAAGAGCACCTGGATGTTCCACAGCAGTACTGGCAAAATATTCTGTGGAAGGATGAAACCAATGTTGAGTTGTTTGCAAGAAACACACAACACTATGAGTGGAGAAATAGAGGCACAGCACACCAACATCAAAACCTCATCCCAACTGTGAAGTATGGTGTTGGGGGCATCATGGTTTGGGGCTGCTTTGCTGCGTCAGGGCCTGGACGCATTGCTATCATCGAAGGAAAAATAAATTCCCAAGTTTATCAAGACATTTTGCAGGAGAACTTAAGGCCATCTGTCCACCAGCTGAAGCTCAACAGAAGATGGGTGTTGCAACAGGACAACGACCAAAAGCATAGAAGTAAATCAACAACAGAATGGCTTAAACAGAAGAAAATGCGCCTTCTGGAGTGGCCCAGTCAGAGTACGGACCTCAACCCGATTGAGATGCTGTGGCATGACCTCAAGAAAGCGATTCACACCAGACATCCCAAGAATATTGCTGAACTGAAACAGTTCTGTAAAGAGGAATGGTCAAGAATTACTCCTGACCGTTGTGCACGTCTGATCTGCAACTACAGGAAGCGTTTGGTTGAAGCTATTGCTGCCAAAGGAGGTTCAACCAGTTATTAAATCCAAGGGTTCACATACTTTTTCCACCTGCACTGTGAATGTTTACATGGTGTGTTCAATAAAAACATGGTAACATTTAATTCTTTGTGGGTCATTAGGTTAAGCAGACTGTGATTGTCTATTGTTGTGACTTAGATGAAGATCAGATCACATTTTATGACCAATTTGTGCAGAAATCCATATCATTCCAAAGGGTTCACATACTTTTTCTTGCAACTGTACATCACATTCCCCAAACAGTGATCTTTCTAAACTGTGCGTTCTTGTAAGGAATAAGTTAAAGGAGTTGCCCCATGAAACATATTGTACATTTTAAAAACCAGCACCAGGCTCTGAATACTTTTGTAATTAGATGTAATTAATCATTTAGTGTAGCCAGTGAGCTATTCAATAAAATGTATTTGTATAGCGCCACCTGCTGTTTATCATTTTCCTTATTTCTATGTCCACCTCACTGAGGTGGTCGCACACGCCCAGTGCCATCCTTCAACTGCCACCAGCTACTGTTAGAAGGTGTGACAGTTACAGGGAAAGAGCTGCAACAATAAGAACATAAATGGATATTGTTAATCGGCACTCTACAACTAGTTCCAGGCAGATGGCAGTATCAATATAGGCATAAAAACAATTAATTTATTTCACAGAATAAAATGTACACACAATGTCATCATTGGATTATTACTAAATATCTAAAAACTGAGTGGTGGCCACCTCCTGTATCTGGCCCCCTGATAGATGTAGCGGCAGGACAGTCTTAAAGTGTCCCATCAGTATTGCATATTATCAGAATAAGTGATTTGTGTCCAGTTTTGAGATTAAACAATATAAACACTATAAAGAGGGAGAACAATAAGAACATGCTCCTGAGCTGTGATAGGAAGTGAGATGCAGAAGAAATGACATGCCCTCTGAGAAAGGGTAAGCCCCATGAGCTGTCAGCTTGAAGTAAATCTAGCAGAGCATTTGAAGCAATGGATGGAAACTCAGAAACTCTGGATCCAAGTGAGGGACATGGCTGGTCCTAGCTAGGCTATATTAAATTCCTTTGAGCACAGTTTAGATGGAACAGTGTCCTTGATCAGGAGAGGTTCTCCATGAGCCAGAATAGATAATCACTATGTAAGAGGGACTCCGCGAGCACAATGTCATGGATGGCCATTCATCTGACTGCCCACTATGCAATATTACATTTCCACTGCAGTGGCTAAAATAAAGGAAATACTTGTCTGTGGCTTCTGCTGGCAAAGGCAACTGTTGGCCATGGGTCTCCTGAGCCGTCCCATGGTAATCTGATGATGACACACATTTAAGTATTTATTAGGCACCATCTTAGGCAGACTGATCTTTTAGGCATTAGTGACGGACTACATCCTATTTTAATAAGCTCCTCCATGCTGATGTTATGTCATGCAGTAGAAGTTGGCTATCACTTTATTTCTACTTAATATTTCAAATAATTAATGATGATATAAAATGGACATAAAGTAACAAGCAAATGGCAAACAAGAAAGAAAACTAATGAAGGAATATCAAGAATTAATTAGCTAGTTTTTCCCTCCTATTTAGGCCTAGTAATACTTTAACCCCTTCCCGAGGGCAGAGCTCCATACGGACCTTGAGAAATGCTCATAGACTCCAGCGCTAATGCTTTGGAGTCTATGAGAGAAGCAGTAAAGTGATTGCTTGTTTAGGTTCCCTAAACACTTTTAAAAATATATAAAAATTCTAATCACCCCCCTTTCCTCAAAAATAAAAATAAAAACACATAAACAATAAAAAAATAAATATCATAGGCATTGCCAATACTATAAAAATATTAAAATACTTATCCCATATGGTTAATGTTGTAATGGAAAAAAAACCCATCAAAATCACAGATTCACCATTTATTTATCACTTCACATCCCCCCAAAAAATGTAATAAAAAGTGATAAAATAGTCATACACACTCTAAGACAGTATCACTAAAAAACTACAGATCATCCAATAAAAAATGAGCCCTCACACAGCTCCGTACGCATAAAAAATTTAAAAGTTATGGGAGTCTTAATATGGTGATGCAGAGGAAAAATGTGTTTTCTCCAAAGTATATATATGTTTTACTGCATAGGGAACAAAACCTATATAACTGTGGTGGAATAGTTTTTAATTTTATCTATATAATTCCACCCCATTTGAGATTTTTTCCCCGCTTTCCACTAGAGATGTCGCGAACATAAAATTTTCCGTTCGCGAACGGCGAACGCTAATTTCTGCAAATGTTCGTGAACTGGCAAACCGGGCGAACCGCCATTGACTTCAATAGGCAGGCAAATTTTAAAACCCACAGGGACTGTTTCTAGCCACAGTAGTGATGGAAAAGTTGTTTCAAGGGGACTAACACCTGGACTGTGGCATGCCGGAGGGGGATTCATAGCAAAACTCCCATGGAAAATTACATAGTTGACGCAGAGTTGGGTTTTAATCCATAAAGGGCATAAATCACCTAACAATCCTAAATTTTTTTGAACAACGTGGTTTAAAACATCCAGTGTGTGTATACGATCAGGTATGATGTTGTATCGATCAGGTAGTGTAAGGGTTACGCCCGCTTCACAGACATTGACAGACCAAACTCCCCTTTGAATGCACCGCAAACAAGCGCAAATAGTCCATTTGCCCAACTGAAAACTTCCCATTTGCACAAGGTTGGATACCAAGCTAGCCATGTCCCGTTGATGTCATTGAAGGTTTCTTCCTCCACCCAGCCATGTACAACACCAAGGGTCCCCAAAAGGTGAATTGATTTTTCGAATGGGGAGATGGTTAAAAAAAACGCTTGCTCCCTCCCCTTTGTTTGAATCCACGGTCACTGCGTCTGCTCCGTGCAATTTATTGTCACACCCGATATGAGTGGTATTTTCTGTAGTACTATTCTCATCAGTTTAATCCCTGTCACATGACGTCCCCAATCTGGGGTCCATTTATTAAATAGATTTTTCGAACGAGGAGATGGTTAAAAAAAACACTGGCTCCCGCCCCTTTGTTTGAATCCACGCCAAGGTCACTGCGTCTGCGCCGTGCAATTTACTGTCACCCCCGATATGAGTGTTATTTTCTGTAGTACTATTCTCATCAGTTAAATCCCTGTTACGTGACGTCCCCAATCTGGGGTCCATTTATTAAATTGATTTTTCGAACGGGGAGATGGTTAAAAAAAACGTTGGCTCCCTCCCCTTTGTTTGAATCCACGCCACGGTCACTGCGTCTGCGCCGTGCAATTTACTGTCACACCCGATATGAGTGGTATTTTCTGTAGTACTATTCTCATCAGTTTAATCCCTGTTACGTCCCATATCAGGGATTGCCTTTTGTGAAAAAAAATTTAGGCCGGGTACCTTCGACTGCCTTCACAGTGACAGACCAAACTCTGATACACTAAACTGAATTGATTTTAGGAACCGGGAGATGGAAAAAGCAGCTTGGTCGGTCCTCTTACTCCCAAGTTGGGGCACTGCGTGTGCACGGAGCAATGTGCTGTGACACCCTATATGAGTGGTGTCTTAACTAGTACTATTCCTATCAGTTTAATCCCTGTTACGTCCCCTATCCGGGGACATGTGTCGAATTGATTAATCATTGTCGAATTAACGACATCCTGCAATAATTTTGTTCTGAGCTCTGTACTTGCTTTGTATTGGAATTGATGGGGATTTTTTAAATTGTCTGCATAATTTCTAATAGACTATTAAGAGACTTTATTATGATTTTTTTTATGTATTAAAACACATACAACTTAAAAAAATACTAAAAATAAAAAAGTAATGTTTTTTCTATGAAAAATTATCCAGCCGATCTCTTTTAGTCTGATCATAATGAAGCAACGGCCCTATCTGGGGTGTGGCAACATTGCCAATACACTCATAAAGGTGATGATCGCTTCATTGTGATACGCAAGCCCCTTCACCACAACAAGGTACCGATCACGAAGGGGAATTGACACATGTATGTACCTTTTTTTTTTGTTTTGTTTTTGCAGCCACAGTGCAGCACTAGAAGCCAGAAAAATTAGGCATGTACACATGCCTGAAAAAATTGGTATTGTTGCAGCCGCTGCTGTAGCAGCAGCCATAAAAATTGATGTTTTCCAGGCAGAAAGGTGACTAAAACATTGCGGCTTGAACCCTAGTTGGTGGCGGAGAATTCACGAAAGTCATCCGGTATGCAGACATTAAATACAGCAGCGTGGGGACCATTTTGAGGCCAAGGCATGTCATCAGGCCTTTTGTTAGTCAAACGTATCCCCCACTTTCAGTCCCTTCGGGATCCATGCCTCATTCATCTTAATGAAGGTGAGGTAATCAACACTTTTTTGACCGAGGCGACTTCTTTTGTCAGTGACAATGCCTCCTGCTTCACTGAAGGTCCTTTCTGACAGGACACTTGAAGCGGGGCAGGCCAGAAGTTCTATCACAAACTGGGATAGTTCAGGCCACAGGTCAAGCCTGCACACCCAGTAGTCAAGGGGTTCATCGCTCCTCAGAGTGTCGATATCTTCAGTTAAGGCAAGGTAGTCTGCTACCTGTCAGTCGAGTCATTCTCTAAGGCTGGATCCCGAAGGGCTGTGGCGATGTGTAGGACTGAAAAAGCTCTGCATGTCCTCTATCAACAACACATCTGTAAAGCGTCCTGTCCTTGCCGCCGTGGTCGTGGTAGGAGGAGGATTACTTTCACCTCTTCCCCTGTTAGATTCCCGTTGTGCTGTGGCATCCCCCTTATAAGCTGTGTAAAGCATATTTTTTAGTTTGGTTTTGAACTGCTGCACCCTTTCTGACTTCCGGTAATTTGGTAACATTTCCGCCACTTTCTGCTTATACCGGGGGTCTAGTAGCGTGGCCACCCAGTACAGGTCGTTCTCCTTCATCCTTTTTATACGAGGGTCCCTCAACAGACATGACAGCATGAAAGACCCCATTTGCACAAGGTTGGATGCGAGCTACTCATTTCCCGTTCCTCGTCCTCACTGATGTCATTGACGGTCTGTTCTTCCCCCCAGCCACGTACAACACTACGGGTCCCAGATAGGTGACAACAACGAGCACCCTGGGATGCCTGCTGTGGTTGGTCTTCCTCCTCCTCAAAGCCACATTCCTCCTCTGACTCCTCTTCCTCATACTCCTCTTCCAGCGTTGCCGCAGGTCCGGCAAGCGATGATGACAAGGCTGTTTCTGGTGGTGATGGTGACCACAACTCTTTCTCTTCCCACTCATCTACAGCCTGATCCAGCATTCTTCGCAGGGCACGCTCCAGGAAGAAAACAAATGGGATGAGGTCGCTGATGGTGCCTTCGGTGCGACTGACTAGGTTTGTCACCTCCTCAAAAGGACGCATGAGCCTACAGGCATTGCGCATGAGCGTCCAGTAACGTGGCAAAAAAATTCCCAGCTCCGCAGAGGCTGTTCTAGCACCCCGGTCATACAAATACTCATTGACGGCTTTTTCTTGTTGGAGCAGGCGGTCGAACATTAGGAGTGTTGAATTCCAACGTGTTGGGCTGTCGCAAATCAAGCGCCTCACTGGCATGTTGTTTCGGCGCTAAATGTCTGAAAAGTGCACACCACTTTGCCGATCTCCAATTGGTGCGGGGTCAGCCACTGATCCACCTGTGCGTTCAGGGCAGACAGGAGTGCTTGTCCGGTGTGGCTCTCTGCTTTCAGGCAAGTCAACCCCAAGACAGCGTGACACTGTCGTATCCGGAATGTGGAATAGCCCCTGGGGAGCTGGGGAGATTCAGTTGATGTGCAGCCAGACGCCGCGGCAGAAGAGGACTCAGCCGAAGAGGTTATGGAAGAGGATGGAGTAGGAGTAGAGGAGGTGGCAGTAGGCCTGCCTGCAAGTCGTGGCGGTGTCACCAACTCCGCTGCAGAGCCACGCATTCCATGCTTGGCAGCCGTCAGCAGGTTGACCCAATGCGCAGTGTAGGTGATATACTTGCCCTAACCGTGCTTTTCAGACCAGGTATCAGTAGTCAGATGGACCCTTGCCCCAACACTGTATGACAGAGATGCCATGGCTTCCTTTTCAATCACTGAGTAGAGGTTTGGGATTGCCTTTTTTGAAAAAAAAAAATTGTCCGGGTACCTTCCACTGTGGTGTCCCAATAGCGACACATTTTTTGAAGGCCTCAGACTCCACCAGCTGGTTTGGTAAAAGCTGGCGGGCTAAGAGTTCCGTCAAGCCAGCTGTCAGACTCTGGGCAAGGGGGTGACTTTGTGACATTGGCTTCTTACGCTCAAACACTTCCTTTACAGACACCAGACTGTGGGAAGATGAGATGGAACTGCTGAAGGTGAGAGGCGGAGTGGCGGGTGGTTGAGAGGGGGCAAGGAGGACAGCAGTGGTTGACGTGGCTGAAGATGCTGGACCAGGAAGAGGATAGTGGCTTTGAGTTTGTGTGCTGCTTGTACTCATGTGTTGATCCCATTGGCGTTTGTGATGTGAGATCATGTGCCTTCGCAAAGCAGTTGGACCGAGGTGGGTGTTGGACTTCCCACGACTCAGTTTCTTTTGGCACAGGTTGCAAATGGCATTGCTGTTATCAGAGGCAGACACACAAAAAAAATGCCACACTGCTGAGCTTTGCAATGACGGCATTCTGGTGGTGGCAACAGCATGCGTTGATTGACGTGCTGTCTGGCTGACCCCGGGTGCCGATACATGCTGTCTGACTGTGCCACTAGCTCCTTGCGACGACCTCCCCTGCTTCCAACTCGTCTTCTTCTTCTCTCTGTCTCCCCTTCTGAACTTTCCCCCTCTTCTTCTTCTCTTCGAGCAGGCACCCACGTGGCATCCACGGACACATCGTCATCATCAACCACTTCACTTGTATCTGAGACCTCAGCAAAGGAAGCAGCAGCGGGTACAACATCATCATCATCATCACACTCTACGTCCATGTGTGTAATGCTGCCTGACTGAGACATATCCCTGTTATCTACATCCTCTGGCAATAATGGTTGCGCATCACTAATTTCATCCAACTGATGTGTAAATAACTCCTCTGAGGGATCAAGTGAAGCGGCTGTGGTGGTAGTGGTGGTGGCGGTGGCGGCGGGCGGGAGAGTGGTAACTTAAGAGCAGGTGACCAAAGCTGAGCTGGAGGAGGATGGTGCGTCAAGTTCTTAGCGGAAGCTGTTGAAGATTGGGTGTCCTGTGTAAGCCAGTCAACTATTTTCTCAAATTTTTTTGGGTTCAGGGTACGTGGCCTCTGAACACTGGGCATTATTCCAGGGCCAGTGGAAATCACAGCACCACGACCACGACGGCCCCTGCGGGGTGGCCTGCCTCTGCCTGTCATTTTTTTTTAGATAAGTGGTACTATGCGTGCACCCTACTGTGCCACCCTATATAAGTGGTGGGCAGTGGGCACAGTATCACAGAAAAATATTAAATATATTTTTTTATTTGCAAGGTATTTGAGTAAGTGACACCCTGTAATGGTATGAGTGGAGGCCTAGCCACTAGCAAGTGGCCACAATACAGTCTGTGTGGGCCTGACACACACGGGCTTGCAAATGTGATTATATAAAAAAATATTTAAATATAATTTTTTTTATTTGTTTATTTGCAAGGTATTTGAGTGAATGACTCCATGTAACGGTATGAGTGGAGGCCTAGCCACTAGCCAGTGGCCACAATACAGTCTGTGTGGGCCTGACACACACGAGCTTGCTAATGTGATTATATCACAGAAAAATTTTAAATAGAATTTTTTTTATCTGCAAGGTATTTGAGTGAGTGACACCCTGTAACGGTATGAGTGGAGGCCTAGCCACTAGCCAGTGGCCACAATACAATCTGTGTGGGCCTGATACACACGGCCTTGCAAATGTGATTATATCACAGAAAATTTTTAAATGGAATTTTTTTTATTTGCAATTATTTGAGTAAGTGACACCCTGTAACAGTATGAGTGGAGGCCTAGCCACTAGCCAGTGGCCACAATACAGTCTGTGTGGGCCTGACACACACGGGCTTGCTAATGTGATTATATCACAGAAATTTTTTTAATAGAATTTTTTTTATCTGCAAGGTATTTGAGTGAGTGACACCCTGTAACGGTATGAGTGGAGGACTAGCCACTAGCCAGTCACCACAATACAATCTGTGTGGGCCTGACACACACGGGCTTGCAAATGTGATTATATCACAGAAAAATATTAAATATAATTTTTTTTATTTGTTTATTTGCAAGGTATTTGAGTGAATGACTCCATGTACCGGTATGAGTGGAGTCCTAGCCACTAGCTAGTGGCCACAATACAGTCTGTGTGGGCCTGACACACACGGGCTTGCAACTGTGATTATATCACAGAAAAATATTAAATACTTTTTTTTATTTGCAAGGTATTTGAGTGAGTGACACCCTGTAACGGTATGAGTGGAGGCCTAGCCACTAGCCAGTGGTCACAATACAGTCTGTGTGTCAGGTCCACACAGACTGTATTGTGACCACTGGCTAGTGGCTAGGCCTCCACTCAAATATTAAATATAATTTTTTTATCTGCAAGGTATTTGAGTGAGTGACACCCTGTAACGGTATGAGTGGAGGACTAGGCACTAGCCAGTGGCCACAATACAGTCTGCAAAAAATGAAAACAAAAAAAATGATATTTTTTAATCGTGAAGGGGTTAAAGGCTATGGACACCTTTGTGCACCAAAAATCAATAGCCCCATATCTCACCGTAATGCAGCACATAATAAAACTGCACTTGTTTGTTTATTGGTATCAGCTTTGCTTCACATGCTCTCAGAAATTCTCTGATATGAGTTTTGCTCACTGCTATCATGTCCTGTGAGAATCTGTGGGCATTCCTGTGGATTTCACATGCACCAGCACAAGCTCTTGTGCCCCGCCCCCATATCCTGTTACACATCACAGCTAGCAGCCACTTACATATAGGCTGCTGGAACTTGCAAGTGACTTGGTAGTAAGATTTCATTCCAATCCACAACATGGTGAACCTTACAGTATGCTACAGCCTGCAATCAGCAGATCTATTTCTCACTTTCCTTTCTGTAGAAAGTCCATATTTCTACTTATAACATTAGTGCAGTCAGAACCACGGTGTTATAAGCAGGATATAGATCTCATTACTGACAGCTCTCACTACCTGCACTCTATTCTTAACATAGTATTGTGTGCAGTCCGCACAGTGAGTGGTCACTTTTCCCACACAGATTAGTACAGTGTGATGACACACGATGCTATGTACACATATAAGTACACAGTGTGGGAGATTTATCAAAACTGGTGCAAAGGAAAACTGGCTTAGTTGCCCATAGCAACCAATAAGAATCCTCCTTTCATTTTCCAATGGAGCTGTGAAAAATGAAAGGTGGAATCTGGTTGGTTGCTATTGGCAACTAAGCCAGTTCTACTTTTCACAAGTTTGATAAATGACATATGTATGTATATATATTGAGGGATTTGTAGAAATGATTGAGTCCAGATTTTGTATTTCTGTTGAAAACAGCTTTACTTTTTACTTGAACGAACTTGCATCAGAAAACAATCTTCCAACTTTATCTTGGTCACCAGCAAGCTTTGGCATACATTTTGGCAGGCAAACGCATTTGGCTCTGCTACATCTGAACCTCTTTTGCTTTGCTAATGCTGTCAGATTAAATACAAACTTTTCCTTTCTGCTGAACTTTACTTTCTGTAGTCTGGTCTGTCGTTATCTTTATCCAGGGAACTTAACTCCTGGATTGTGAGGCTTGCAGCTTGGGCCTCTATGCCCAGCAGGGCTGAAGGTGTGCTCTCCTGGCTTGCACACACCCTTCCCTTTGCAGGGGGTACTCTAAACTGACCTTCACTAACCAAACTCCTCCCTTTCTAGAGACAGAAGGTTCCATTCCAGACAAACTAGCTCTGCCAATACATTGCACCTCAACAGTTGCAAAAACAAAAATACAATACACATTATGCAGGGCCTGGCAATAAATATACACGATGACACAGAATCAACCGTAGGTCATAGTAGAGGGGCATAGAGGTGGTAATGCCACTCTGGGGCGTAACACGGGCCATAAGGGTCCAATCACACGTGCGCAACTGTTTTGAAGTCCATAAATTGCGGATCCGCTGAACACACATGACCGGCACTGTGATAGAAATGCCTATTCTTCTCCGTGGCTGTGGACAAGAATCGGATATAGTCTATTTTTTTGCAGGGCCGCGGAACGGAAGTGCGGATGCGGACACCACATAGTGTGTTGTCCGCATCTTTTGCGACCCCATTGAATGGGTCTGCACCCCTTCCGCAAAATTGCAGAACGGATGTGGACCAATTATGCGGATGTGTGAATGGACCCGTAGTTATGGTCCGTGGTAGCAGAATCAATAACGGAATTCTTAAATAACCCGAACCTGAACCTTGTACGCCAAACTTGAAACACAAGTTCGCTCATCCCTAGTTGCGACCACAGGAGTGAATAAAGTGTTTTTCTTTTCACTCATTTTTTTTTAAAGTGCTGCCATTTTTTTACGGATACAGTGATACCTATTATCAGATAATATATATAAAAAATATGTCCCACAATAATAGTAGTGATGACTGCATGGAGAAAAAAACACACAAACCTTGCTCAGGCATATAGATAGGCAAAAATTACTAGGCACTACGTATATGTATATACCACATCAAATTACGCATACATACACGTAGTCCTGTAGCATAGATAATAGCACTATGGTTTGACCACTTATTATGATCATCTGGACTGCAATCTAGCTGGGACACCACCAAAAAACCGATTGAGCTGACGGTTATTATACCGTATTTACATCATCCACTCTACCCCTGATGAATCTGACAGCATCACCTGTCAGAGGAAACGCGTCGGGAACGACTTTTGAAAGAAACACCTTAACAGGCCAGCACTAGGAGACAGCAACAGGGCCAGAATAACAGGGACAGCCACCGAGAAGTGGGGTCGCTCCGCAGGGGGT
Source organism: Bufo gargarizans (assembly GCF_014858855.1). Taxonomy (NCBI): domain Eukaryota; kingdom Metazoa; phylum Chordata; class Amphibia; order Anura; family Bufonidae; genus Bufo; species Bufo gargarizans. The sequence continues at coordinate 710,868,713 of NC_058080.1, read as the reverse complement.
GATTCTCCCGCATATAGGCGGGAGACCTCTCCGCTTTTAGGCAGGAGAATAATAGTTCATCAGGGACACTCTCCTACCTGTCTGACCTACTGCCTCAAGGGACTCAGCAACCGAACATCACCGGGAACCACATTTGTTTCAGCAGACAAAGGGGACCACTACGGATCCAATTGATCACCCAAGCGGCCTGAATACCGTGATCACGTATCTTCCATGCAACAAACCGTCAGTGGTGATCATAATAAGTGGTCAAACCATAGTGCTATTATCTATGCTACAGGACTACGTGTATGTATGCGTAATTTGATGTGGTATATACATATACGTAGTGCCTAGTAATTTTTGCCTATCTATATGCCTGAGCAAGGTTTGTGTGTTTTTTTTCTCCATGCAGTCATCACTACTATTATTGTGGGACATATTTTTTATATATATTATCTGATAAAAGTTAAGTTTTAAGTAGGATAACAAATCAGTGATACAGTTTAATTGTTCCTACAACATATTTATCTTAAACCAATACTGTGAATTGTATACAGTGATACCTAATACAGTCCTGACCAAAAGTTTAAGACCACTTGAAAAATGGCAAAAAATCATATTTAGCATGGCTGGATCTTAACAAGGTTCCAAGTAGAGCTTCAACATGCAACAAGAAGAAATGAGAGTGAGACAAAATATCTTTTGAGCATTCAATTTAATGAAAACAACGAATAAACTGAAACAGGCCCTTACTGGTGCTGACTGCAGCCCCATAACCATCAGACAGCATCTGAGACTGAAGGGCTTCAAAAACAAAAAACGTCTTCAAAGACCTCGTCTCCTTGAACGCCACAGAACTGCTCGTTTGGACTTTGCAAGAGAGCACCAAACATGTGACATTCAAAGGTGGAAGAAAGTTTTATTCTCTGATGAGAATTTATTTTTCCTTGATGGTCCTGATGGTTTCCAACGTTACTGGCATGACAAGCAGATCCCACCTGAGATGTTTTCTACACACCACAGTGGAGTGGGCGCCATAATGGTCTGGGGTGCTTTTCCTTCAGTGGAACAATGAAGCTTCAGAAAGTGCAGGGGCGTCAAACGGCCGCTGGCTATGTCCAGATGTTGCAGAGAGCATTCCTCATGACTGAGGGCCCTCGTCTCTGTGGTAACGACTGGGTTTTTCAACAGGACAACGCTACAGTACACGATGCCCGCAAGACAAGGGACTTCTTCCAGAAGAATAACAGCCCTCTTTTGGCCCATCCTGCGTGTTCCCCTGGTCTAAATCCAATTGAGAACCTTTGGGGATGGATGGCAAGGGAAGTTTGCAAAAATGGACAACAGTTCCAGACAGTAGATGGCCTTCGTGCGGCCGTCTTCACCACTTGGAGAAATGTTCCCACTCACCTCATGGAAATGCTTGCATCAAGCATGCCGAAACAAATTTTTTAAGTGATCAACAATAACGACGGAGCGACTTATTACTGAGTTCATGTTTTGAAGTTGGATTTCTGTTTTGGGGGGGTTTAGTTTTTTTTTGGAGGTGTGGACCATTCGGAAAGTTGTCATGTAACCATCAAATGTCTTGTGTCACCAAGTGTATTCCTGTAACTATCAACAATACTGTCTCTCTAAGCATGCTCCTGTAACCAAGTGTTTCATGCCACCGTTATCGAGAAGATAATTTATTTCATACACTGCAAAAGGTCTGCATCAGTCAACAAAGGGATCCTGTCCAAATTAGAAACAGAGTTCTTCTATATCAGTTTATATTTTAAAAGGTCCAGGGTTGAAACAGGAGGTTGGGTGAACTTTTAGCTGTGCTTATATGTATCTTACATTGTGGGTATTCTATATTATAGTTAAACAGAGATAATCTAATACAGATTGGGGCATATTCATCAATGTAAAAGCTAAATTTTATTTGTGCACCTTATTTACAAAAACAGGTCACAATGTGTGGCATGCTAGACAACGTAGGAGACACCTTGTATTCCTCACCTAGATGTTGATGAATGCACACATACAACACATATAGGCCTCATGCATATGACCGTTGTTGTGTCCCATGTCCGTTGTTCCTTTTTCCATGATTTTCTGCGGACCCATTGACTTTCAATGGGTCCGTGGAAAACTCAGCTAACGCACCGTTTTTCATCCGCGTCCGTGATCCGTGTTTCCAGTTCGTGAAAAAAATATGACCTGTCCTATTTTTTTCACGGACAACGGTTCACGGACCCATTCAAGTCAATGGGTCTGTGAAAAAACACGGAGGCACACAAGATTGTCATCCGTGTCTGCGCGTCCGCGTCCATTTTTTTCCTATCATTTGCATGGCAAACTTGACTTTGATTTTTTTAAACTTTTCTTTCATGTCTGGTGATCTTCCAAAAATAAAGGAAGACACACGGAAACAAAAACGGACACGGATCACGGAACAACGGAACCCCTTTTTGCGGGCCGCAAAAAAATACTGTCGTGTGCATCAGGCCATATACATAGTGGTGTATCACTCACCAGTGTACCGGTAAATATGCCTATCTGAAAAGTTTGGGGATTTTTTTCAGTTGATTTTAGTGGCCTGGAAAGATCCATATGCATCCATATGGAATTTGAGATGAGGGAGAGGCACAGAATTCCTGGTAGTAACAGTTTGGTGATTGTAGAGTAGATTAGACAGTAGCAGGAGAAGGTACAGAACAAAGAGAGTTGGTTCCCAGGAGAAGAGTTTTGCAGAGAGCAGAAAGTGGACATTGCTCAAGCACAATGGCCCTGTGGGTGTGCAAGACAGAGACACAAGTGTGTGAGACCTAGACGCACATGCCTGTAACTGAAATACACATTTAAGACAGAGACGCATGTGTGTGACAGAGATGCACGTGTTGTGACAGATGCACATGTGTGTTAGAGAGACACACACGTGTGTGAGAAAGAGATGTCTGTGAGACAAAAACAGCCCAGTGTGTGTGACAGAGACACATGTGAGAGCGAGATAGAGAAACATGCGTAAGATAGAGGCACACGTGTGTGAGACAAAGAAGCACATGCATGTGAGACAAAGACACGTGTGTGAGACAGAGATGCACATGTGTGTGAGACAGATAGAAAAACAGAATGGGTTGTTCATGTTCCAAATCAAGGATTGACGGACACAAGAGGAAGGGTTTGGCGTTGTTTTCTATATATATATATCTATACTGTAGGTAGGAAGACTAGGTGTCCAAGGTCTGGAAGATGGGTGATTATGCTTGCAACCCCTTGTTCTCAATGGGAAGAGCAGCTTTGGATAGCAAGCCACTACTCCAATAAGTGAAATACTGTGTAGACTAATAGTCATGGTGATGTTCTTGGATGAGAAAATCATCGATCTTTCCAGCTTGCCCCAAGTACAAAAAGAACATCTCATCTCCATCTGAATTATCCTTGAATTGCTACCTTAGCCCAAAATGAAGAGATGAATAATTTCTTATTAGCGGGAAGTCACTCTATACCTGTCACTGAACAATATTACACTATTCCCCATTTTTTTCCGATCTGCTGAGCTATAACCAGTGCTGTAATTAGATGTCCTGACTATTGTACGTTACATAGTGTAAACAGATATTTCATGTTTTACATGTCACTGCCTCTCAGCAGCGAGCTGGAAGTTTGTATATATCACCCTGGGGCTTTGAAACTTTTAGTGGAAAGTTGATTGTTTTGCTCCGTGGGAAGCTTTGTGCAATCTTAACATGGCCGGTGGCTTTTATTTCCAGTGAATAACAACAGATCTGTCAATTTTTCATGTTTTTTATATATAATTTGTAGTGACAAATGAAAAATATGAAAAGATCATACAGAAACAATGCATGGTCAGGACTTCAAATGTCTATGGCTCATAGAATTTCCAGCCGCCTCTTGGCCGAGGCATTTACATTTTTCCTTCTTGGGTGAAGGTGTCCTATTTGCTTACAGACTGCTTACCAACAAGACACAGGGAGAATATATTAGGCATTTCCACTCATTTAACTGCTATAAAATCGAAGGACTCGGCTCCTGAAATGCTTTTTCAAATTGTAAAGCAATTCCTGTTTGAAATCTTAATTCTGCATTTTACATTTAAAAGGTCAGCAACCAAAGGCATTTTTTTTTAAAAGTTTCTCTTTACTGCTGTCAACGTGTTCGAATTACATCTGTTTAGAGTTGTTCTCATGTGGGTTTCACATCAGTATCTTCGGAACACCATGAATGATCTACTGCATTGTTTCCCAATAAAAATTTGCCAATTGATTCAACATGGATTGATGATTCCATCTAAGTGAATTTTAGACCAGAAGAAGGAGAGAGGAAAAAAAAAGTCCTTGGTTGGCATGTGTGACAGTAGATCTCCACTTAACCGGTACCAGCTACCAGAGTGGTGTACAAATAGATAAGGATTCTGCTGCTTCATCTGCAGATTCCAATCCAGGCCATTAACCTCCTGAGATGGCAAGGTCATTAGCAACCATAGCACTTGTGGGTATAAACAAAGGTAGAGGGTTTCTCTTTTTCACCTCATTGTCACCCTGCAGTGTCCCATTACAGGGTAGCAGTGCACTGCAAAGGGCTTAAAATGTATTCTTGTGTAGTACTGTATATGTATTTACTGTACAAAATGTATGCAAGGTGTAAATACTGTAGGCCATAGTATCCACCATCAGTCACTAAGTGAGGCTGTTTTCCTTTTCACCATAGGTAGGAGTGAATCACCAGAAAGCTGGAATAGTCTGAGTTTAGACTTTCAAGAAAGAGCATATGTCGAGTGAGAAAGCAGAAAGAGAAGCTAGCCCTTGGTTAGGTGCCAACTGGACAAGACCCCAAAAGAGCTTTGCATATTCAAAAGGCAGGCCAGATGTTAAATAGGAGTTGTAGAGAGAAGTTCTTTGGAGAATTGTTGTCTGAAAAAGAACGCTGACTGAGTTTAAAGTCTAACTGTGCCTGGGCAGATCTGAGAAGTAGATTGATCACCTGCGTAAGTAAAATTTCCACATCCTGCAGTGGACATTGTGGACTAGTATGTTTGTGGTACAGCAATCTGTTAAAACTAAGTTTTAGAGCATAGTCTGAATTTAGGGTCCACCCTGAGGTTGCATTGCAAAAAGACAAGTGTTACACCCCATGCTTGTGCAAGATTCAGCTAAAGAAGTGCTGTGTGAGGCGATTTACTTGAAAGAGACGCATAGTCCTATTAACTACCTTTACAGCTATGCCACATGTAAGATCTGTGATAAGTGCATTTGACCTGCCAATACATGTATAAGTAGAACTGTAACTGATGTGCTTAAGATTGAATCTTCAGTAAAGAATTGTCCTACTGAAAAATTGCCTCATCATTGATTGCTCTGGACCCTTGCTTGCAACTCACAATTCAACACTATCAAGGGCACCCCGAGCCACCATCAGGTCAGAGAACCCCAAGACCATGTTGTGCAATGAAAGGAAGTAAAAAGGTGCCCTTCCTATCACTGCTTGGACTAGGAGACAGTCAGAGTGAGTATTGACTACAAACCATTCTTGCCCTTACCATTCATACTACCACTCCTAACCTCTCCTCTATCCTCCTCTGGACTCACTGCAACCCTGCAAAGTCTGTAGCGTTCTTGTAATTGGTCTGCATGGAAGATTTGCTGCAAAAATCTGTGCCTTAGATATAGAAACAAAGCATATGAACATCATATTGGTGGGAGTCTGAGAAAATCTCATAAATATGAAGAACATTACAATTGCTGCTCTGAAGCATAGCTAAGTAGAAGGAGATGGCTGGCATATCTGCCATGCATGCGCATGTCTCTCTCTATAGAAGTCTGCATTTGTAAGAACAAGTAAGGGAACCATTTGAAATCATCTGCATTTCAGCATTGATTACAAACAAATGTAGTCTGATTACTATCCAAGTCCCAATGATAGACAATTACAATATATAACGTAACTAATAACACACAAGCATTTGTACTATTCATGTCTTTTATTGAGCAGATTGAGTAAAAATCCATGTTGTAGGGGGGAAAAGGGAACCTTTAAAATGAATGGCCTGTAGATCCCCTTTCAGCAACTCTCACCTCCAACAAATGTTTCCGTTTGCCTCAAATAAGATTTGCACAATGTTGAGTGAAGATGGACCATTCCTCCCTGGAAATGTGTTTCAGTTAATCAATATTTCTGGGATGTCTTGTGTTCACAGCCCTCTCCAGATAATGCTGCATCATTTCAATCAGGTTTGTTCTGAACTCTCACTTTGACCACACAAATCTTTAGGTGATCTTCTTCTTTCAATCATTTTTTTGTTGATTTAACCCCTTAAGGACTCAGCCCTATTTCACCTTAAGGACTTGGCCATTTTTTGCAAATCTGACCACTGTCACTTTAAGTGCTCATAACTTTAAAACACTTTGACTTATCCAGGCCATTCTGAGATTGTTTTTTCATCACATATTGTACTCCATGACACTGGTAAAATGAAGTAAAAAAATTATTTTTTTTCCATAAAAAATACTAAAATTTACCCAAAATTTGGAAAAATTTGCAAATTTAAAAGTTTCAGTTTCTCTACTTCTGTAATACATAGTAATACCCCCAAAAATTGTGATGACTTTATATTCCACATATGTCTACTTCATGTTTGAATTATTTTGGGAATGATATTTTATTTTTTGGGATATTACAAGGCTTAGAAGTTTAGAAGCAAATCTTGAAATTTTTCAGAAATTTACAAAAACCCAATTTTTAGGGACCACTACAGCTCTGAAGTCACTTTGCGAGGCTTACATAATAGAAACCGACCCCATTCTATAAACTACACCCCTCAAGGTATTCAAAACAGATTTTACAAACTTTGTTAACCCTTTAGGTGTTGCACAAGAGTTATTGTCATATGGGGATGAAATTTGTGAATTTCATTTTTTGCCTAATTTCCCATTTTAACCCATTTTTTCCACTAACAAAGCAATGGTTAACAGCCAAACAAGACTGTACGGGCACAAAGTAGGGCGTAGAGGGAAAGGTGCGCCGTGTGGTTTTTGGAAGCCAGATTTTGCTGGACTGGTTTTTTGACACCATGTCCCATTTGAAGCCCCCCTGATGCACCCCTAGAGTAGAAACTCCAAAAAAGTGACCCCATCTAAGAAACTACACCCCTCAAGGTATTCAAAACTGATTTTACAAACTTTGTTAACCCTTTAGGTGTTGCACAAGATTTCATGGAAAATAGAGATACAATTTCAAAATTTAACTTTTTTGGCAGATTTTCCATTTTAATATTTTTTTTCCAGTTACAAAGCAAGGGTTAACAGCCAAACAAAACTCAATATTTATGGCCCTAATTCTGTAGTTTACAGAAACACCCCATATGTGGTTGTAAACTGCTGTACGGGCACACGGCAGGGCGCAGAAGGAAAGGAATGCCATACGGTTTTTGGAAGGCAGATTTTGCTGGACTGTTTTTTTTGACACCATGTCCCATTTGAAGCCCCCCTGATGCACCCCTAGAGTAGAAACTCCAAATAAGTGACCCCATTTTAGAAACTACGGGAGAGGGTGGCAGTTTAGGGTACATATGATTTTTCGGTTGCTCTATATTACACTTTTTGTGCGGCAAGGTAACAAGAAATAGCTTTTTTGGCACTTTTTTTTTTTGTTATTTACAACATTCAACTGACAGGTTAGATCATGTGGTAATTTTATAGAGCAGGTTGTCACGGACGTGGTGATACCTAATATGTATACAATTTTTTTTATTTATGTAAGTTTTATACAATGACTTAAAAATGTTTTAGTGTCTCCATAGTCGAAGAGCCATAGTTTTTTCAGTTTTTGGGCGATTATCTTAAGTAGGGTCTCATTTTTTGCGGGATGAGATGACGGTTTTATTGGCACTTTTTTGGGGTGCATATGACTTTTTTATTGCTTGCTATTACACTTTTTGTGACGTAAGATGACCAAAAATGGCTTTTTTTACACCGTTTTTATTTTTATTTTTTTACGGTGGTCACCTGAGGGGTTAGATCATGTGATATTTTTATAGAGCCGGTCGATACGGATGCGGCGATACCTAATATGTATACTTTATTTTTATTTATGTAAGTTTTACACAATGATTTCATTTTTGAAACAAAAAAAATCATGTTTTAATGTTTCAATAGTCTAACAGCCATAGTTTTTTTAGTTTTTTGGGTATGACATGAGATGACGGTTTGATTGGTACTATTTTGGCGTACATGCGACTTTTTTATCACTTTTATTACCTTTTTTGGGAAGTAGGGTGGGCAAAATTTCTATTTTCTCATAGTTTTTATTTTTAAATTTTTATGGCATTCACTGTGCGGGGAAAGTAACATGACCGTTTTATGTTACGGACGCGGCAATACCTAATATGTGTAGTGTATTTTATTATTTTAATTTTTATTCAGTGATAAATGTGTTTTTTTTATCTTAACTTTTTTTCACTTTTTTTTTATTTTTTTGACCCAGACCCACTTGGTTCTTGAAGATCCAGTGGGTCTAAAGTCTGTATAATACAGTACAGTACTCTATATAGGGTACTGTACTGTATTTTACTTTACACTTTGTCTGAACAGATCTATCCCTTTAGCATAGATCTGTTCAGCACCATGGACAGCAGGACGCCTGAGAAGGTGTCCTGTTGCCATGGGAACCTTCCCCGTCTGTCAGGGAGCTCCCTCCCTCTCCCATCGGGGGGCTGCAAAGGCACAGCAGTCCCCTGATGGGAGAGGGAGGGAGCTCCCTGACCCTGACAGTTAACATTTTCCATACAGCGGTCCGTACAGACCGCGGTATGGAAAGGGTTAAACGGCTGACATCTGCACAGATGTCAGCCGTTTATACCAGGGTGTCAGCAATGTGCTGACACCCTGGTATAACCACTAGACGCCAACGAATTTTCAAGAGGAGGCGGGCGGGGGATCGCGATCCCGCCTGCCGCACCGCCCCCACCGCCCACAACCCCCCCTGCACCACCCGCCGGCATTAAATCATGCAGGGGTGCAGGGGGGGCTGCAAAATTGACATTTTGGGCATTCTAAAGTTTCTGATACCCGGGGAAGCTCACATGACCCCCCCTGGCTTTGTGACAGGATGCCCGATCATTTTTTATTCTGATAGTATTCTGACCGCAAACTGGGCCTCGGGTTCGTCTTCCAAGAAGACAATGACCCTAAGCACACATCCAAGACAACACAGTAGTGGCTTAGCGACAATTCTGTAAATGTCCTTGAGTGGCCCAGCTAGAGTCCTGGCTTGAAGCCAATAGAACATCTTTGAAGAGACCCCGAAATTGCCGTCCACCGAAGGTCCCTATAGAACGTGATAGAACTTGAGATGATCTGCAGAGAAGAATAGCAGAAAATACCCAAATCCAGAAAATACCCAAATCCATACCCAAATAGAAATCTTGTGGAATCATCCCCAAGAAGACTAGAGGATGTAATCACTGCCAAAAGTGCTTCAACTAAGTCCTGAGTAAAAGGTCTGAATACTTATGCCAATGCAAGGTTTTACTTTTTCCTTTTCAATTAATTAGTAAAGATTTTGAACATTCTGCTTTCACTTATTCATTATGGGGTATTTAGCAAAAGGCCGCAACATAACAAAATGTGAAAAGGTCTGAAGACTTTCTGAATGCCCAAAAGTCTTCTGCCCAACTTATGCCCAACTGGATGTGTGCGCTTCTTTTCTTGTTCAACTGCATAGCATTAAATGGAGCTAAACAGAAAGACAAAAATGCACACACCCGCAGCCTGTGCGAGTGCAGCAGGGATGGAGCTATCGGCAGCATGGATTATAGGTAAATATTAATGAAATTATCTGTCTACAACAGTTCCAAGAAATGTTTGCATTTTTTGTAATGTCCAGAGGACCCATTTAAGGATGTCGAATTTTAGAATTTTGCCGTATTTTTCGACCTATAAGACGCACCTGCCCATAAGATGCACCTATGTTTAACAGGAGAATAACACATTTTTTATTAGACCTCAGATCAGACCACCAATCAGACCCTCAATGTTAATCTTCAGGTCACAGCCCCAATCAGACCCCCAATGCCCTTCCGGTATAGATGTGCCTCTGCATATAAGGGTTGAGCACGTCCTGCTTTTCATTACCACGCGATTTTGTAGTTTATATATAGAATTGTTTGGAGGTGTAAAAACTCCTAGTTTGAATGTGCCTTTACTTCCATCCATAGGCAGCATTCTGGTGCACATGTGAGGCCCGGGCTTTATCAGCCAGTCTTGCGTAGGGCTCAGAGCTCTCTGCCTCCTCCCATTGTAAGCATGGCTGCATGCTGGAGGTAACTGGGAGTTTGCTGTGAGTCGGACTTTGCGCGTCTGTAATTTTCCAACTGGCTCCTGGTATTGCCCATACGGCACAGGTAGGTTTAGCGTTAGGTCCCGAGCTACTTGAGAAACCTTGGCGCGGTGCTCTGGCTCAGACATGTCCTCCACAGTAGGATATGTTGACTAATCTCTCAATTTTACATCAGTTTGAGGGTTTAGTAAAACGGCATAGTGCACCTGTCTTATTGTTATTTTGTTTGATTGTTTATCACATCCACACATTTTCTATCCTGTGTAGGATGTCTATTGTGGTACTTCTGGTCCACTGCGGGCATCCTCCATTGTATGGATTTTTGCTGGGTATTGCTATTAGCAGTGGACCTCAAGTGCAGGATCTGCCCCCCCCCCCCCCCCCCCCCCCCGGTATAGATGCGCCACTGGATATGGGGTTGAGCACTTTCTTCTTTTCATTACCAAGCCAATTTGTAGTTTATATCCCAATGTCAATACAATCCTCAATCAGACCTCAGATCAGACACCCAATGTTAATAAGACCCCAATAAGACCTCAGATGAGACCCCCAATCAGAGCTCAGACCAGACCTCCAATTCAAATGACCCCCAATGTTAATTAGACCCCAATAATGTTGCAGAGTATGATTGGTGGGTGCAGCGGAGTCAATTCAGATCAGACGTTGTGGAGTAATAAGAACTGGCCTTATTTGAACATGCGTGCAATAACAGAAGGTCACCTTACATGGTGAATGGCACAGACAGGAAAAAAGAAATCAGTGAGTTCACTTCAATGTACAGGGAAAACAACACATTATAGAAATGCATAGAGAGACTACAAGTGAGCATTAATAACAGCGACATCTAGTGTTATAACTGTGAACTGCAGTCAATCCAGAAGTCACTCCAGCAATAGGCTAAGCTGTAAGTTGCTGTATCTCCGACAAATAAGACCTCAGATCAGACCCACAATCAGACCTCAGACCCCAATATTAATGACCCCCCCAATCAGACCTCAGATAAGAGCCCCATACCTCAGATGAGACCCCATACCTCATATCCACCCCGCCATGCCTCGAATCAGACCCCCATGCCTCGAATCAGACCCCCATGCCTCAGAGTAGACCCCCATGCCCCAGAGCAAAAAAATAATAATAAAACAAATATATATATATATATATATATATATATCAACTTACCTCTCCTGCTCCGGATGCTGCCTGCCACTCCTAGGATCTAGCTCTCTTCTTCTTCCTGCTGTGCGCTGTGACCCAACATGCATAGCATGAGGTCACAGCGCGCCAACATCATCACGCTGTGCACAGTCACACCACAGCAAGCGACAGAGAACCAGGAAGCGGTAAGTACAGAGCCCGGGGAGCTCTGCATTAACGGCTACTGGGTCCTCCGATACTAATGAGCACTTACATAATGGAAGCACTCATTAGTATTCATCCGATAAGACGCATGGGCATTTTCCCTCCACTTTGGGGGGAAAATAGTGCATCTTATAGGGTGAAAAATAAATATATTTGTGAAATTTCATCCTATGTCTATCTTGGACAACTGACTTTTTTAATATGGCAAAATTTATATCTAGCTTCACTTGTGCACTTAAAATATGTTAGTTATTAAATTAATATGATTTAATTATTAAAAAGGTTGTCCTATCAACAACTGATCCTCTTTGTCCCATTACAGCAAATAATCCTCTTTCACATGTTAGTCACTCAATTCAACTCTACAGGACTGCTGGAGATAGCCGAGAACAAGCACTTGACTATCCCCAGATGCCCCCATAGAATTCACTGGAGCAGCAGTGTGTGTGGATGTTCTCCATGCCATTGAAATCAGGGAACCTTGTTCTGGTGATCTGTATGGGCCACAGCGGTCAGACCCTCGATGGTCAGACACTTATCCTGTATCCTGTGGACAGGGAATAAGTTGTTGTCATGGGATAACCCTGTTAAAAAGATAGATAAATAGATAGATAGATAATAGATATGAGATAGATAGATAGATAGATAGATAATAGATATGAGATAGATAGATAGATAGATAGATAGATAGATAGATATGATAGATAGATAAATAGATAGATAGATAATAGATATGAGATAGATAGATAGATAGATAGATAGATAGATAGAAGATAGATAATTAGATTGGTCTACTCATTTCCTCTTGGAAAAAAAAACCCTGTAATGACCATGTTATTGAAGTTTGGTTCAAACATCTGGTGATTATGATGTGATAGACTGCAATGATGGTTCATGAAAATGTAACTGCTCTCTCTGTATCCGGCACTGTCATGTCATATTGAAAAATGGGCTATTAATCCCACATTCAGATGTACCTGATCTTCAAACAACTTTGGTTAATGGCCTATTTTGGCAGCCAGGAAGATTGCTATGCATCGGGAAAACGCTGCCTGGATGTGTAAAATATGAGGAGAGTTTCATTTTTTTCAGTTTTGAATGCAAATGAAATTGTTGCTAAGTGGGCGACCATTTAATGCTCTGTTGAAGAAAAAAAAATATTTTTCTGAGACATATACAACCCTGCTTTTTTGCCATTTTTCAAAAAGATTTAGCATTTCTACAAAACAATTTGTTTTACATTTTAGAGACAAAAAAATAAAATATAAACGGAGCGTATCTGTAATTTCACAAAGAACTAAGAGCAAAAAGAATGTGTTTTTAGCTTCACCATTCTGTGCAGATTGAGGTGGCTTTTCAGGTCTTTAACCCCTTAGTGACCACTCACATTTTTTTCAAAATTGCATTCCAAGAGCTATAACTTTTTATTTTTTTCATCAATATACCTTTATGAGGACTTATTTTTTGCAGGACAGGAAAAATTTGTTTTGATGCAAAGCTGAATTTCCTCATGTTTCACGGTAACAAATCTTTTTCCTGAAATGGCAGCCAAAAGAAATATATAGAAAAATATAGTTACCTTATTCACTTGCTCATGGAGAGGCCGTCGGAGCCATCTTGATTGAAACTTGTAACTTGTGACGTCACCACGCCAGTGCTCTGGGCTGGGCACGGTGACTTCATCACTCAGTGATGACGTCCCCATGCCCAGCCAGTGTGATGTCATCACGTCACCGCACAAGCTTTAGCGCAGTCTCTAGTTCACCTAGTTAATATACTACAATGTAGATAAAGGAAGATACAGGAAGATAAAGGCATGTCCTCATTAGCTTAGTGGCCAGTGGTAGGTTAGTAGTTTTTCTTCTGTATAATAAAGGTCATCTTCAGTTCTGGATCAGTACAAGCAGTAAAGTAGGAATAATACTTACTAGAAGATTCAACTCATGTATGTTCATTGCCCAAGGAGACTGAGGCCTTCATTTATTAAATATTCACTAACATCCAGAGGTAGGCAACCTGAAGACGTATCTGATCTTTGTAATAAAGTGTCTGTTCAGACGGCACCCAGATCATGAATGCTTTTGTCTTCCCAATCAATCATGGCCTATGCTGTAGAATCAATGGAGGTTACCAAAAGGTAAAAAGAAGAAAAACAACATACAGTACATCACAAGCAAAAGACTATATCACCCATGTTTATTATGTAAAGGCCCCTTTGTTGACTAACATTTTGAAAATGTGTTATGTATTTGTTTTTTTATATAGTTTTATGTTATGATTAGTGCTGATTCGATATTTCACAAAGCGGAATTTCCTTGTGCTTCGTGGTAGGGAAATGATTTTCCCTGAAATAGTGTAAAAAAACAAAACAAAACATACTTACCTCATCCATTTGCTCGTGACGGCCTGGCCGCCGCAATCTTGATTTAAGATCTCGCACGAAATCCCGTGCACGGTGACGTATGACGTCACCACACCTGCGGGTGTGATGATGTCATGACGGGTCATGCAAGATTTCACGCCAGATCTTCAATCAAGAGGGCCGCGGGCGGCCCGTTGTCAGCAAATGAATGAGGTAAGTACGATTTAATTTTTGAACATTTTATTTTACACCCAATCATTGCTATCAGATGCTGCGGTCATGTATGAACAAGGCAACTGAGGGGTACAATGATAAGTGCTATGATTTCTCAATACTTCGCTCATCTCTATGATAGGGTGACTTCTAAATTCTTGCTCCCAGCTAATATGTTACCAGGGTAAGTTGTAGACTTAGCCACCATTGTTAAAGGGGTTTTTTGATTTGTAATAACACCCTTTAACATAATCCTTTATTTGTTAATGTGTTTCTTTTACCTTGATTGCTCCTGTCTTCCATTCTGGACTGTGGTCACATGACCATGTCCCTACAGCTCTTTCTTTTTTCCTGTAAAGTGATGTCCATGTGCAGCTAGCCTTCCGTGGGAGCCAAAGCAGAAGATGGGAGTTGTAGTGGCCCTGACGTGAAGCTGTTGTAGTGTTACGAAGTTTGATGCAGTAAAAAAGGTGATGATGAAGCGAACCAAGCAAAGATGAACAAATAACATGTTGATTTACTGAGTGCAAAATGGATAGCAGCACATTCATCAGCAGTTCATACAAAGTTTGCTTTCTCTCCTCCCAGATAATGGGGTATGGTGGCTGGCAACACAGCAAAGACACTCAGAAACGTACTAGCTGACAATGTCTGTCTATGGATTCCTTTCCCTACGACTGCACTCTGACACCTGTGGCTGTAGGTTTCCACTGTATGATGCAGGCTTCTCGCTATGCCTATCCTGAACTCTTGTGAGTTGTCTTAACATTTTGATAGCTCGGTTGCTTGATCACTCTGCTGATTCTAATACACCATAGCTTGCAATTCATCTGTGACCTAGGACCTTGCAATCTCCCTGGGGCAATGATGTCCTCCCAGGTGAGACTCCTCTGTCATCCACCTGACTTGGAGGAACAAGAGAAGGATTGAATTCTGCATCACTTCTCAATCTCCTCTCTCCAACTCTAGACTGACTGTCTCTAGCTCAGCCTCACTCTTGTCAGGAAGTTGGACTAGTCCACTCCTTCCAAGAGGGGAGGAAGTTCCATTTCTGTTTCCAAACATTGCCAATAGTGTTGAGTGAAGCGAAATTTGGATGCTTCATAGTGATGAGCGGCAGGGGTCATATTCGAATTCGTGATATTTTGCGAATATTTCGCAGAATATTCGTAGAATATTCACAAATTTGAATATTCGTTATATTCTACGATTTTTTTAACTCAAAATATCGGCAAGGTAATGATCGTGTAATATGCGAATTTTCGGAATGCGAATTTTAGAATTTAGAATTTTTATTGCGAATTTTTCAACTTTTAGACAAAGAAAAAACGAATATAGAGCAATTTAGCTAATATAGTGCTACAATCTTCTTTGTCTAATAGTTGTAATTTTTTTCTCATCTGAAGTTCAGATTGGAAAAAAATTACAACTATTAAAAAAAAAGATTATAGCACTATATTAGCTAAATTGCTCTATATTCGTTTATTTGAATATTCGCTATATTGCTATAACTTAGTTTTTTCGAATATTCGTAATATTCTAAAACAAGAATATATAGCAATATAGCGACTATTCAAAAAATAAAGAATATAGAGCAAAATTCGCAAACAACACTTCTCCTAAAGTCAAGTATATTGCAGCCTTCTTATTTGGGCCACAAGCTAGAAGCAGGGAGGGATCATGTGTACTGTTAAAAAAAAACAAAAAAACGAATATTCGAAATTACGAATATATATCACTATATTCAAAATATTCGCAAATTTTCGAAGTACCTATATTCGCGATAAAAATTTGAATATTCGTGATCAACACTAACATTGCTTTATCCAAAGTCGCTTAGTTCAAAACTTCGGAATAATACTGTACGGAGAACCGTGATAGAATGTATGGCCGAAGTTAGTTATTCACGAAGTCGAGCGAGAATAACTTCAGTAATTGATTTTTAAAGTGATAAACCACTTTAAAACTTGAAACTGAACTCTGCTTCTGTTCCGACTAGTACAAACCGGATTCCAAAAAAGTTGGGACACTATACAAATCGTGAATAAAAACTGAATGCAATGATGTGGAGGTGCCAACTTCTAATATTTTATTCAGAATAGAACATAAATCACGGAACAAAAGTTTAAATTGAGAAAATGTACCATTTTAAGGGAAAAATATGTTGAATCAGAATTTCATGGTGTCAACAATGTCAACAAACATTCAGTTTTTATTCACAATTTGTTTAGTGTCCCAACTCCCAACTTTTTTGGAATCCGGTTTAAAGTTTTAAAGTGGTTTTTCACTTTAGAAATCAACTACCGAAGTTATTCAACAAAGTCACATGCGTGTAGGGGTGTGTGTGGAAAGATGATGGGGTCAATGACCAGGCAAGTTTGATTATAATAAATAGAGTCTTTATTTTACTAAATACATGTTGGGAGTTGTACTATGTTAATATGTTACTATGTTACTAGTTACAGTAGAATGCAAGAAGCAGGAACAGTTCTGCTTCTTGCAAGATTCTCCCAAATGGTTTAAACAGGAGGTTGCAATGATATAGTGATCTCCCTGAGTCTCTCTCTCTCTCGTGATACACTGTGCAATCTTCCCAAATTAACCAAGGGCATGCAGTCACTCAATATACTTTCTGAAGTTCACAGTCTGTGGGGTGCAGTCCTTAGATCAGATGGGCAGTCCATCCCAGAAGTGAGGAAGGTACCAGAAGCAATTAATCTTTTCCATATGCAGTAAAGTCTCTTGCCATAAACGTGCATTTATCTTAATGACTCCAGACTGAGTCCAGCACAGCCTTTGAAATAGTTCTCAACCTTCTGTAAATATTCAATGCTTTATTTCTCTCTGGTGATAATCCTTAGTTAAGTTGTTTTCTGTCAGTTTTCCACTCTCAGGAATTGTATTTTCCTGGATAAAGCTTCTTCTTAGGGTATTTTTACACTAGCATTTTAGTTTTCCGGTATTGAGATCCATCATATGGGCTCAATACCGTAAAAAAAAACGCTTCAGTTTTTTTGCCCATTCATTGTCAATGGGGACTAAACTGAACGGAATGCTCCAAAATGCACTCCGTTCCGTTTAGTTGCCTTCCCACAACATAGAGCAAACCGCAACATGTTGTAGTTTGCTTTCCGTCCAAGACTCTGACACAATCTGACACAATAGAAAACGGATCAAAACTCCATTGACTTTCAATGGAGTTCATGACGGATCTGTCTTGGCAATGTTAAAGATAATACAACCGGATCTGTTCATAACAGATGCAGACAGTTGTATTATCAGTAAAGGAAGTGTTATTGATGAACCCTTCTGGATCCAGTAAAAACGCTAATGTGAAAGTAGCCTTAATGCTACTTTTCAGCAGCACATACATTGACAAACAGGTCTTGGCTCTTGCCTGTTCACTAGCAGACTCTCTACAGTAGCTGATAAACCAGAAGCCAATCTAGGATGTGTGATTTGTCTGTAAAATGTAGGTCGCATGAAGCCATTTATCCACTAAGAGATGTGCTTCTCTTTCTAAAGAATAGTGCCATACACCAATTAACATGAAGAGACTGAAGGCCATCCATGGAGGAGGGTTTCCTCAGCTCAAGCTAGATTTAGGAGACTGTCTCCAGTCCATTTTCTGGCTCTGCTTTTCACTGGGACAGGCTCTGTTTCCCTTCTTCTCCAGATTTACTCACTGATGCAACTTCAAACATCCATGTCAAAATAACCTACAGAAACCTATAATCACAGGGGAGCATGGCAAAAAGTGCACTTCATAAAAAAGTGGAAGTCTCTTCCTGTTTTCTGAAGCTCACTTTTCAGCTTTCCTATGAAGACTGGGACAGAAGCAGAGGCCACTTATCACTAGATGGTGAGGTTGATAGCATTAAGCTCAGGCCAGATGTGGGAGCAAATCCATTACCAAAGCCTTGTGTGTTACATGCAGATTCTGTAATTGACTTGCCAAAGATTTTACCCTTTGCAACCATTCCTCAACATAATGGGCACTATATTCCTATGTACATTAGGTTTTGTATACAGCTTCTCTGCAGCACTTGGGGGTACAGATTTATAACAACTGATGTTTCTGATGCCAGTCTTACTGAGAAAACCTGATGGCGTATGACACACCAAAATTAGTGTTGGGCGCAAATATACGAATCACAAATTTTTATTGCAAATATTGCCACTTCGAGAATCTGTGAAGACTAAGAATTTAGTGGTATATATTCGTATTCTCGAATATTCTCAAATTATTTTCATCAGTAACCTCCCTGCTTCTTTCTTGTGGGCCAATGAGAAGGCTGCAATGTCTTTGTCTGAGCTTAGCAACATCCCTAGCAACCAATAGGAAAGTTGCCTACCCCTTACTATATAAGTACCTCCCCAGCAGCCATTTTCTGTAGTTTCTGGAGTTCTGAGAGAGAGAACAGTGTCATTGCTGTGCTCTGTGCTTTACTGTTTAATTACATTAGTTAGATAGTTAGTTAGTTAGCTTATATATATAATACAGATAGTTAGAGGCAGATAGTCAGTGTAGGTTAGATAGTAATATATGTAGTGTAGCTGATAGGTTCTGCTGTCCTTACATACAGGCTACAGACATAGTGCTGTGATGTCACAAGTTCACAACAATACTTAGTGTACTTGTAGTCAGACCTGCTAAAATGTGAAGTTGCACATATTGCGCCAAAATATGCACATAATTAATTGCCGATTTGCGCAATCGCTAATATTTCAGAGCACTCTATCTGCATATAAAGCTATTGTAATGTTCTGCCGTGCCAACCATTTTCTCCAGTCTCAGGAAACTTGTACCAGCTTGAAAAATGTAGCAACAGTGACACACGCCTGTATTGCGCGCGCAGTATGCGCATATTACATTGATGATTTTCGCAATCAAGAAAATAATCGCGAATTCAAATATTGCCCCTGCCGCTCATCACTAACCAAAATCATTAATAGGTACATGACTCTTAATACTTTTAGTATATCGTAGAAAGGTCCATGCACCAGGAAATAAAATCTACAACTGCAAGGAGCTAGCGTAGCTTTCAGGTGTAATGTGCTTCTGTCTTCTGGCAATTGTGTCACGCTGGGTTCAGACCTGAGCGTTCTGAAAGGAGCGCTCTTTATGCGCGATTGTACCGGCGTTTGCAATCGCGCATACAGAGACAAGCGAACGCCCATTGTCGCGCGTTCCCGAAAGTCTATGTATGGGAACGCGCGACAAGACGCCCCAAAGAAGCGATCGTACGCGCTGTAAAACGCCCAGGTGAGAACCATTCCCATAGGGAATCATTGGTTTCTCCTTGTTGAGCGTTTTACAGCGCGTAGGAACGCGCTGTAAAACGCTCAGGTGTGAACCCAGCCTCAAGCCGCAGAGCAACCACCACCCATGTCCCACTCGCTTTTTATAAAACTGGCATAGAAGATAACTTCCCCTGTAGTCTCTGGGTAAGAGCTTTACTTGATATCCTCCTAGAAGCAATATAATATTTGGTCTCTTTCACACTTGCATATTTTGGACAGGATTTGCAAGCCAAAGCCAGGAGTGAGCTAAAAGCTTCCCATGATGCCTTTCCTGTGCCGTCCCGTTCCTGACTTTGGCTAACAAAAATGAACAAAAAAAACCTCACAAAAAACTGCTATGTGAAAGTGGCTTTATTCATTGCAGCTGCCATGACGTGCAAATGGCCACTTGCAAGTATAAAAAAAAAAATAGCTACAATGTTAAAATAATAATAAAACATTGTTTTTTGTCTAGAGATCTAACAAAACTAGAATGAGGTACAAGAGACATACCCTTTAACACAGATGGCATTCCCTGTAAATACCCCTTGGTGAATTGATTTGATTTCCTCGAGTAGGGAACTGTGTATTTTATGTGCTGTAAATGGCATCTCATAGAACAAAGAATGTCTTGGGTTTCCCGTTTTGCTGATGCTTGGCTTGTATTGTGCATATTTTTTCCAAAACCTATAGCTAAGCATTGAAATAGTTATGAATAATTTAAAAGAAGATATTCACAGCTTTTGGGGCTTATGTTTTATTAAAGCTATTTCCTCTATGACCTACCTTATCTTCATTCTGCTGTTCCCTAATTAACTACTGCAAAGCAATTATATCCTTATTTCTTCATTCCTGCTCCTCTCATATTCCGCTTTTCTTAATTACCCCTGTGCTGTACTCATATTGTTTTGTACGAGGGGAGGGAATGTTGAGCTGCAGATAAAGATGAAAGTTTAGAGCCGGGATCTAGGGTCAAGTGCGATAATAGGACAGAAACGCCATAAGGTGTAGCAATCAATTACCCTCTGTTTAACCTTTTCTATGCCATTGCATTTAATTTCCATATTGTAGAATCTCTTGTGTCCTAATATTGTCTTGAATTTTTATACTGGTTGGCTGCAAGGGCGGCAAAACTGCAGCAAAATCTTCATACATTAAATACCATTTTCACTGCAAAATACACCAACAGATGTGCGACAGAGCAAGCTATGGATATGAAAATCTGTAGAATATGATAAAATATTCATAGAGTCCTTTGTGCATGTTGGGCACTGCAGGTTGACCCAAGCTGCTGTGGTATTTTTCCAATCATGTGAGTAGTATGTTGTCCCACTTAGAGCTGTGTTGTCCTGTTGCAATGATCATGTCATGGCTCTATTTGGTTTGCTGTATGTTGCTCCAGCTTCACGATCAACACCCAGGACGGTGTGTAACATCAGCCTTCCAGGACCCTAAAGGGGTTTTCTGGTTTCTTAATCTTAAAGACCAATCCTCAGGATAGCTCAAAAAAGGCAGGTTGTTGGGACACACCACCGATCAGCTGATTTTGTAGATAGATCCAGAAACAGAAGGCCATGTCAAATGTAGTGTGCAGCGATCACGCTGATGCACTGCATCTCAGTTTTCATTCAAGTAATACCAGTCTCAGTAGTGTAGCGGATACCAGAGGCATTTAACCCTGAACAGATGCAGTAAAGTCTAAAACCGTATGAATTCATTAACTTTACTGTCTCATTCCAAGCACAGCCCTTATGATCCTCATCCTTTTTAAATAATTAAATGCTTCCTTCTCTCAGAGGTTAATCCTTTTGCTTTTCTGGCAGTTTTGTCTAGGCCTACTTTGTAGCAACACACACCAAACAGGTCTTTACTCTAGCTTGCCTACCACTAACCCTAAAGATTTCCAATTAACTATTTCCTCCTATTCCTCACCCTCCTTGGGTTAGATAGTGCATAGATCATAGCATCACAGTAAACACTTCAACAGCTTGGATAATGAATCATAGAATGAACTTATTAGCAGTGAACCATAGCAATATACCTAGTAGTGAACCAGCAGGTCAGTACACTTCCAAGATTCTGCATAGTTTCCTGGCTTCATCACCTAAACACATCCATGTTAAAAAGCCACCACACTTAGGATCCCAGTACTTCAGTTATAAATATATAAATGTTTATAGTAGATGCTGTTGGCCTTGGTTGATAGTACCTACAGGTGTATAATTGTGGATACTTTCCTCTGCCACTGCTCCAGCATCACCTCTAACAATGCCCAGCTAGTTTATAGCTCCTTCCACCCAGCTAGTTACATAGATACTACGCTATCACTGCCCCTGTTGCTACTCCGACACGCCCATGAACATTGCATCACAGGTAATAAGACAGTGCTGCATGGACATGGTCATGTTACCGGAACGGAAGATAGTAGACTGTTACTTAATAAACTATTTATTTTAAAGGATGTAATGTGCATGGGTGGGTCAGAGTAGCAACAGGGGCAGCGATAGCGTAGTGTCTATGCAACTAGCTGGGTGGAAGGAGCTATAAACTAGGCATTGTTAGAGACGGTGCTGTAGCGGTGGCAGAGGAAAGAGAAGTGGGTCATGGGTTCAGTTGGATACTGCAACAGAAAGTCCTTGGTGTACATGACGTCAGGAGAGGCTAAATTAAGTGGGGGGGGATGTACATGAGGTAAACACATGAACATATCCATTAAAAACTATAGTAATCCTGTAAGTCCCCATTAAAGAGGTTGTAACTTTAAACTTTGAAGAATCAAATCTGATAGTATTTGCTCACTCATTCCATTGAGCTGCCCATGTGTAATTCACACCTGCTGGGTCCTCCAGAGATAGAGATGTTTTTGTGTGTTGTTTGAACCAGTCAACTCCTTAAGCAGCCAAAATAATGTATCCCTGTGCAATATTTCAATAGAAGAAGACAACAACAAAGAGTTTAGCAGATTTGGCTCCTTCTCCTGCTTCTACCATCATCATCAGAGTCAACAGGCAAAAACAGTTTGGTTCTTCAGCTGAAGTAGAATAAGGCCCATTATATTTAACAGCTGGACGTTCACTCATAAAATGATTGCTGATTTCCAACCAGCTGTAGAAAAAAACACTCACACATTGAAGAAGCACTCGAGAATTCATAAAGTAATAGACTCAGCAAGTCGTGATTTTTATATTTCATTTTTTATAGAATTTATAGCGCTCCCATCTGTGATGTGTAAAAGGATTTCAAAACGTGATGTAAGATTAACACCCATCTAAAGATGAGCGAATTTGTGAAATTTGTTTCTCGTCTGATTCTAATAAATGTAGTTCGGGTTCGGGTATATGGTGAATTGCATTATGGATTTCTTTACCACGGAACATAATGCTATTCAAGGATGGAATGCATAACGGAATGCCGTCATAGTAGAAGTATGTGGCCTGCATAACGGATCCATCCAGTTTTCGTTATGCAGGAGTCCTGCATTATGTTCTGTGGTAACGGAATCCATAATGCAATTCACCATATACCCGATCCCGAACTTCAAAAACTAAAGTTCGCTCATCCAAGTCAAAACCAGATAGCTTTCCAGAAGCACTAATGCCATAGTATAGAATTAATTTTTGGCGAAGGTGCGGAATTGCATGATAATTATCACAACTAAGTGGTACAGCAGCAACTACACCACCAGCAACTTGGATAGGTGGCAGTTCAGACAAGCTAATTACTGGTCTTGGATAGTGTTCTTATTGGCACACATTCAGTTATGGATGTCTGATGATGGACAAGGAAGAGAAGAAGTCTGAGAAGAAGAAATAGCACATGATAATGATAAAGACAAGGACACTATACTGCTTGGGGAAGTGCCCTGGCGGCCACAAAGAAAATCAGGAGAAAGACAGTCATGTTGCAAATGCTGGCCGGTTCTGTTTTCCCACTGGAACCAGTGATGCCACCTCATGTGTTGCAATAGAGCTCTGGTAATTATGTTTGTATTTGTGCCCACGATTTTTTTTTTTTTGCAGATCTTGCTCACAGCAGTGGGTTTATGTACCAGCCCTGTGGAGAAAAACTGCCATACTGGAGATACTTGCACAGAGCTAGTAACATCTGAGCTTGGCCAAGGTCTTGCATGTTTTTACCTTTCACCATTGGTATTAATGGCATCACCATCTCCTGAGCTGACCTCAAGAGAAGCAGATTTGGCCCTGGCAGTATTTTTGGAGGTTTTAACCGTATAATGCATCTGATCCTTATTGCCGCCACCACCCTTTCTCTCTGATTTTACTTCCTACTCAGCACATCGGCTCTCAGGTCCAATCATCATCATCATCATCATAGTCCTTACCTTCCCTGATACTTTTATCAGACTATGATATGTCATTGTGGGCTCATTGGCCCCTCTCATGATTCCCTCCTCTGTATTTTCCATAAATGCCACTGTTGAATATACTGCACACTGGTATTAACAATTTACATTGATATATTAAGACAGTAAAATGTGTGGAATTAAACTTGTGATTGTATATTGACATAGTAAAATGGGTTGAATTGCCCAATTATAAATGGTAGCCAAATTAAAACTTTTTTTTTGTAATTAATGAATAGACTTCCCCAAACACAATACACACTGGTATTGACAATTTACAATGGTATATTGATGCAGTAAAATGCATTGAACTAAACTGATAATGATATATTGAAATAACAAAATGCATTGAGTTAAACTGGTATATTGATGTAGTAAAGTGTATTGTATTAACCACTTCAACCCCCCTAGCTAAAACACCCTTAATGACCAGGCCACTTTTTACACTTCTGCACTACACTACTTTCACCGTTGCAACTTACCACCCAAATGAATTTTACCTCCTTTTCTTCTCACTAATAGAGCTTTCATTTGGTGGTAATTCATTGCTGCTGACATTTTTACTTTTTTTTGTTATTAATCTAAATGTAGCGATTTTTTCGCAATAAAATGACATTTTTCACTTTCAGTTGTAATTTTTTTTTTTTAAAACAACATCCATATATAAATTTTTCTCTAAATGTATTGTTCTACATGTCTTTGATAAAAAAAATGTTTGGGTAAAAAAAAAATGGTTTGGGTAAAAGTTATAGCGTTTACAAACTATGGTACAAAAATGTGAATTTCCGCTTTTTAAAGCAGCTCTGACTTTCTGAGCACCTGTCATGTTTCCTGAGGTTCTACAATGGCCAGACAGTACAAACATTGATGACCCCATTTCGGAAAGTAGACACCCTAAGGTATTCGCTGATGGGCATAGTGAGTTCATAGAACTTTTTTTTTTGTCACAAGTTAGCGGAAAATGATGATTTTTTTATTTTTTCTTACAAAGTCTCATATTCCACTAACTTGTGACAAAAAATAAAAACTTCCATGAACTCACTATGCCCATCACAAAATACCTTGGGGTGTCTTCTTTCCAAAATAGGGTCACTTGTGGGGTAGTTATACTGCCCTGGCATTTTAGGGGCCCAAATGCGTGAGAAGTCGTTTGAAATCAAAATCTGTAAAAAATGACCGGTGAAATCCGAAAGGTGCTCTTTGGAATGTGGGCCCCTTTGCCCACCTAGGCTGCAAAAAAGTGTCACACATCTGGTATTGCCGTACTCAGGAGAAGTTGGGGAATGTGTTTTGGGGTGTAATTTTACATATACACATGCTGGGTGAGAGAAATATCTTGGCAAAAGACAATTCTTCCCATTTTTTTTTATACAAAGTAGGCATTTGACCAAGATATTTATCTCGCCCAGCATGGGTATATGTTAAATGACACCCCAAAACACATTCCCCAACTTCTCCTGAGTACGGCAATACCAAATGTGTGACACTTTTTTGCAGCCTAGGTGGGCAAAGGGGCCCACATTCCAAAGAGCTCCTTTCGGATTTCACTTGCCGTTTTTACAGATTTTGATTTCAAACTACTTCGCACACATTAGGGCCACTAAATTGCCAGGGCAGTATAACTACCCCACAAGTGACCCCATTTTGGAAAGAAGACACCGCAAGGTATTCCGTGAGGGGCATGGCGAGTTCCTAGAATTTTTTATTTTTTGTCACAAGTTAGTGGAATATGAGACTTTGTAAGAAAAACAAAAAAAAACAAAACATCATTTTCCGCTAACTTGTGACAAAAAATAAAAAATTCTAGGAACTCACCATACCCTCACGGAATACCTTGGGGTGTCTTCTTTCCAAAATGGGGTCACTTGTGGGGTAGTTATACTGCCCTGACATTTTAGGGGCCCGAAAGCGTGAGAAGAAGTCTGGATCCAAATGTCTAAAAATGCCCTCATAAAAGGAATTTGGGCTGTCATTTTACAAGGTATTCAATGAGGTGCATGGCGAGTTCATAGAATTTTTTTTTTTTGGCACAAGTTAGCGGAAATTGATTTTTTTTTGTATTTTCTCACAAAGTCTCCCTTTCCGCTAACTTGGGACAAAAATTTCAATCTTTCATGGACTCAATATGCCCCTCCTGGAATACCTTGGGGTGTCTTCTTTCCGAAATGGGGTCACATGTGGGGTATTTATACTGCCCTGGCATTTTAGGGGCCCTAAAGCGTGAGAAGAAGTCTGGAATATAAATGTCTAAAAAATGTTACGCATTTGGATTCCGTGAGGGGTATGGTGAGTTCATGTGAGATTTTATTTTTTGACACAAGTTAGTGGAATATGAGACTTAGTAAGAAAAAACTGAAACAAAAAAAAAAAAACAATTTCCGCTAACTTGGGCCAAAAAAAATGTCTGAATGGAGCCTTACAGGGGGGTGATCAATGACAGGGGGGTGATCAGGGAGTCTATATGGGGTGATCACCCCCCTGTAAGGCTCCATTCAGACGTCTGTATGATTTTTACGGATCCACGGATACATGGATCGGATCCGCAAAACACATACGGACGTCTGAATGGAGCCTTACAGGGGGGTGATCAGGGAGTCTATATGGGGTGATCACCCCCCTGTCATTGATCACCCCCCTGTAAGGCTCCATTCAGACGTCCGTATGTGTTTTGCGGATCCGATCCATGTATCCGTGGATCCGTAAAAATCATACAGACGTCTGAATGGAGCCTTACAGGGGGGTGATCAATGACAGGGGGGTGATCAATGACAGGGGGGTGATCAGGGAGTCTATATGGGGTGATCAGGGGTTAATAAGTGACGGGGGGGTTTAGTGTAGTGGTGTTTGGTGCTACTTATTACTGAGCTGCCTGTGTCCTCTGGTGGTCGATCCAAGCAAAAGGGACCACCAGAGGACCAGGTAGCAGGTATATTAGACACTGTTATCAAAACAGCGTCTAATATACCTGTTAGGGGTTAAAAAAAATCGCATCTCCAGCCTGCCAGCGAACGATCGCCGCTGGCAGGCTGGAGATCCACTCGCTTACCTTCCGATCCTGTGAACGCGCGCGCCTGTGTGCGCGCATTCACAGGAAATCTCGGCTCACGCGAGATGACGCAAATATGCGTCACTCTGCGCAGAGCTGCCGTCACCGGACCGCGATCCGGAGGCGGTTAAATAAGTATATTAATGTACCTGCTCCACCGAACAAACAGGCTTCCGGCCCTTTAACTCCATACATTGCAAAACAGCTTTTAGCAGCACCTGCTGTCTTGTTGTTGCCCCTAGCAACCGACCGCTGCCCTTCTCTCATGGACAACTTGCCCGCATCCGACACCAATTGTAATGGATCGCCTCTTATTCGGGGGTCATTCTCACAATGATCTTCATCAACCACAGGGTTAGGGGCCAAACATTGCTTTTTTTTGGCACCTCAGCAAAAGCAAAACAAACAATACAAATAAAACACCTGCCCGGCTGGGCTCTAACTAAACATGAGGACTCCCTACCTCACTGAAAGCCCCGTTCACACACGGGAAGAACAAGCGGCTTTTCCCAGCCTAACAATCCAGCACTTCCAGGCTGTAACAAAGTCCAGTACCTTTTGGGGGATTGTGGCCCAGAAGTCCTCCTGACTCAGGCCTAGCGACCGTCGATTCCAAGACCTCGCGGAGTCCCCCAAAGTTCAGGCTAACACCTAGCCCTGTGGCCCCTCAGCTAGCTCAGCTGAGGCCACCTGTACAGGGCCTTCCCAGGCCTCTGCTGCACACAGACTCTTCCCTCTCCTAAGGCCTCTTTCACACGGGCGTCAGTATTTTTGCCCGAATAAGAGGTGGGTGCGTTGCGGGAAAATGCACGATTTTTCCACGCGAGTGCAAAACATTGTAATGCGTTTTGCACTCTTGTGAGAAAAATCGCGCATGTTTGGTACCCAAACCCGAACTTCATCACAGAAGTTGGGATTGATGTTCTGAAGATTGTATTATTTTCCCTTATACCATGGTTATAAGGGAAAATAATAGCTTTCTGAATACAGAATGCAGAGTATAATAGTACTGGAGGGGTTAAAAAAAATAAAAAAGTTAACTCACCTTCTCCTCTTGATCGCGTAGTTCCCGGTCCCTTCTTTACTAGCTGTGGGTTAAATGACCTGTGGTGACGTCAGATCACATGCTCCAATCACATGGTCCATCACCATGGTGATGGAGCATGTGATCTGACATCACCACAGGTCCTTTAGCCCACAGCTAATAAAGAAGGGACCGGGAACTACGCGATCAAGAGGAGAAGGTGAGTTAACTTTTTTATTTTTTTTAACCCCTCCAGTACTATTATACTCTGCATTCTGTATTCAGAATGCAATTATTTTCCCTTATAACCACCTGGTGCGGCCTCTGACCTGCTGATTGACAGAGAAGAAATGGAAACTCCTGCCATATCTCTCCCCTAGCAGCTATGAGGCCTGTCACTGCCTCACACCGTATTTACGTTCCACAGAAAAATATAACATGTACTATTATTGTCCACATTACAGACAAGGATAGGACAGTTCTATTAGGGGCCAGCTGTTCCGTTTCGCAAAATATGGAATGCACACGGACGTCATCTGTATTTTTTGAGGATCTGTTTTTTGATGATCGCAAAATACATATGGTTGTGTGAATGAGCCCTTAGGGTGGCGGCCCTGAGTTGAGTCTTAGGGTATTATATGACTCCTGCAGGGTTTAAGAGAATTAGAAACCGTCCAAGGAATTTAAACCGTGACTGGAACATCATACCCTAGGTACAGCCGCACAATCCACACAACTAACTAGTGTGACCACTGTTCTTTTTTCACATTTATTTATTTTTCCCTTCCACTGATCCGTCAGAACAATAACCACCAAAAAACGGATCCTGTCTGATGAGCATACGCCTTCACTCGGTCAGCATTTGGTCAGTAATCTATCAGTATTGCTAATGCCAAAAAAAAAAAAAAAAAGTGAATCCAAAACAGAGATGACCGAGTCAACAATTCAAGAACCGCTGGGTTGCTGGTCAAGACACGACCGCTAGATGACAACGGGAGCTCAGGCCTCTCGCTGCGACTGCTGCTGCCACGCCCCCTTACTCTGCTGCAACCTGTGCCTGCGCCAGAAACATTTAGGCCTCTGGCACTCCCCTGTGCAGGGCCTGGCACTATTCTGTCTGACATACTGTTAGATCAGATAAATAAATAAAAAGGAAATTAACCCCCCCCCCCACACGCCACTTAACCACTTCAGCCCCGCTAGCTGAAACCCCCTTCATGACCAGAGCACTTTTTACACTTCTGCACTACACTACTTTCACCTTTTATCGCTCGGTCATGCAACTTACCACCCAAATGAATTTTACCTCCTTTTCTTCTCACTAATAGAGCTTTCATTTGGTGGTATTTTATGGCTGCTGACATTTTTACTTGTTTTGTTATTAATCGAAATGTAACGATTTTTTTGCAAAAAAATGACATTATTCACTTTCAGCTTTAAAATTTTGCAAAAAAAAACGACATCCATAAATAATTTTTTCGCTAAATTTATAGTTCTACATGTCTTTGATAAAAAAATAATGTTTGGGCAAAAAAAAATGGTTTGGGTAAAAGTTATAGCGTTTACAAACTATGGTACAAAAATGTGAATTTCCGCTTTTTGAAGCAGCTCTGACTTTCTGAGCACCTGTCATATTTCCTGAGGTTCTACAATGCCCAGACAGTAGAAAAACCCCACAAATGACCCCATTTCGGAAAGTAGACACCCTAAGGTATTCGCTGATGGGCATAGTGAGTTCATAGAACTTTTTATTTTTTGTCACAAGTTAGCGGAAAATGATGATGATTTTTTATTTTTATTTTTTTCTTACAAAGTCTCATATTCCACTAACTTGCGACAAAAAATAAAAAATTCTAGGAACTCGCCATGCCCCTCACGGAATACCTTGGGGTGTCTTCTTTCCAAAATGGGGTCACTTGTGGGGTAGTTATACTGCCCTGGCAATTTAGGGGCCCAAATGTGTGAGAAGAACTTTGCAATCAAAATGTGTAAAAAATGACCGGTGAAATCCGAAAGGTGCACTTTGGAATATGTGCCCCTTTGCCCACCTAGGCTGCAAAAAAGTGTGACACATCTGGTATCACCGTACTCAGGAGAAGTTGGGGAATGTGTTTTGGGGTGTCATTTTACATATACCCATGCTGGGTGAGAGAAATATCTTGGCAAAAGACAACTTTTCCCATTTTTTTATACAAAGTTGGCATTTGACCAAGATATTTTTCTCACCCAGCATGGGTATATGTAAAATGACACCCCAAAACACATTCCCCAACTTCTCCTGAGTACGGCGATACCAGATGTGTCACACTTTTTTGCAGCCAAGGTGGGCAAAGGGGCACATATTCCAAAGTGCACCTTTCGGATTTCGCAGGCCATTTTTTACACATTTTGATTGCAAAGTTCTTCTCACACATTTGGGCCCCTAAATTGCCAGGGCAGTATAACTACGCCACAAGTGACCCCATTTTGGAAAGAAGACACCCCAAGGTATTCCGTGAGGGGCATGGCGAGTTCCTAGAATATTTTTTTTTTTGTCGCAAGTTAGTGGAATATGAGACTTTGTAAGGAAAAAAAAAAAAAAAAAAAAAAATCATAATTTTCCGCTAACTTGTGACAAAAAATAAAAAATTCTAGGAACTCGCCGTGCCCCTCACGGAATACCTTGGGGTGTCTTCTTTCCAAAATGGGGTCACTTGTGGCGTAGTTATACTGCCCTGGCAATTTAGGGGCCCAAATGTGTAAGAAGTACCTTGCAATCAAAATCTGTAAAAAATGGCCTGCGAAATCCGAAAGGTGCTCTTTGGAAAATGTGCCCCTTTGCCCACCTTGGCTGCAAAAAAGTGTCACACATCTGGTATCGTCGTACTCAGGAGAAGTTGGGGAATGTGTTTTGGGGTGTCATTTTACATATACCCATGCTGGGTGAGAGAAATATCTTGGCAAAAGACAACTTTTCCCATTTTTTTATACAAAGTTGGCATTTGACCAAGATATTTATCTCACCCAGCATGGGTATATGTAAAATGACACCCCAAAACACATTCCCCAACTTCTCCTGAATACGGCGATACCAGATGTGTGACACTTTTTTGCAGCCTAGATGCGCAAAGGTGCCCAAATTCCTTTTAGGAGGGCATTTTTAGACATTTGGATCCCAGACTTCTTCTCACACTTTCGGGCCCCTAAAAAGCCAGGGCAGTATAAATACCCCACATGTGACCCCACTTTGGAAAGAAGACACCCCAAGGTATTCAATGAGGGGCCTGGCGAGTTCATAGAATTTTTTATTTTTTTTGCATAAGTTAGCGGAAATTGTTTTTTTTTTTTTTTTTTCTCACAAAGTCTCACTTTCCGCTAACTTAGGACAAAAATTTCAATCTTTCATGGACTCAATATGCCCCTCATGGAGTACCTTGGGGTGTCTTCTTTCCGAAATGGGGTCACATGTGGGGTATTTATACTGCCCTGGCTTTTTAGGGGCCCTAAAGCGTGAGAAGAAGTCTGGAATATAAATGTCTAAAAATGTTTACGCATTTGGATTCCGTGAGATTTTATTTTTTGACACAAGTTAGTGGAATATGAGACTTAGTAAGAAAAAACAAAAACAAAAACACAAAAAATTTCCGCTAACTTGGGCCAAAAAAAGTCTGAATGGAGCCTTACAGGGGGGGGTGATCAATGACAGGGGGGTGATCAATGACAGGGGGGTGATCACCCATATAGACTCCCTGATCACCCCCCTGTCATTGATCACCCCCCTGGTAAGGCTCCATTTAGACGTCCGTATGATTTTTACGGATCCATGGATCGGATCCGCAAAACACATACGGACGTCTGAATGGAGCCTTACAGG
This sequence comes from Bufo gargarizans, assembly GCF_014858855.1. Lineage (NCBI taxonomy): Eukaryota > Metazoa > Chordata > Amphibia > Anura > Bufonidae > Bufo > Bufo gargarizans. The sequence continues at coordinate 710,836,887 of NC_058080.1, read as the reverse complement.
GGGGTGGTCAATGACAGGGGGTGATCAGGGAGTGTATATGGGTGATCACCCCTCTGTCATTGATCACCCCCTGTAAGGCTCCATTCAGACGTCCGCATGATTTTTACGGATCCATGGATACATGGATCGGATCCGCAAAACACATGCGGACGTCTGAATGGAGCATTACAGGGGGGTGATCAATGACAGGGGGTGATCAGGGTGATCACCCCCCTGTCACTGATCACCCCCCCTGTAAGGCTCCATTCAGACGTCCGTATGATTTTTACGGATCCATGGATACATGGATCGGATCCGCAAAACACATGCGGACGTCTGAATGAAGCCTTACAGGGGGGTGATCAATGACAGGGGGTGATCAGGGAGTGTATATGGGTGATCACCCCTCTGTCATTGATCACCCCCTGTAAGGCTCCATTCAGACGTCCGCATGATTTTTACGGATGCATGGGTACATGGATCGGATCCGCAAAACACATGCGGATGTCTGAATGGAGCCTTACAGGGGGGTGATCAATGACAGGGGGTGATCAGGGAGTGGATATGGGTGATCACCCCTCTGTCATTGATCACCCCCTGTAAGGCTCCATTCAGACGTCCGCATGCTTTTTACGGATCCATGGATACATGGATCGGATCCGCAAAACACATGCGGATGTCTGAATGGAGCCTTACAGGGGGGTGATCAATGACAGGGGGTGATCAGGGAGTGTATATGGGTAATCACCCCTCTGTCATTGATCACCCCCCTGTAAGGCTCCATTCAGACGTCCGCATGATTTTTACGGATCCATGGATACCAAAACACATGCGGACGTCTGAATGGAGCCCTACAGGGGGGTGATCAATGACAGGGGGGTGATCAATGACAGGGGGTGATCAGGGAGTGTATATGGGTGATCACCCGCCTGTCATTGATCACCCCACTGTAAGGCTCCATTCAGACGTCCGCATGTGTTTTGCGGATCCGATCCATGTATCCATGGATCCGTAAAAATCATACGGACGTCTGAATGGAGCCTTACAGGGGGGTGATCAATGACAGGGGGGTGATCAATGACAGGGGGTGATCAGGGAATCTATATGGGTGATCACCCGCCTGTCATTGATCACCCCCCTGTAAGGCTCCATTCAGACGTCCGCATGTGTTTTGCGGATCCGATCCATGTATCCGTGGATCCGTAAAAATGTAGTGTAGTGTAGTGTGGTGTTCGGTGCGACTTTACTGAGCTGCCTGTGTCCTCTGGTGGTCGATCCAAACAAAAGGGACCACCAGAGGACCACGTAGCAGGTATATTAGACGCTGTTATCAAAACAGCGTCTAATATACCTGTTAGGGGTTTAAAAAATCACATCTCCAGCCTGCCAGCGAACGATCGCCGCTGGCAGGCTGGAGATCCACTTGCTTACCTTCCGTTCCTGTGAGCGCGCGCGCCTGTGTGCGCGCGTTCACAGGAAATCTCGCGTCTCGTGACATGACGCGCCGATGCGTCCAGGAGGAATAAATCAACCACCTCCCGGACGCATCGGTGCGTTAGGCGGTCGGGAGGTGGTTAACATAATGGCAAATCCTTTTCTGTGCCATTAATACACGCTAAAAAGGTCTTTAGAACATGTAACTGCACCAGTGAACGTCAAATAGGCCCTTATTTTTTTCCACTTATACACAACAAAAAAGGCTTCAGAACATATACTGTAACTGCACCGCTGAACTGCAAATATATTTTCTCTTTTTCCACTAATACACGCAACAAAAGGTTTTAAAACAGATAACTGCTCCGCTGAACGGCAAATATATTTTACTTTTGCCACTAATACACAACAAAAAGCGCTGCAATTTTAGCACTTCACCACACGACGGCTAATAAGCCATTTTTTCCCCACTAATATAAGCCCAAAAATGCTTTACAACATGTAACTGCACCGCACAAGGGCAAAAAGGACATAGAAATATTTCCTTGTAATAAACCCTGTTAATGCCTGTTTCAAACAGCACTTGCACACTAATAAGAACGATTTGCTGGAATTACAGAGCTGTATAATGGCAATTTGGATCCCCAGTCAGTGCAGCAAGGTGTAATAGGATTGTTCCCATTACACAGGCTGTAACCTCCCCTACTGAGCCCTGTTCAACATAAATGCTGTGGAATGATTCCTCCCTATCCTTTCCCTATACCTTGAATAATCTTGCCCTGCACTTGTACACCTTTTTTTTAGCACAATGAAGTCTTTCCTAGCACTGTCCCTAGCGCCTGCTGACATCTCTCGCTGCACTAAGTACACTGGTAAATGGCAGAATCTAAGATGACTGACGCTATTTATAGGGCTGTGACATCACAGGGCTGGCTGCTGATTGGCTGCATGCATGGCATTATGGGTGATCCCACCTTCCTAGAGTTCATTTCTCCATGTCCTCACACGTGCAGCAGCCATTTCAGGAAAAAATACGATTTGTTTGTGAGATTGAGAAACCATTCTTAATGTTTGAATACTGTTTGTGGGTACTAAGTTAGCAAGACTGTTATTTTGCTGTTTGGCCACAAGAGGCCACTGTTTCCCCACACAGCTAATAGACTGCACTGATTACAAAATGCATGAGAGGAGGGGCTATCAAGCTGTAGAGAGACAGAAAATCGCCATCTTGTAAGGAGAGGAGCTCAGACAGTGTGGATCCCTCCTCATCCAAGTGCATGGAAGTGTTTTTTGGCATCCAGAACTGCAGCCCAGGGGAGCTGATCATGTCCAAGACCCGGATCTTATCCAGAAAGAGGAGTACTGCTGCCCAGGAGACAGAGGATGTCTGCCAGGAGTGCTGATGAGATCTGAGGAACAGATTACTCATTCTGTAGTACCACATGTTCGTTTAAAAGACTGCTTGTTCGGTTCGGAATCATCAGTGGAGACAGAGCAGACCCAGGTCGGTAAGACAAATCGTTCACGCACCTCAATATAGGATTGGGGCCTAAAATACTAAAGACTGAGATCAAACCTGCCGGGAGTTAGTTAGTATTGCTATGTGGCAGGCTACAATAAATCGCTGCTTATTTATCACAAGGACTTAACAGTTAAAGTTGTGGTTTGCTCCGGAGAAGAGAGAGGTCTCCACCATAATCTCCAGTTATCCCAGCGTGTTTATCGGGAGTGATATATTAGGCATGTGCCACATTACCAGTTTTGGGAAAAGGGAGGGGGAAATTACTGTATAGTCTGGTAATATTGTAAGCTGCTGTGTTTCACCGTGGGCTAGCCTGTACCTTACACCCCAAACAATTGTTCCTGTTCTGTAGGGTAATAACAGGTATGGTGAGGCAGTGCTAACTCTGCTCCTAGTAGGTAAATTTGCTCAAGTGTTTTCCGGCTACCATCGGAGGGCGCCGTGCTGTGCACACCTTCTCATTCAAAGAGTTTTCTTTATTTTCATGACTCTGAAAATTGTAGATTCACACTGAAGGCATCAAAACTATAAATTAACACATGTGGAATTATATACATAACAAAAAAGTGTGAAAAAACTGAAAATATGTCATATTCTAGGTTCTTCAAAGTAGCCACCTTTTGCTTTGATTACTGCTTTGCACACTCTTGGCATTCTCTTGATGAGCTTCAAGAGGTAGTCACCTGAAATGGTCTTCCAACAGTCTTGAAGGAGTTCCCAGAGATGCTTAGCACTTGTTGGCCCTTTTGCCTTCACTCTGTGGTCCAGCTCACCCCAAACCATCTCGATTGAGTTCAGGTCCGGTGACTGTGGAGGCCAGGTCATCTGGCGCAGCACCCCATCACTCTCCTTCATGGTCAAATAGCCCTTACACAGCCTGGAGGTGTGTTTGGGGTCATTGTCCTGTTGAAAAATAAATGATGGTCCAACTAAACGCAAACCTGATGGAATAGCATGCCACTGCAAGATGCTGTGGTAGCCATGCTGGTTCAGTATGCCTTCAATTTTGAATAAATCCCCAATAGTGTCACCAGCAAAGCACCCCCACACCATCACACCTCCTCCTTTATGCTTCACGGTAGGAACCAGGCATGTAGAGTCCATCCGTTCACCTTTTCTGCGTCGCACAAAGACACGGTGGTTGGAACCAAAGATCTCAAATTTGGACTCATCAGACCAAAGCACAGATTTCCACTGGTCTAATGTCCATTCCTTGTGTTCTTTAGCCTAAACAGGTCTCTTCTGTTTGTTGCCTGTCCTTAGCAGTGGTTTCCTAGCAGATATTCTACCATGAAGGCCTGATTCACACAGTCTCCTCTTAAGAGTTGTTCTAGAGATGTGTCTGCTGCTAGAACTCTGTGTGGCATTGACCTGGTCTCTAATCTGAGCTGCTGTTAAACTGCAATTTCTGAGGCTGGTGACTCGGATGAACTTATCCTCCGCAGCAGAGGTGACTCTTGGTCTTCCTTTCCTGGGGCGGTCCACATGTGAGCCAGTTTCTTTGTAGCGCTTGATGTTTTTTGTGACTGCACTTGGGGACACTTTCAAAGTTTTCCCAATTTTTCGGACTGACTGACCTTCATTTCTTAAAGTAATCATGGCCACTCGTTTTTCTTTACTTAGCTGCTTTTTTCTTGCCATAATACAAATTCTAACAGTCTATTCAGTAGGACTATCAGCTGTGTATCCACCTGACTTCTCCACAATGCAACTGATGGTCCCAACCCCATTTATAAGGCAAGAACTCCCACTTATTAAACCTGACAGGGCACACCTGTGAAGTTAAAACCATTTCAGATGACTACCTCTTGAAGCTCATCAAGAGAATGCCAAGAGTGTGCAAAGCAGTAATCAAAGCAAAAGGTGGCTACTTTGAAGAACCTAGAATATGACATATTTTCAGTTGTTTCACACTTTTTTGTTATGTATATAATTCCACATGTGTTAATTCATAGTTTTGATGCCTTCAGTGTGAATCTACAATTTTCATAGTCATGAAAATAAAGAAAACTCTTTGAGTGAGAAGGTGTGTCCAAACTTTTGGTCTGTACTGTATGTAACCTCATTTTATTATCCTTGCATTTGGGATTGTGTTTATAACCTGTTATAGTAAAAAACGCCTGTTTTACAAAAGCTGGTGTCAGAGTTGCTTTTCTCGTTCATGACTTTGCTGTATCCTGGGGAGCCCACCCCAGTACACAGCTTACATCGTTACCACGAAGCCCAAGGAATTCAGTTTCGGTGCGAATCGAATTTTTCCTGAAATTCAGATCGAATTCCACTTCGTCAGCATCGATTTGCTCATCTCTATTTACAATCCTCACTTGATGTTTTGATATTTGTTGATTTCTCTCTGAAATAAAGCACAGGTCGGTGGACTGCTGCAGTGATGGTTGCCCTTCTGGAGGTTTCTTCCATCTGCACACAGGATCTTTAGAGCTCAGCTTAAGTAATATTTTGTTTTTGGTCACCTCTCTTACCAAGGCACTTTACCTGATTAGTTTGGAAGGGCATCCACCTCTAGGAAGACTTCTGGTTTTTCCAAACATCTTACATTTAAGAATTATGGAGGCCACTGTGCTCTTAGGAACAGTGGCCCGCAAGATTGTGTCTCTGAGCTCCATGGAAAGTTCTTTCCTCCTCATGGCTTGGTTATTTATCTGATATGCATTATCAGCTGTGAGACCTTATATAATCAGGAGTGTGTCTTTCCAAATCATGTCCAATCAACTGAAATTAACACAATTGGGCTTGGGTTTCCAGATATATGTTAGTAAATTTGCCAGGGCCGGCCTCCGACATGCCCCTCCTTTGCCCCCGTCCTGTCCAACAATGCAGTTTTGGCGTATAATACAGGATGTAAAAAACATACAAAACAAGTAATGTAAGTGCAGTAAAAAATAAATAAATAAAAAGTATGTAAAATGTTCCAAAGTGAAAAGAAAACAATGACTTTGTTGTGTTGTCAGTTTAAAGTTTGTTGCAGTTGTGTATTTAACCTATAAAATGTAACGTTAACATTTGCTGCATCTGTGCTGCAAAAATTGCAAACTCACTATATGTGAACCACCACTGCTACTTTCTAAGTTGGACTGTTGTAACATTCTAGAATTGTTGCCCTATTTTTAGTGGCCAGAGCATCATCCTGAGTTGCCCGCTTAATTATCCTACTGTCCTGCAGTAAAAGCAACTGTTGCTGCAGCATTTACTGTGACCCAATGATTTGTGACTCAATTGCAATCACCCTGCATCGGGACATCACCAGGTCATGACTGCACAGCAGAGGTGCCTGTGTACCGCAGGCATATGTTTTTTTTTGTTTTTTTTTTAACCCAGTTCATAACTGGGCTTTTTACCCCCCTTTGTGACCAGGCATATTTTTCATTTTTTTAGATCATGTGTTTTTGAAAGCCATATTTTTAGCAAACAATTTTAGTGCCTTTTTTTGGTGACACATGGGGCTTTCTTTTTGTCATTTTTATGTTAGTATTTTTATTTTTACAATTAAATTTTTATAAATGTTTGTCATTGTCATTTTTTTTCCCGTGCCCTCCATAAGGTTATTTAAGAGCTTTGGGGGGCAATTAGCATTATGATTTATTTTTTTGTATGCTTTATTTCTCAGATGCTGACATATTAGCCCCAGTTACATGGGAATACAGCTCCCAGAGGGGTTGCACAGGGATGCACAGTCTCACTGTACAGCTGCTCTGGGTCTGCTAAAACCCAGCAACTCATGAACATACCCACCCTCCAGTGATCACATGATCACCAGGACCGGAGCAGGAGGCGGCATTGGCGCTTCCTGATTTGTATAGAGAGTGCTCATTGAGCACTGTGTTTAGAGGCAGGGATTATAAATAAAAGGTTCCTGCTTTCTCAATGACATCAGGCTGCCCACGTCCGCAGCTGTACAATAGGGCGAAACAGCTACAATCTCTGTATGGACGTTCAGAAACAGTTCAGAAGTCAGTACAAAAGTATATGGAGGCTGTGATTTTGTATAGGGAGAATAAGGAGTCTGTACTAAGGAGCTGATTGCACCATATCTATGTTGGTGCTTTCTTGCAGTCATAAGTATTTTCTGCTCTTCATAATTAGAGAAATGCTTGTCAACAAAAATGTATTAAATATGTTAAAAACAATAAAATAAAAAACACAGTATAAAAAAACAATGCCTAATAGTCTCAATAATTGGAATTTCTTACCTGTAAAGCCAGTTAGACGTAAGAAATTGCACAGATTGTTCTCCGTTTTATGTCCCATTTCATTTTATTTGTGTTACGGCCTATTTAAAATAGTTTATGAAGCAAGAGCTATTTCTCCAAAGGAATAAAAAAAAATTATTGCAAGTTAGATGCTTAAACAGGCCATTGATCTAAATAAAAATATAAGCAAAAATATATTACAAGTTCAGCAGTTTCCACGGATAAAAAGCGGTAATATATTTAACGGTAAAATAGATTCTTTTTGTGGAAGAAATGGTCCATGTTAAAGTTTTTTTTTCTATACTAACTTTCAGAAAAGGTCATATCAGCATTTCCTTGGACTCCGTTAACAATAAATATGCTTCCTCGGCTAAAATGAAAACCATAGCTCTACAAATCAATCAAGGTTACTTGTCACAACTCAATTCCGCACTATATTGTGTTCTGCTGCGGCCAATATCGGTCTGACAGACAAATCTATGACCCTTATAATTTATGAGAGACGGCTATCTTCACTCTAATTCAGTCCTAAGAATTATCCGCTATTAAAATGAGCTTCACATCTTGTGAGTAGCCTATGGTCGCTCTACCTGGTGGCCTGAAGCAGAAAAGTTTTATATAGAGTCATGGGTGTATGTATGTATATATATATATATATATAGATGTGAAAAATGGCGGCACTGACTACTCCATGGGAAAAATAGGGTGCACGTTCCAGGGGAATCGACTCCTTACCCCAATCAATGGATCCGGAAAAAGGACGGCACACCGGTCTTGAAAGAGTGAAAGTGGTTTTAATCAACCTTGCGGTACAACGTTTCGGCTCCAATACTGAGCCTTTCTCAAGCACAAATACAAATCAAGTGTGAGCAGTTATAAAGGTGAGCTAATTACATTACACATCATGTGATCACTACACGTCCCACCCCAGGGGGCGTGTTCAATGTTAACCAATACATAAACATGGTTGCAAAAATAGCAAATACAGGAATAAAACAAATATCATCAGGTACATATATCCGATGTTAATCCCATGTGAGACATCTTTCAAGTGTATGTGTCAAACATTCATATATATATGGTGAATATAAAAAGGACAAACCCATCGGCTGCATTTACATCAATACACAGCCAGTGGATGTGCACATACTAAGGGAGGAGCTGAGCAATAGATCAAAAGACACTTTCAAAAACTTATAGCTATGTTATAACTTGATGCTGTGTAGGTTGAACGCCGCAGCTGTGCGATCGCTGGGTCCCATTAGCAACTCACTGTTGTCACGATCCGGCACCAGGAAGGGAGTATCGCCTGCTGCCCGTCGCCTTGCGTCATCAGAGACCGCCCTCTGTTGCGTCACCACTCCGTCGTCACTTCCGGCCTAGGTGCTGCACTGCGCATGTCCCGTTCACGTCCCATGCCGGGACGCCATCTTGGATACTGGAAAGATGCCCTTAATCCAGATTATGGTACTTCAGGGTATAGCGAGCCAAACCGACATAGACAGCCCGGAAGCCAGATTGCCCTCGTGCCTTGCCTGGATAGGAGCCCACCTTCACAGCGGTAACCGTTGTATATAGAGGGTTACCCATCACAGGTGTCCGGTCGCTTACATACCCACGAGGGTTCTCCTCCATTCCGTACCCAGGTGTTACAGGGGGCAAATCTAAACCAGATAGATGGTGGAACAGCCGTGTCACCATATCGGCCCAGTTGTGGTGCCCTTGATGTGTGTCTGATCGGACAGTGAGAAATGCCAAAAAGAAAAAAGGAAAAAGAAAAAAAGCATAGCTATCAGAGGTATTGACCCCCTGTACATAAAATTGTGTCAATTTCATTCTCAAGCTCAACCCCTCCATATGGTGAGTGTTAGTGATCTGTGAAAAGAAGAAAAAAAGGATGAGGAAGAATCAAATTTGCTGTTGATTCAACAGTTTTTAAATAAATATATATTCTGTGTGCACACAGACACACCTAGACATGTTCCACATGACACAGAGGGCAAACCACTCATCACAACACCTCCCCAAAATTAAACTCAATGTTCAATCCATTGGGTTTAAGGCTGTTAAGCCTATGAATCCAGCGGAGTTCCCTGCGTTTCAATAATTTGGACCTGTCACCGCCACGTCTGGGCTGGGGTACATGGTCGATGATCCAAACCATCAGATCACTCTCCCTGTGCCCAGCCTCAGAAAAATGTTTGGAGACAGGTAAGTCAAGGCGTTTCTTGCGAATGCTCAGCCGGTGATTATTAAGGCGGGTCTTCAGGTCGGTTGTCGTCTCACCCACATAGAGTACTTTGCAGGGACATGAAAGTACGTAAACAACGTAACTGGAATTGCACGTGAGGTGGAACAGTATACTATGTGTTTCACCTGTAAGAGGATGTACAAAAGATCTCCCTTTGCGAATATACCTACAATTAACGCACCCCAAGCAAGGGAAACATCCCAAGCCCGGCTGCGCTAAGGTGGTTTGTCTGCAGGACCCTTTGGGGCCAATGTCGGCCCTGACCAGTTGGTCACGAAGATTTCTTGACCGACGGTACGAGAATAAAGGGGGACATTGAAATTCTGGTATCTCCTTGAAACAAGATCCAAGGAGATCCCAGTGCTTCCTAACGACCTTGTTAATGGATGGACTGAGTTCATTGTATACTGACACGAACGGAATCCTGGCCGCTCTCTGTACAGTCTTCCGCTGAGTCAGTAGAGTGTCCCTCTCCATACCACTTGCTTTGGCCATGTGTTGATCTAACAGGTATTTAGGGTATCCCCTTTCTCGGAATCTCATTGCCATGGACCCCAGGGTTGTATTGGATTTTTGTTCATCGGAGACGACCCGTTTAACCCTCAGGAATTGTGAGAAGGGAAGTGACTGCACCATTCTCCTCGGATGGGAGCTATTATAACAGAGGAAGGTATTCGTGTCCGTGGGTTTGATAAATAGTTCTGTATGTAATGTTCCTTCCTCGTACACAACCCTGGTGTCCAGGAACTGAATGTCTGTTCTGGAATGCACGAGAGTGAACTGTAAATTCGGATCATAGCCATTTAAAAAGGCCTGAAACGAAAACAGTTCCGTCTCGCTACCTGTCCATATGAGGAAGATGTCGTCGATATATCTCCACCACCTCAGCACATGGCTGAAGTGGTGGGACAGATAGACGACATCCTCCTCATATACGCGCATGAATATGTTTGCATAAGTGGGGGCCACGTGTGACCCCATGGCCACACCCCGCTGTTGCAAATAATAGACATCTTTGAAAAGAAAGTAATTGTTACGAAGAACAATATTGAGCAAATCAATGATGAACTCTAGAGCGTCCGTGGTATATGAGGACTGCATAAGCATTTTCCTGACCGCCTGGACACCACTTTCGTGTGCAATGGACGTGTAAAGTGATGTGACATCGAATGATGCCAGCGTCATTGACTCTATCTGTGACACATCTGTGTCGCGTAATTTCACAAGGAAATCTGATGTGTCCTGTATATAAGAGGACCCACCAGTGGAAAAATCCCGCAATACTTTATCAAGAAAAATGGCTATGTTGCTGAGGATGGAATCCGAACCCGAGACGATGGGTCGTCCCGGGGGATCGATGAGGGTCTTGTGAATCTTGGGTAGCACATAGATCACCGGAGTGACCGGATGTGCCACCTCAAGAAATTCAACCAGACCCCCATCGATAATACCAGCTAACATAGCTTCATTGAGACGATTGCGGATAATACCAGCTATCTTGATAGCTATGCTTTTTTTCTTTTTCCTTTTTTCTTTTTGGCATTTCTCACTGTCCGATCAGACACACATCAAGGGCACCACAACTGGGCCGATATGGTGACACGGCTGTTCCACCATCTATCTGGTTTAGATTTGCCCCCTGTAACACCTGGGTACGGAATGGAGGAGAACCCTCGTGGGTATGTAAGCGACCGGACACCTGTGATGGGTAACCCTCTATATACAACGGTTACCGCTGTGAAGGTGGGCTCCTATCCAGGCAAGGCACGAGGGCAATCTGGCTTCCGGGCTGTCTATGTCGGTTTGGCTCGCTATACCCTGAAGTACCATAATCTGGATTAAGGGCATCTTTCCAGTATCCAAGATGGCGTCCCGGCATGGGACGTGAACGGGACATGCGCAGTGCAGCACCTAGGCCGGAAGTGACGACGGAGTGGTGACGCAACAGAGGGCGGTCTCTGATGACGCAAGGCGACGGGCAGCAGGCGATACTCCCTTCCTGGTGCCGGATCGTGACAACAGTGAGTTGCTAATGGGACCCAGCGATCGCACAGCTGCGGCGTTCAACCTACACAGCATCAAGTTATAACATAGCTATAAGTTTTTGAAAGTGTCTTTTGATCTATTGCTCAGCTCCTCCCTTAGTATGTGCACATCCACTGGCTGTGTATTGATGTAAATGCAGCCGATGGGTTTGTCCTTTTTATATTCACCATATATATATGAATGTTTGACACATACACTTGAAAGATGTCTCACATGGGATTAACATCGGATATATGTACCTGATGATATTTGTTTTATTCCTGTATTTCCTATTTTTGCAACCATGTTTATGTATTGGTTAACATTGAACACGCCCCCTGGGGTGGGACGTGTAGTGATCACATGATGTGTAATGTAATTAGCTCACCTTTATAACTGCTCACACTTGATTTGTATTTGTGCTTGAGAAAGGCTCAGTATTGGAGCCGAAACGTTGTACCGCAAGGTTGATTAAAACCACTTTCACTCTTTCAAGACCGGTGTGCCGTCCTTTTTCCGGATCTATATATATATATATATATATATAAAAAAAACATTTATTTATTTATTTTATATATATATATATATATATATATATATATATATATATATATATTTATTTATTTATTTTAAATAAAAACATTTTATTAAATTTGCTTTACATTTTTTAATCTGCTTAATTCCACTACGGAATTCTAGTATTCTGTTGAGGCAGAGGAGCAGAATACCGTAATTGACATATCTGGCATAGCTGGACACCGCCAACGCTCACCAGATCCCCATTCACTATTATGGGATCTATCGGGTTTCCAGCATGAATGCCAGAGCAGAATACTGGAATGGCATAACACAGATGTGAACATAGCTTAAGACTTCAAAATAAAATTCAATTGAATAATTAGAAGGGCTGTCCAGGGTTAGAAAACCATCCCTCTTTTCTTCCAAAAACAGCACCACCAGTGTCCTTGGTTTGTGTCTGGTACAGCAGCTCCCGTCCATTGGAGTAAATCAGGCAGAGCTGCAATACCATATATAACCTGTAGACAGGGGTGGTGCTGTTTGTAGAAGACAAAAGCCACGTTTTTGCTAATCCTAGAAAACCCCTTTAATATACTATACCCCCTCCTGAACTGTGGCGTAACAGTGGAGCAACTGTGCTCGCGTAAATTGTCCCAAAAGGGAGATTGTGACGAAAGATGCCTCTAATATGACAAAATGTTTAAATAAAATTTCTGATCTCAACTGTTTAACCCCTTTCATACCACAATCAATGGGGATTGTGAAATCAACAAAGGGAGGTGTTTATTTTCAGTCTGAATATTATCAATGTCAGGGCTTACGTAAGGAGTCTTATTGGCTTCTATGAGAGAGTTTTGAAAACATGTCCTTTAGGCTACAATTACACGACAGTATGAATTAATCCGCATGCTTTCCACAATTTTGTAGATGCCGTTGTCCGCATCCGTTGTTCCGTTCCACGGCTCCACAAAAACAAAATAGAGCTTGTCCTATTCTTGTCCGCAATTGCGGACAAGAATAGGCATTTTCTATGATAGAGGCGGAATGTGTGGTCCCTAAAACACTACGGTCCTGTGAATGTAGCGTTAACCTATGAAGAGGTCAATTGTGCAGGAAGCAGAAGAAGGTAAGCTGTGACCATCACCTAAGGTCAATGGTGGATTCTGTGTTATCTGTAATTGGCTATTACCATCCATTGTAATCCTGCCTATGATGATAAAGAGATGCCAGAGATGCCAACTGAGAAGTGATCTCTACAGAATGGGAATTATGAGTCTCTTGTAAGGCTCAGCAGTCAGTTTAAAAATTGCTTTAAAAAAATAAAAAATAAAAAATATTAGATTTTTTTAATATACTGTAAGTAGTAACATGGAAAATCAGACATGGACCCTTGTGAATGTTTACACCTCTCTGGATGATGCCAATGAATAGATCTGCCAGTGCTTATGCAATAGAGCAAGGACCGCAACGGTGCAGGTGATGCAGTGGGTCAGGATATGTATATATATATTTATGAGTTGTTCGTGACGCCAATTGCAGCTTGCGCAGGTACTGTTGCAGGGCCCTTTAAGATGTTATAGCTTACGTACCAGGTGAGGAATGCCAGAGGGGGATAATGTCTCTGTGTAGTGTCAACTGTCACGGAATGTGTACAGGTAACAAGGCAAAACAACATGCATAAATGACTCGCTGGATCCAACAGCTAAGGAACAAAAGGGAGACCCCTGTAGAAGACCTGGCACTTTCCCTGGCTCCCTACACCAGACACGGAGGGAGTCAGGGTCACCTGGGATCCAGCAAACAGAAAATAACAGATAACAGTTTAACACTTAACTTAGTAGAGGAGAGGAGAACCAGATGGGCATGCACACACACTCCAGGAAGACATATAAGCCGCCCAGAAAAGCCTTCTGGGGAAGAATTTAAAGGGAAGCAATTAGTCCAACACATGACAGCTGAGAGAGGCTAAGGAGAGGAGGAGCTGAATACCACAACACAGAAACTCAAAGAGGAGGTTCTGAAAGGCCTCTGTCAGAGCTTCTCAGCTGTCTGGTTGTGACATCAACGGTGTCTCCTACCTTGGTACGGCTGGACTCCTGGATCCTGGCTCACTTGCAATAAAATGAGTGTTGTTAATAGGAGTAACTGAGGAACTTTGGTAGCAGTAAATGAGATCCAGACTGGGGATATAAGCCAACTTGTTTTTACTGAATAGCAGCATAAATCCATACAAGTTACAGCAATAGTCTTGGGTCCCAGCAGGTATAGGCAATGTATGGCAGGGATCAATATCTCTTCTGCAGCTATACTATGTGCCTGGAGAATCTGGCAGGTATCTATCTTCTGCTCTGTCTGTCTTCTGCTTGTAATGGGCCTGACTATCTGAGGAGGAATTTGGCTTCTCCTGGACTCACAGCTTGGCTCACAGGGAATGCTTCTTCCTGGAGGCTGGAGGTGGCTGCTTGCTTGTCCACAGTCGAGGCTGAAGGGCTCAGACTGGTAAGGGTGATCTTTGGCCTCAGCCAAGGCTTGATTCTGGCTTGGGATCCCTGTTTCTGGGAGCTCCCACTAACACAGCCTACCCCAAGTGGGGGTAGCTGGTACACTAAACTAAACTTCCTTCTCCTCCCCATGAGACAGGACATGGGACCAGCCCACTTCTGCTCACAGAGGGGGGAGCTAAAACTGGAATGAACTATTCCAGTCTAGCAATACTAAATTGGTTATGTTCCTGATCACACATTGCTGCCACCTGCTGGTGTACAGGGAAATTACAGCATAATATATGAAACAGGCCTACAAATACATAAAATTACACTAATGACAATATGATTACACAAGATGACAATTTACATACACCTAACATGTTGTAGCGGGGAGAAAGAGTTTGGTAACATACTTTGGGATGTTACATTCCCCTTTACTTTAAGTTAAGCCATCCTCGGCTTACGTTTAGGAGGGTGAAGGAATCAGCTCTGGATACCCAATAAATACAAAGTGCTGCATGAAATACATATAATGACATACTTGGACAAAACATTTAACAGCTTTCCCCAGGTTCCTGCCCGCTAGAGTAAGGTGTCCAACTCACAGTTTCCTTATCTTGGTATAACCAGGTAACCTAAATACTGCACAAAGCAAACATTACTGACTGACTTTGAATGTTCTGGCCCTAAAACATCAAAGAAAGCATGGGGGTGTCTTTACTCCGTAATCCCACCATTGTGTAATGAAATGCCCGCAAATGGAAGGGTGGCTTTATCTTGTATTCCCTTCCCTGCACCATAGCCTGAGAAATTTGGCTTGTAGCACGATCACTACGATGACTGAGGGGAAGCTAAAGTAAGGCTCTAAGGCTTGAGGTACCATACCTTAGGCAAAAAGCTCAGAAGGGGAGGTATTTACAGTCTCCGAATCTTCTGGCAATGTCACAGGAGGAGGGTAGCTTAATCCCGTCGCCCTTCTGGAAATGAGACACCTCAGGATGGGAACAATCCTGAACATTTAACAAGCAGGAAGGAGCAGCCTAGGGCTTCTAACGATTCCCGAAGCAGCAGGGGTACCTGTGAAGTTACTGGATCTGCCTGGACTTACCACTTGGTCCTACCCTGGGTACCTATGGGTATACATCACCGGGTGTAGGCCATTAGTTTTCACGTCCCTATGAAGACAGTCCGCATAAGAAGGGGAGAGAACAAGAGCTGTTAAGTCAAGGCACACTTAAGTAAGTTGCTACATTTTTGTTAAGTGCAATATTTAAGCGCAATTGTTTCAATTAGTGCATAAATTCACATTGTGGCACCCAGAAGGAGAATACACACAATGGGCATGTTATCCTGAACGTTACATAACAGATAACTGGTACAATAAGTGCAAAATATAAAATAGTATGAAAATCACAAAGAGCTCAGGTATCATTTGAGTCTTTTCTTTGGGTGCAAGCTTTTATGTTGCAATAAAATATTTTATAAAAGGTAGTGCAAATTTTTTAATACAAGGGTAGGCTCAACAGTAACTTAAGTCCTGTTTCCTGGAAGTGTTTAAAGTTGTAGAATCCTCTGGAAAATGCTAAAAGTCAATTTGTAATCCACAAAGATAAAAGTTAATTGTAATCCACAGGGTTAAAATGTTTAAGAGCACAAAAGGCTACCAAGTAATCTGAAAAAGGGGATAAAACACTGAACTTGGACGTGAAGGGGTTAAGTGCTGATGGGGGAGTCCTAACTGAGCATGACCATCAGGGTGAGGACTAACCAGTAGGGATGAGCGAACCCGAACTGTATAGTTCGGGTTCGTACCGAATTTCGGGGTGTCCGTGACACGGACCCGAACCTGAACATTTTAGTAAAAGTCCGGGTTCGGGTTCGGTGTTCGTCGCTTTCTTGGCGCTTTTTGAAAGGCTGCAAAGCAGCCAATCAACAAGCGTCATACTACTTGCCCCAAGAGGCCGTCACAGCCATGCCTAATATTGGCATGGCTGTGATTGGCCAGTGCAGCATGTGACCCAGCCTCTATTTAAGCTGAAGTCACGTAGCGCCGCACGTCACTCTGCTCTGATCAGTGTAGGGAGAGGTTGCAGCTGCGACTGTTAGGGCGAGATTAGGCAGTGATTAACTCCTCCAAAAGACTTTATTCAGTGATCGAACTACAGCTGTGGATCATTGAATTGCTGCTATTCAATTGCTCACTGTTTTTAAGCTGCCCAGAGCGTTTTTCATTCACTTTTTTCTGGGGTGATCGGCTGCCATTTTGTGTCTTGTGGTGCGCCAGCACAAGCTGCCACAAGTACATTTAACCATCAATAGTGTGGTTATTTTTTGCCTATATCCTACATCAGGGTCAAGCTGTCACCAAGTGCATTTAACCCTCAATAGTGTGGTTGTTTTTTGGCTATATCCTACATATGGGGCAAGCTGTCACCAAGTGCATTTAACCCTCAATAGTGTGGTTGTTTTTTGGCTATATCCTACATATGGGACAAGCTGCCACCAAGTGCATTTAACCCTCAATAGTGTGGTTATTTTTTGGCTATATCCTACATCAGGGTCAAGCTGTCACCAAGTGCATTTAACCATCAATAGTGTGGTTATTTTTTTGGCTATATCCTACATATGGGGCAAGCTGTCACCAAGTGCATTTAACCCTCAATAATGTGGTTATTTTTTGGCTATATCCTATATCAGGGTCAAGCTGTCACCAAGTGCATTTAACCATCAATAGTGTGGTTATTTTTTGGCTATATCCTACATATGGGGCAAGCTGTCACCAAGTGCATTTAACCCTCAATAGTGTGGTTATTTTTTGGCTATATCCTACATCAGGGTCAAGCTGTCACCAAGTGCATTTAACCATCAATAGTGTGGTTATTTTTTGGCTATATCCTACATATGGGGCAAGCTGTCACCAAGTGCATTTAACCCTCAATAGTGTGGTTATTTTTTGGCTATAACCTACATCAGGGTCAAGCTGTCACCAAGTGCATTTACCATCAATAGTGTTGTTATTTTTTGGCTATATCCTACATATGGGGAAAGCTGTCACCAAGTGCATTTAACCATCAATAGTGTGGTTATTTTTTGGTTATATCCTACATCAGGGTCAAGCTGTCACAAAGTGCATTTAACCCTCAATAGTGTGGTTATTTTTTGGCTATATCCTACATCAGGGTCAAGCTGTCACCAAGTGCATTTAACCCTCAATAGTGTGGTTGTTTTTTGGCTATATCCTACATATGGGGCAAGCTGTCACCAAGTGCATTTAACCCTCAATAGTGTGGTTGTTTTTGGCTATATACTACATATGGGACAAGCTGCCACCAAGTGCATTTAACCCTCAATAGTGTGGTTATTTTTTGGCTATATCCTACATCAGGGTCAAGTTGTCACCAAGTGCATTTAACCATCAATAGTGTGGTTATTTTTTGGCTATATCCTACATATGGGGCAAGCTGTCACCAAGTGCATTTAACCATCAATAGTGTGGTTATTTTTTGGCTATATCCTACATCAGGGTCAAGCTGTCACCAAGTGCATTTAACCATCAATAGTGTTGTTATTTTTTGGCTATATCCTACATATGGGGCAAGCTGTCACCAAGTGCATTTAACCATCAATAGTGTGGTTATTTTTTGGCTATATCCTACATCAGGGTCAAGCTGTCACCAAGTGCATTTAACCCTCAATAGTGTGGTTATTTTTTGGCTATATCCTACATCAGGGTCAAGCTGTCACCAAGTGCATTTAACCCTCAATAGTGTGGTTGTTTTTTGGCTATATCCTACATCAGGGTCAAGCTGTCACCAAGTGCATTTAACCATCAATAGTGTGGTTATTTTTTGGCTATATCCTACATATGGGGCAAGCTGTCACCAAGTGCATTTAACCCTCAATAGTGTGGTTATTTTTTGGCTATATCCTACATCAGGGTCAAGCTGTCACCAAGTGCATTAAACCCTCAATAGTGTTGTTATTTTTTGGCTATATCCTACATATGGGGCAAGCTTTCACCAAGTGCATTTAACCATCAATAGTGTGGTTATTTTTTGGCTATATCCTACATCAGGGTCAAGCTGTCACCAAGTGCATTTAACCCTCAATAGTGTGGTTATTTTTTGGCTATATCCTACATATGGGGCAAGCTGTCACCAAGTGAATTTAACCATCAATAGTGTGGTTATTTTTTGACTATATCCTACATCAGGTTCAAGCTGTCACCAAGTGCATTTAACCATCAATAGTGTGGTTATTTTTTGGCTATATCCTACATCAGGGTCAAGCTGTCACCAAGTGCATTTAAAAGGACACAAATATAACGTGGCTCACCCGTGTCTGTTAGTGTGGTCAAGGTGCTCTGTTTTGAGGATGTTTCACCTGATCATCCAATATATTAATTGCGTAATGAAGATAAAAATAAAACAGGCACTCAACAACTGGTATGTCTATAGTAGAATATTTATATAGTAAAATGTGCAATAAAATATCACATAAAAATTATAAAACATATAAAATATAGCATAATAATGAATGCACTGAGCTTAGTTTAGCTTGTCTGTGGTTGACAAATGCTGTTGGGGTTCAGAAAATTGCTTACATCAATAAATGAATTGTGATATTAATAAGTGAGAATTTGTGAAATATTGATAATAATATTAGAAAAAATATGAAAATATTATAATGATAATAATAGTCTTTGTGAGAAAAAAGAAGAATAATGGTGATGAACTGTGTCCATATAAAATTGTTGTAGCAACTTGTTGATTTCCCTACATCAATTTAAGTCCAGTATTTGGTAACACTGCTGTAGCAGAGTGAAGATACAAATGTAGCAACACACAGAGTCCGCACTCCAAGTACAAGGATATAGGTAATATTCGGGTTATTTGAATGGGGCGTCCCCCTCACTGTAAACCCTCTTACCTTGACTTTCAGAATGCTTGTCGCTGTGTATAAGGTACTTTGTAGCGCTCGGTTATAGAGCTTTTAAACTTCCCGCTTGTTGCTCTCCGGTCTCGGCGTTACCACGTGATGTTGATGCGTGTCACCTTCCAGGAAGCAGCATGCAGGGATCGCGTAATCTCGCGATAGTTCCGATCAGCTCCTCTATTGCTGGTATCAAGAGGCTTGTGTTCGCTGATAAAATTGCCGATAATTTGTAGATCTCTTTCCTCGGGTTCAGGTGGGTAGTATATCACTCGCAGGACCAGCCAGACGCGTTTCGAGGGGTCTCCCTCTTCCTCAGTGGCTATATTGCGAGTGTCTCTACCCTCTTCTTTATATACTCCTCCATCACGAACCCCACCAAATACCCGGCATGGATTGTTGATCTTCATATATAGCATTATGTCTTATACTCAATGTATATCATTATATATCTCTATAGACAATTTTATTTATAAACTGACATTAATAAAAATGAACATTGATAAAAATATAATGTAAATTATACATTTAAATTCAGAAGGACGTTCAGAAAAAAAGTATTTAGAAGAACGTCTTTGGATACCCCTTCCTTCGTGTACTCACTTAATTGATTGATATTTCTATCAATCCTCATTTTACATTTATCCTTATTCCATACTAGATTCTTCAGTTGTTACAATCGATAATAGAAAAAACGCATCAAATTTTGGGAAAAACGCATCATGCTTAAAAAACCGCATATGGTGGAGAAAACGCATCGAAAACGCATATGCGGTTTTTTAAGCATGATGCGTTTTTCCCAAAATTTGATGCGTTTTTTCTATTATCGATTGTAACAACTGAAGAATCTAGTATGGAATAAGGATAAATGTAAAATGAGGATTGATAGAAATATCAATCAATTAAGTGAGTACACGAAGGAAGGGGTATCCAAAGACGTTCTTCTAAATACTTTTTTTCTGAACGTCCTTCTGAATTTAAATGTATAATTTACATTATATTTTTATCAATGTTCATTTTTATTAATGTCAGTTTATAAATAAAATTGTCTATAGAGATATATAATGATATACATTGAGTATAAGACATAATGCTATATATGAAGATCAACAATCCATGCCGGGTATTTGGTGGGGTTCGTGATGGAGGAGTATATAAAGAAGAGGGTAGAGACACTCGCAATATAGCCACTGAGGAAGAGGGAGACCCCTCGAAACGCGTCTGGCTGGTCCTGCGAGTGATATACTACCCACCTGAACCCGAGGAAAGAGATCTACAAATTATCGGCAATTTTATCAGCGAACACAAGCCTCTTGATACCAGCAATAGAGGAGCTGATCGGAACTATCGCGAGATTACGCGATCCCTGCATGCTGTTTCCTGGAAGGTGACACGCATCAACATCACGTGGTAACGCCGAGACCGGAGAGCAACAAGCGGGAAGTTTAAAAGCTCTATAACCGAGCGCTACAAAGTACCTTATACACAGCGACAAGCATTCTGAAAGTCAAGGTAAGAGGGTTTACAGTGAGGGGGACGCCCCATTCAAATAACCCGAATATTACCTATATCCTTGTACTTGGAGTGCGGACTCTGTGTGTTGCTACATTTGTATCTTCACTCTGCTACAGCAGTGTTACCAAATACTGGACTTAAATTGATGTAGGGAAATCAACAAGTTGCTACAACAATTTTATATGGACACAGTTCATCACCATTATTTCTTCTTTTTTCTCACAAAGACTATTATTATCATTATAATATTTTCATATTTTTTCTAATATTATTATCAATATTTCACAAATTCTCACTTATTAATATCACAATTCATTTATTGATGTAAGCAATTTTCTGAACCCCAACAGCATTTGTCAACCACAGACAAGCTAAACTAAGCTCAGTGCATTCATTATTATGCTATATTTTATATGTTTTATAATTTTTATGTGATATTTTATTGCACATTTTACTATATAAATATTCTACTATAGACATACCAGTTGTTGAGTGCCTGTTTTATTTTTATCTTTATTTTTATCTTTATTACCAAGTGCATTTAACCATCAATAGTGTGGTTATTTTTTGGCTATATCCTACATCAGGGGCTTGGCTGTGCTTGCTATTTTATTGAGGGGTGAAATACAATTGCCAAAATAGCAGTACCCTAAATCTGGTGTTTCAGCTGTGGCCAGCCAATTGTAATACTGTCTGCTGTCTGGCAAAAAATATATTTTTGTTCAGGGTTGAAATACAATTCCCAACTTAGCAATTTCCTAAATTAGTGGTTTCTGCTGTATCAGGGCTACTTTAAATCTATCCCTAAAAGGGTATATAAGATTCAAGGTGCAGATAGGGTCATTCTCAATAACTTCACACACACGCTACTGTGCAATTCCAAGTCTAATTCTGTCCGTAAACGTATACCTGTCATCCAGCGCCTAAATACTAGGCCTCAAATTTATATTCAGCTAAATCTGTCGTTACTGCTGTGCCTTTATTAGTGTATTACGGTACCTAAATAGATAGCCAGATAGTGTTAGGTGTCTGTAAAAAAAGGCCTGAATTTGAATTCAATACATTGGGCCAAATAATATTTTTCTTATTGTGGTGAACGGTAACAATGAGGAAAACATCTAGTAAGGGACGCGGACGCGGACATGTCGTGGTGGTGTTAGTGGACCCTCTGGTGCTGGGAGAGGACGTGGCCGTTCTGCCACATCCACACGTCCTAGTGTACCAACTACCTCAGGTCCCAGTAGCCGCCATAATTTACAGCGATATTTGGTGGGGCAAAATGCCGTTCTAAGGATGGTAAGGCCTGAGCAAAGGGGCCCTGTATGGAACGCATGGGGGTGTATTCCACTTGATTCCCCACATATAGATTATGACGGGCCTGTGGCAGGTAATGCCTTTTTACAGAGCGTCGGCCCATGAACACTTCTGAACCTGAGTAATTATCTTGCAAGAAGCCAACCCCCCGTTTTACCGAGAACCACAGGATGGTTCCGGTCCGTTGGACTAACTTGGGATCCCCTGGCTGGGGGTCATCCACCACCTGCTTGACCCACTCCTCAATGGCAGACTTGTATTCCCAGGCCATCTGGGCAAAAGCGGTGATCTCGTGGGGCACCTCAGGTTTCAGGCTTGCTGGATGGACAGGAGTGGAGCTGGGCGACTGAGTGGAAATGCCAGCCGCCTCCGCCGCACCAGAAGGTGACTTCCGCAGAGCAGGCCTAGGCCTGGTGGCAGTGTCTGGGGCCGCAGGGGCAGATGCGGAGCGGGCCGGGGCCTCAGCTCCCACCTGTGGTTGCGGCCTGGCGGCTGGTTCCCGTGCCTCCTGGTTGCCATCAAGGGGTGCCATCTTCATCTGTAACACCGGCTTGTCAATGGTGGGGGTACACTGTTCTATATACTATATATCTGTACATACTACATCTATTATACCCCGTACCTCACATATCAGTGCACTGCTGTATATACTATATATCTTAACACACTGCATCTATTATACCTCATACCTCCCATGTCAGTACACTGCCGTATATACTATATATCTGTACACACTGTATCTATTATACCTCGTACCTCACATATCAGTACACTGCTAAGTATACTATATATCTTAACAAACTGTATCTATTATACCTCACATATCAGTACACTGCTGGGTACACTTCATACCTGTGTCCACTGCATCTATTATACTGTATAATAGATGTAGCGTGTGTGTGTGTGTATATATATATATATATATATATATATATATACAGTATATATACACACACACTGTAGTTGATAGAGCAGTATACTGATGTGAGAAGTACAAGCAGTGTGTACAGATATATGTGGTCAGTTATATATTATGGTTATTGTGTGAGGTACATGAGGTAATAGTGGTTGTATCTGTCTGCAGTACTATATATACACTTACCTAAAGAATTATTAGTAACACCTGTTCTATTTCTCATTAATGCGATTATCTATTCAACCAATCACATGGCAGTTGCTTCAATGCATGTAGGGTTGTGGTCCTGGTCAAAACAATCTCCTGTACTCCAAACTGAATGTCAGAATTGGAAAGAAAGGTAATTTAAGCAATTTTGAGCGTGACATGGTTGTTGGTGCCAGACGGGCCGGTCTGAGTATTTCACAATCTGCTCAGTTACTGGGATTTTCACGCACAACCATTTCTAGGGTTTACAAAGAATGGTGTGAAAAGGGAAAAACATCCAGTATGTGGCAGTCCTGGGGACGAAAATGCCTTGTTGATGCTAGAGGTCAGAGGAGAATGGGCCGACTGATTCAAGCTAATAGAAGAGCAACGTTGACTGAAATAACCACTCGTTACAACCGAGGTATGCAGCAAAGCATTTGTGAAGCCACAACACGCACAACCTTGAGGCGGATGGGCTACAACAGCAGAAGACCCCACCGGGTACCACTCATCTCCACTACAAATAGGAAAAAGAGGCTACAATTTGCACGAGCTCACCAAAATTGGACTGTTGAAGACTGGAAAAATGTTGCCTGGTCTGATGAGTCTCGATTTCTGTTGAGACATTCAAATGGTAGTCTGAATTTGGCGTAAACAGAATAAGAACATGTATTCATCATGCCTTGTTACCACTGTGCAGGCTGGTGGTGGTGGTGCAATGGTGTGGGGGATGTTTTCTGGGCACACTTTAGGCCCCTTTGTGCCAATTGGCCATCGTTTAAATGCCACGGGCTACCTGAGCATT
Source organism: Bufo gargarizans (assembly GCF_014858855.1). Taxonomy (NCBI): domain Eukaryota; kingdom Metazoa; phylum Chordata; class Amphibia; order Anura; family Bufonidae; genus Bufo; species Bufo gargarizans. Next base: position 710,812,792 of record NC_058080.1, on the reverse strand, counting down.
GTTTCTGACCATGTCCATCCCTTCATGACCACCATGTACCCATCCTCTGATGGCTACTTCCAGCAGGATAATGCACCATGTCACAAAGCTCGAATCATTTCAAATTGGTTTCTTGAACATGACAATGTGTTCCCTGTACTAAAATGGCCCCCACAGTCATCAGATCTCAACCCAATAGAGCATCTTTGGGATGTGGTGGAACGGGAGCTTCGTGCACTGGATGTGCATCCCTCAAATCTCCATCAACTGCAAGATGCTATCCTATCAATATGGGCCAACATTTCTAAAGAATGCTATCAGCACCTTGTTGAATCAATGCCACGTAGAATTAAGGCAAATATGAAGGCAAAAGGGGGTCCAACACCGTATTAGTATGGTGTTCCTAATAATTCTTTAGGTGAGTGTATATGAGTGAGATATGGTACTCCATTCTAGTCTCAGCGGAAAGCTCATCTTGCAGTTCTCCATGCAGTTGGGGGATGAAGAACCTGTGATGATGCTCTGTGCAGCTCTTTTACTAGACATACAGGGCCTGTGATGATGATGATGATGTCGATGATGATGTCATGCAGATGGTTTCCTTGGTCAGGTTTGAATCCAAGACCTCTATGCGACATGCAAGAGTACTAGCCACTGTACACGTCTTATTTAACTGCTTTATATTTCTTTACAGTATATTGGATTATCTTAGTTTTTTGGCTTTTTCAACATCTAAAAAGGAGTCATCAAATATCTTTTTTTTTTTGCTTTTTTATCATTTAATACATCTGCATTTCTTTTGCATAAATAACATACTGTAATTGCAATAAAATTATTTCCAACTAAGATCCTTCATACATATTCAGAACCAGATTAAACACATTTATTTGTATTTGGATAGATTGGGTTAGTGTACAGTGCATTTTTATCCTTGTCATTTTCCTATTTTTGCAGGATCAAAATAGGAAATGTCTCTGTGGAATGTCACATCATTTGTCACCGTGCTTTGCCTCCTATTGGTAATTATTTCTCTTCTATTGTCCTTGATAACATATTCTCAAGGGGATCAAATCATTAAACATGACGACATTTTGATGTCTTATCAAATGTGAAAAAGAGAAAGGAGAATCTCACCTTTACATCTCTAAAGGATAATGATAGTTTTGCATTTGTCAGTATTCAGACACCTGTGGTGGGAAATGAGGCAGGTGTTTAAGAACCTGAGAAATTATCATTTTCAGTACATGAAAAAGATGTGATTTGTGCATAATAAAGAGTGCTCAATAATTGCAAAGCATATTAAAATAGTTATCTTCCAATTGGTCAGCAAATATTCCTTAATTATAGAAGTTGCACAAAAAGAACGTACCCCAGTAACTTCAACATTGTCTATCTGTCTATCTACTCATCTAGCTATCTATCATCTAGTGGATGTAGGCCCACTTTGCCACTAAACAGATATGACTATGGTCTACTCCTGAGGGCTTTGTCAAGGTGCTAATCTGGCATTCACCCTTTTAACCCCATTCATGGACTTGGACTTCACTGCAGAGGCCAACAGGCTGATAACTCTTGGAGTAGCCTCCGTTCAGAGACCTCTGACAGGTTAACACCAGTGAATGGCACAAGGGGACAGGCAGAAGCGTGGTCAAGACTGGGCAAGCTGAGGTCAGGACAGGCAAATTTAGCATAAAACAGTAAAACAGACACTAGCTCAGGGCAGTAGCACGAGGTCAATACGGTGATCAGGTTAAGGTCAGCACAGGTGGCACAGGGTCAATACAGTAAACAGGCAGAAGTCCGAGATAACAGCATGTTTGTGGAACTGGACAGGCTAAGAACCTTGTGCTCATGCACCTTACGTACGTCCTATACCCCAGGGAATGCTGGTAACTAGAGTAAGTAGGCAGAGATTGCGACCGGCATGGAGTGTGGTGCAGTGGAAGAAGTTTGCAGAGAAGACTGGCTCTGCAATTTTGAATGCCAGGAATTGTAGTCTTCAGCATCATGCTCAGTGGCATACCTACTATAGAGGCAGTCCATACCTCTGTTATGGGTCCCTGGGGGAGTGGTGCACGTTCCCTAACTGATTCTCCTTGTGCTGGCATACATTTACAAAAATTTTCATCAGCAGCCACTAGAGGGAGCTCAGGGTGCAAACAAATTGTTTACAGCTTCCATTGAAGTCAACGGTAACTGTATAAATTGATATATACTGAGTTCCCCCTAATGATGGCTGGAGGCAGGCAATTTTATAATATACTGTGTAAACAGAATGTAGGTATGCTGGTTGTGAAGTGAGAAATAAGGGGGGGGGGGATATAATTTTCCTGCACTAGAAAAGTGGTGTTAAAAAGTCACAAATTAAGTTCCACTTGAAAAAAAAATCATACATTCTTTAGAAATCTGGGGAGTCACACTTTGCAGGCTCTGTTGCCTGGGAGTGTGTGTTGGATTCATACTGAAATACTGCGTTGGGCCATACCAAGTGTTGCAATACAGGGCTCACTAGGAGAACAAGACCCTGAAAACAATGGCGTGCTTGGAAAGAACAATAAAGTTGAAAAACAAAAACTACCCAAACTACATCAGCTTAAGGGAATACGGGATTAAAAACGTTTTAGATTATTTTTATTTTTTTCTGAGAGTCAGAAGACTTCATTAAATCTTTAAGACCACTCCCCCACTGGGTCTGTGTCTATGGTCAATACAAATCCCACTAGAAAACTGAAGATTTTTTTCAAATACCTTCATTGTGCTAATATAGTTCCTCAATCTATTCCTTGCATGCCGTGTGAATGTGTTTGGCCCAATGATGCCTGAAGAGTGTACGGCAGATGCTGCTTAATTGATTGCTGCCATCAATATCATTCCGATGGACAGATGGTTCCAGCACCATGTTAATGTGATGTTTCAGACATGCCCACATAATAACCTCTACAATATTTAGCTAAGCTGAATTCCTCATCAAAATTAAACAGTAAGTGGAAGGCTGTTAGCGACATGGTCAATATGTAATTGTTTCCCTGTGGTGTCAACTGAATTAACTATTTAATAATCATGTAACATTTTAGACTTAGGAAGGGGTGATAAACATGCAAGAATGGCCAAAGGTGCAGATATGTCCTTAATTAATTTTACTATTGGCTCTATATATCTAGAGAAATGTTTCATGCGATGATTAAAATAAACAAACAGCAGGATTTTGCAATACTCTGTTGGAAGTTGTTTATGCGAGAGATGAGTGAATTAATACCAATATGGAATTCGTCCTGTATTCCCCACAAAAAATTGGATTCAATTTCTTATGATTTGTTCATATAGTTCCGTTCTTTTTAGAAGGAAAGTTAGTTTGAATAATGTTTCCAGAAACCCAAACTGTTTGCAAATTAGCTTTCCTTTACAAAATTGCACTGAACATTTCGAGGCTACCACTAGAGGAAAATCTCATTAAAGGGAACCTGTCACCAGGATTTTGTGTATAGAGCTGAGGACATGGGTAGCTAGATGGCCGCTAGCACATCCGCAATACCCAGTCCCCATAGCTCTGTGTGCTTTTATTGTGTAAAAAAGAAAGATTTGATACATTAACCTGAGATGAGTCCTGTCTCTGACTAATCTCACATACAGGACTCATCTCCGGTTAATTTGCATATGTATCAAATTGTTTTTTTACACAATAAAAGCACACAGAGCTGTGGGGACTGGGTATTGCAGATGTGCTAGCGGCACCGCACGCACCACAGAAATCTCTCAGCATATTCAGTGAAATATATGATGCCGATGATGCTGGCAATATGCCAATAAACACTTGAACTGTGGAAGCTTTGCAACAGGTTTTTGGACAAAAAGGTTGTTTCATGCACAGAAAAAAATGAGTTCTGTCTCTTTAAATAATTTTTGTGCAGAGCAGGACATGAGCAGCAGCAGCTGCTCTCACTATAAGGGTCCACTCACACATCCGTAAGTGTTTTGTGGATCCGCGAATTGCACATGGCTGGCACTATAATTGAAAATGCCTATTCTATTGCCGACAAGAATAGGACATGTTCTATTTTTTTGCAGTGTACAGTGTGCTGTCCGTATCCAGCCTGCGGAACGGAAGTGCGTATGCGAACAGCACACTATGTGCTGTCCGCATCTTTTCCGGCCCCATTGAAAATTAATGGGTCCCCATCCGTTCCTTATAATTGCGGATTGGGTCCGGACCATTTATACGGACGTCTGAAAGCCTTAGGCTACTTTCACACTAGCGTTTTTTGCGGATCTGTCATGGATCTGCCAAAACGCTTCCATTACAATAATACAACCATATGCATCCGTCATGAACGTATCCGGTTGTATTATGTCTTCTATAGCCATGACTGATCCGTTTTGAACACCATTGAAAATCAATGGGGGACGGATCCGTTTTCTATTGTGCCAGAGAAAACTGATCCGTCCTGGCACACAATGTAAGTCAATGGGGCGGATCCGTTTTTTCTGACACAATCTGGCACAATCTGCTTCTTCAGGCAGACAGCAAAACGCTGCAAGCAGTGTTTTGGTGTCCGCCTCCAGAGCGGAATAGAGGCAGAACGGAGGAAAACCGATGCATTCTGAGCGGATCCTTTTCCATTCAAAATGCTTTAGGGCAAAACTGATCCGTTTTGGACCGCTTTTGAGAGCCCTGAACGGATTTCACAAACTGAAAGCCAAAACCCTAGTGTGAAAGTAGCCTTAGGCAACCAGAACGAGTACACTAACTGCCCCTATGTTCTCCCTACTAATAAAACCTGACTTTCTACCTAGCAATTCAGTCTACCTAGCTAAATATGTCACCACACTGTCCCTGCAGGACCTACAATGGCTGGCTTGTGTCTAATTGGTGTCTGTCAGATAATGGCATACATATCCTCCCACATCAGTGGCCTAGCTCACAATGGTGTCTGTACATAATAACTAGCAAAGAGGCTAAAAGACTACACTGCCAGGTTGCCTGCAACGCATTGTTGTCAAGCCTGCCGGCTGTGGTCCCAGCCAAGTTGGTGTCATCCTCGATCTTCATCCTCCGTGCCCTGTTTTCCCCACCAGTGTACTGCATTTTAAAAGTAAAATGGTGGGCACTGTTTTGCGCAATTCCTCTGAAGCGAATGGCAAAAATTTATGATTCATTTGGCAGAAGATTTTTTTTAGAATTTGATGGAAATCTGATTAGTTTAGAATTGATTTGCTCATTTGGTCAATGTTCATCTTTACAATCCAAGAATCAAGGAAAACCTAAATCACCATCTATTATTCACATTCCAACAATTAATGTGTAATATAAATCATGCACAAAGCCAAATTACATCATTCGGATTTGTATGAAGTTGTAAGAGCTTATGGGTCCATGCCGTACCTCTGTCTACCTCTTCATTCAGTGACATTCATTCCTCTTGGATCAACACAGAATCCTTATATGTTTAGTCAAATGTCATACTACTGGGGGATGCAATATTTCCCAAATGTGGATCCATTTAGAGGCACCATATGGCGGCAAGTGTAGGAGTGGTAGGACTGCCTATGGCACCATCGTGACTCCATATAAGTTATATCATATCCTCAGGATATAATGACTTATGAAAGGATGCGTGTCAGCTTCTTCCATATGTGAATGGAACTATGTCCTATATAATACACTGCCAAAGTAAAACTTTGTGACAAAACCAACCTCGCCACAGTGTTTTGGAGGGGGCTGGTTGCCAGCCTCCTGCCCCAGGATTATGGCCCATACTAACTTTAAAGAAGACAGGCCAGCCGCACAGCTTAAATCTGTCTTTGGAATTGTATTTTGTTATGTGAGGGTACCCAGATGGCTAGTTTAATTGTATTCGTGTGGTCTGAGTGCCATTCACCTAATGATATGCACTCAGACTTGAGCTATCTGGGAATATGTTAAATGTCTGTGTTTGCTGGGAGGGTGTGACATTGTGTGTTTAAATGGTGATGTCTGTCCTGTTGTCTCCACATGTGTATTGGCGATCTCCCCTTTGTCCTGAGAGATAATTGGATTGCCCTCGGTTGTCTCTGGGGCAGAGAGGAGGAAACCATGATGCATTGTGGGGATGTGTTGTATCTGTTCTGTGTCGCATTCTCCATTCTGGTCCCCTGGGGGCGTGTCCACCAGATGGGGACCTGCATAAATACGGGCGGGTAGCCCTCAATAAAGTGTTCCTGTTTTATCCTTCATCATGTTGAGACTGGTGTTTGGATAACTGATCAAACTGGGGGATTGCTATACGCTGAAGATTTGCTATACTCCCCTGGCATAACTACTAGCTCTTGTAAGAGCTGTTTCTGCTCTCTGGCTGTAGGAGAGGTTCACCCACTGGAGCCTTGTAGTAGGTCCAGCGTGGGTGGAGGACGGTGAGACCCCAACCAAGCTGCGGCGGTTCGTGGGGTCTGCAGTGCGTACTGTGTCAAGTGGAGTGCTTGGAGTCCTCGGAAAGCACTAGGAGCATTTACCAACGGAGGTACCCGGTCGGGGTGCCAGGCGTTCCGTTACAAACTTCTAGTAGTATTTGGTCAATGATCACACAACCAAGGTGCTGCACCCCTTTTTTTGTGTCCTGCAGCAAGGGAAATGAAGAGGCAGGGTCACATACTTTTGTAGCTGTGTTCTTAATTTTCTTTTTTACTGAATGTTGTTAAATTTTTTATTTGAAAACTCCTTGCATTTTTATGCATGCAGCGACCATTATATGTTCGGGTTGCGGCTCTGCTGCGGTCAAGACTGCACTGTATAACCGGTCTTCATTGTTAATGGCCGCGTGGTATTGAAGTTGCTGCACAACCATTGAGGCTGAGTTTACACTTCAAAAATTTGATCAGTTATTTCCATCAGCTATTGTGAGCCAAAACCAGTAGTGAAGCCTACTCAGAGATAAGGTATAATGTAAAGATCTGCTCCTGTTCTGTGTTTTTGACCCAAAACTGGTTTTGTCTCACAATAACTGATCGAAATAACTGATTGAAATAACTGACCAAATAACTGAAGCCTAACAATGAAGAGCGACTATACAGTGCAGTCTTCATTAGTGAAATGAAAGGAAGCTGAGGGATAATTGGCTGTGTGGTTCTTGACCGCAGCACAGCTGCAACCCAACCGTATCACGGCCGCTCCATGTGGCCATACCCTAAAACTTTAATAGTTTTGCCTTAAAAGACCAATATGTATTCCAGTAGGGTAAAATGTGGTTTGTCCTTATCAGTTAGGACCACTGACTATTTTATACGTAAGGTGTTGGGCTGTATAGCCCACATTAGATAAGTGGTGGCAGCATTGGTGTAGGTAGGTGTGTGCACTGTTTAAGGTGTATGCTGTGCTCAATTTAAACATTAGTGAGTGGGGAGAGGGAAAGCCAGCTAAGGAGTAGTATTTGCTAGAGATGAGTGAATTTCTTAAAATTTGCTTTCTGTCCAATTCACAAGATTCACCAAATTCGATTTGGTTAAATCCACCCAAATTGAAAATGATCCCAATTTCTCTAAAAAATTATTTATTTTTTGGTGACAGACCTTGTGAGTGACCTGTAAAATGGGGGCCACCATGTTGAGCGATTTGTTCAAAACTAATCGCAAGAATTTTGGAATCTCTAGAATCTAAAATTTTGGAGGAAATATGTAACTAATTTGATTCTTTCACTCATCTCTAATGTTTACCCCTTGTAGTTGGACCCATATCACAGTTGTGGTGAAGGACTTCCATGACATTGATGTCTTGCATATATAAAAAAAATACAAGCTGATAGCCAACACAGTAAATCTAAAATATCCATAAAATTGTGACCATTTCATCATTTCCATTGGGAAATTCGGCAGGAAAACCTCATACTGGACCCAATTCACGCTCCTTGACTCTGTAAACAAGGGACTGCTATTATAAGATTAATCTCACACAGATGTTCCTAAGCTTTTTGATTATCTCATCAATAACACCAGAGATGTTTCTGGTGCGAAGGGATCAAATAATTGCATACATTTCTTGGTGGTGGAAATCTCCTTTTATAATCCTGAGCCCTCACTCCGCGTAGCAGAATGCAATTTATTATAGTCGCCAATGTTTTTCATGATGGCCTCCTAGGTGAGGATGTAATTGAGATTTCCTACCTGTTGGTAGGTTCTGCTATTGTTTGCAGTTAAGCCTTAAATTATCATGTAAATATTTTTTCAAGTACATGTATATTTTATACATCAATATTAGCACAGTAAAAAGCACAGCAGCAATTTCATTTGTAGGGGCCGAATTCCCCTCCTCGTAAATGTTTTCTTGTAAATCAGATTTTACTCTTTATCGAGGCTTTGGATGAATTTTTCATTTTGTAAAGGTAAACAAAGCTTGATAAACTACAGGCGCATTGTTTCAGTATCAGCCGTGTTCATTACTAATTTTCATCAAGGTCTTTCATCGCTCTTCGTGTCAACCCCCTCTAAATATTGTTCCGCATGATAGATTTGCTTCTCGTTAACCTCAAAACATGAAACACAGAATTAGAACAAAACATTGTATAGGGCAATGATGGAAATTATGGAAAACTAGTGTGCAGGGGGGTGGCAGCAAAACCACCTCAAAATGTAATGTGGTTTACCTTATGTTATGAGGGTTGAAATGTGTTTTTAAGGGGTTTTATGCTAGTTAGTTTGGAAACATCAAGTATGTCCACTGTGTAGTGGCTGTGCCATGGTGCTTTAGTTCAGCTTCCATATAAGTGAATGGGAGTTGAGCTGCACTACACCAGTCCCATATACTACACAGTGGACTCTTTCTTAACGTTCCTAAGGTCGAAAACATAGCATGAGAAGAGTGAACAGGTGCTGGGTGTATGACTCCCACCAGTCTGATAACAATTCCTGGAAAACCCTTTAATACTGTAGGTCTGTTGTAGTGAAAGGTTAAAAGGATACATGTACTCCTATCATCAATCCAATAAAGAGAGGTTTTGTTTGTTGCAGCCAATGAGTCTGATTATTGACTCCACCATCCATCCACTGGCCCACAGCATCTTTACTTCTGTCTTGCACCCAGCGTATTTTTCACCAGCAAAGGCACCCAAACTACCACCAGACAGGAGCCTCAATGCCAAGGTAAGCCCTGAGAGAAGAAAGGTTGTGTCCTCTAGTCACTGCATGGCTCTAGAGAGCAATGAGTGAGAATTGACATTGTGAGCTGTGAGTACTAGCAACACCATCAGAGCCAAAACTATCACTTCCATCCTCCTCTTCCCTTCCCGATCTAGATGCATATATTCGATCTGTCATCACTTGTGGAATGAGGCCAGTGCATGCTGAGTGATGCCCAGCAACCATTTAACTCCTAAAAAGTTTCATGTATGAATTAAAGCGTACCTCAAAAAAAGTTGTCATATTGGCTGTGCTTCTTTGTACAATCATAACTGTAAAGGATCAGGTGTTCTTTAGCTTTCTCTTGTCTGTTTTAGCCATATTATTTCCTGTTTCAGATGCACAGCCAGATACATTTCATTCAGAAGCAAGGGCATATTCTTTCTGTGAAATCTGCAAGCACTGTTCTACTGTGATGTCCTTTCCCTAACCTCATATTATGTTTGTTTTAATCTCAAGAACTCATAGAACAGATGAGGAGGAAATAATTCCTGTGAGCTGTCTTCTGTGTCTCTGTTACTAGGAATGGATCTTTCCTGACAACAGACAGTGGACTGTAAATTAGGTGGAAGTGAGACCCCTAGTAGTCTGATTTTGCAGCTTTTTTCAGGTAGATGCAGGCAGATCTTTTAAAGGAAGTGATTTAGACATTTGCTATTTATACCATTCTCAATTAAATGAAATGAAATTGTGTGAAAGCACAGTGACACTTTAAGTTAATAAAAATAGAACCAAAGCAAAATACTCAGCAGGCGTTGTATGGTTGCCTCGGTACCAGTACTGCCTAGTGTGCACAAACATCTATCTAAGCCCAATGTCAGGCTGGGCTAGATTAGAATTGAAGGGACTATTTAAATGAAATTAAATAAATAAATCAAAGCAGTAGTCCATGAGCAGTGATGGCCAGTTCGCAGTGTTCGCCAACGAACACATGCAGGCTGCCATCTTGACTCACATGTCCAGCGATGCACAGGTAAGCCCTTACCTGTGCCTGTGTCGTGAGCCAGTCTGAAATCAAATGCGGTCACCGGGAGAGGGAATTTCCGAGAACAGCCGCCGGGGGCCTTCATCGGGCTGTTCTCGGAACTGCCTGGTCCCAGTGACCGCATTTGTTTCAGACCGGCTCCCGGCACAGGTAAGGGCTTACCTGTGCACGCCAGACTTGTGAGTCAAGATGGCAGCTCGCATGTGTTTGTTGGCGAACACTGCTAACTGGCCATCATTGGCCATGAGTACTTTAAAAAATAGCCAGATTTTTCTAGAATCAATGCTGCTCTTTTCAATGGTGCATTTTTGGTCTTGCAGCTCAGAACCATTGAATTGAATATGAATAAATCACAACAGCAAACAAAGCCCATGGAGTAGAGCTATTCTAGAAATCAAACACACTTTTGTCAAAATCTGGACAGTCGCTTTTAGGAGCTTTCAACATTACCCTCATCTATAGTCCTACTGATGCCTCGTTCAGAAATATATTCTGACATCTGTCAGCAGATTTGTACCTATGAAACTGGCTGACCTGTTGCATGTGCACTTGGCAGCTGAAGGCATCTGTGTTGGTCCCATGATCATATGTTCCTGCATTGCTGAGAAAAATTATGTTTTATTATATGCAAATGAGCTTCAATGTAATAAGGGGTTATGATCCCACACTACATTAGATAGCTGGCTGCTCACAGCATGTGCAAAAATGCAAACCGATCATATTACAGTCTATTAAAGAATAAAAACAAACTAGCTAAATCTGGAAGGAATCACTGTGCCCTTATACCGTAAGAAGAATTGCGCAGAAAGTTAAGAATACCAATGCGTATTGCTGCAAGTTAGAAATAAACAAATCAATTGCTGACATAGATAAGGTACCTGTGTAATACATTTTGGAGACCGCACCTGACAATGGAAATCCTCACTTGTACCATTAGCCTTTTCATATCATACAACATGATTCTCCAAGGAAACTGGGAAGTTTCACTTTATTGTAAAATCCATATTGCTGGCAGCCAACAAGACTTTTTTCTAACACAACATAAACAAAATACCGGTCAAAAGAAAAGTCTACAGCAAGTTCTGGAAATCTAATGTTAAAGCTTTGCTCCTGAAGATGACTGAAAGTTAACTTTATACATTCAAGGAACAGTATCCAAAAGTCTAAGTCTCTCAGTACTGTACATAATATTTCTAAAGCTGGTCATACACATTATACTTTTGTTGGCCGAACCTGCCAAGAAGGAGAATATTTATGTGTGTGAGGAGCTTCTGACTCTCCTCCAACAGATGATGTCAGGGGAGATAAAGATTGGGTGACATGAATACTTTCACCCACCAAGCCATATGTGTATGGGGAAGCCAGGAGAGAGAAGGGAAAGATAGTTGTCTGCTGACTGATCATTTGTCCAACAGCTATTTAAAAGGGTTTGCCAAGACTTTTTAACTTGTGACCTATCCTCTGGATCCGACACCCAAGCCTCCGCTGATAAGCTGTTTGAAAAGACATTGGCGCTCACAGTAGCATGTCATGTTCATAGACCCTAGGCCCAGCTCAGCTCTATTGAAATGAAAGCCACTGTGCAACTTGTGCCTCCCCTTAGGGCCCTCTCTATAACGCATCCCAGATGTAGGAATGCCGAGTGGTGTAGTGTGGCCTAATTGTCCCTTTTTGTGTCAAAGTGCTCCTACCTGGATACTGCTGGACCCCAGGCTTTGGCCCTGAAGCAATGAAAAATTTAATAATTGAGGGATTGGAAAGAACTTGAATCCAGACCTTGAGATGAAGTTCAACAGCAGCTTTACTTGAATAAATGTTTCTTCCAACAGTTACAGGCTTTGTCTTGGTTCCAGCAGGCTTTAGCATTAACTGGCAGGCAAACTCAACTCTGCTATGTCTCTGTTTCACTCTGACTCTGCTGTACTGGCAGGCTGGCTGTATAAGTTAGCTTCTTTTGTATGCTGCATTTCTTCTCTGTAGTCTGACTCTAGGTTATGCCAGGGAACTTTCCTCCTGGCTCCTGAGGCTTCAAGCTTTGGCCTCCATGGATAGTAGAGCTTAAGGTGCTCTGGCTGGCGTGGGCACATCCAGTAGAGACATGCCCTTGAACACCCTTCCCCTGTCTAGGGAAGACTAAACTAACTAGAACTGGTCCCCACCCTTCCTGCAGGAAGTAAGGCTAGCCCATTTCTCTCCAGAAGGGGGGTTAGAATGGAATAGTAAGATCCATTCTATCCAAGATATCTCTGCCATATTTTCTGCCACCTGCTGGTGAACCAGGCATACTACATGAACATAACAGTTGCATAAATATTAGGAATGCACATTGTGGAGGACCTGTAGCCAGTAGACAGTAGCAGGGTGCAGGAGTGGTAAGACCAATTTGGGGTGTTATAACTGTACAATTTATTGTGCTGTGCTTGGTGAGCTGAGAAAAGGCTACTGCGTTAATGCGAGTGCCTGTACCTTCACAAACAGCTGATCGGGGGAAGGGGGGTTCCAGGTTGTCAAACCCCCACCAATCAGATACTAATGACCTATCCAGAGGTGAGGTCATCTGTTAAAATATCTAGAAGCCCTTTAATGTGCACAGCCAGCACTAGTGATGTGCAAATTTCCAGAAATCGGATTTGGATCTGATTCAACTTGGTGTTGAATTAGTGTCCAGTTTGGTTTGGTTCTGAATTGATTCAACCCAAAGTGCTTCTAATGCCCTGAAAATCTGTGTATTACATTCTGGTGTTCTTTCTCTCTTTACTTCAATTTTGATGTCCATTTGGCATAGAGATAGGTAGAGTGGTTTTCCATCCAGACAGGGGTCGCCTTACCGTAGTGGATGGACACAGATAGTTTTGATCAAAATATACAGTGGCATGCAAAAGCTTGGGCATGCCCTGTTCAGAATTAGTGTTACTGTGAACAGTTAAGCAAGTTGAAGATGAAATGATTGCCAAAAGACATAAAGTTTGAGATGAGACATTCTTTTTGTATTTTAAGCAAAAACTATTTTTATTTTCATCTTTTAATTTATTTTCAAAATAAAAAAAAGGAAAATCTTGAGAGGAGCTAGCAAGCAGTTAGTGGGGTAGATATGGAAGTTGGAGATCAGTTGGTGGATCATCAGGAACATGCAAGGGTTAATGTATGTATGTATTTAGAGGGAGTAAAAATAGATCCAAGAAGAGGAAGGCCAATCCTGTTTCTGTGCAAATTTGCCAAGTTGGGCAATGATGCAAGGGTGTCAATTTCAGAAATGGCAGCCCTAGCAGATACTGTTGTCCCTAACAGCCGGAAGAACAGCCCAGCTAGTAGTCGGGGGGATGGTAGTGCAAGTAGGCCTAGACAGGCCTAGACAGTTAGTGGTTATAGGGGATTCTATAATCAGGAAGACGGATAGAATAATTTGTTTCCAAAACCGCCTAAACCAAATGGTTTGTTGTCTCCCTGGTGCCAGGGCACGGCATGTGGTGGTACAGGTGGATAAATTACTGCTCGGGATGACCCATCTGTCGTGGTCCATGTTGGTCCAATGACAAAATAAATGGTAGGAGGAAGGTCCTTAAGGATAATTTAAAAGAACCATGTTCCAAACTGAAGGGAATGATCTCCTAAGTAGTATTCTCTGGAATACTGCCTGTATCATGCGCTACACAGGGCGTCAGCGGGAGCTTAGGGTGTTAAATGCATGCCTTAAGTCTTAGTGTAGAGCAGAAGGGTTTGGGTTCATAGACCACTGGGCTGACTTTTCACTGGGGTACAAACTGTTTTCTGCAGATAATTTGCACCTCAATGGAAGGGGAGCTGCTGTGTTGGGGGAGAGAATTCTGGCTGGGGTGACAATGCATTTACACTAGGGATGAGGGGGGAGGATATGGCTATAAATATGGAGGAAGACAGGTTAGAGAGGGGTCAGAATATATTCTTGGGGGAATGGATGGTGAGGGGAGCATTAGAAAACTGGATAAGGAGGGCCGTCAGTCGCAAGCCAACTATGAAGGAGGGAAAAATGATCCTAAAAAATAAAAATTTCCTAAAAGTGTAAAATTTGATGACAACTTAAAATGTATGTTCACAAATGCCAGAAGTCTAGCAAAAAAAATGGGAGAGCTTGAGGCCTTGGTACTGGAAAAACATATTGATGTAGTTGGTGTTGCTAAGACATGGCTGGACTCTTCTCATGATTGGGCTGTAAATCTTCAAGGTTTTACACTCTTTAGTAACAATAGGGATAAACATGCGGTGGTGTATGTTCGTATGCCAGGAGTGATATGAAAGTAAGGGCTGTTTCACAGGAGTGCTGATGTCGTGCGTGTCATTCGCAATGAGACCCAAGCTCCGCTCTGGACGGCAGAGACACAGAGCATTAACATGATTAATAATGCTCCGTGCCTCTCTGTGATATTTTCACTACAAAATCACGTTGTCAACTTTATCTCACTGTTAATGCTCCGTGTCTCTGCTGTCCAGAGCGGGGCTTGGATCTCATTCACGCTGCGAATGACACGCACGACATCAGCGCTCCTGTGAAACAGCCCTAAGTGTGAAAGAAACAATTGTGGATGAGGGTTGTGAGGATGTTGAAACCTTGTGGGTGGAAATTCAGAGGGAAACAAATTATGAAAATATAATTCTTGGTGTGATCTATAGACCCCCCCAATATCACTGAGGAGATAAAAGATCAACTGTATGTGCAAATGGAGCAGGAGGCGCAGGCTGGCACAGTAGTGATAATGGGAGATTTTAACTATCCAAACAGATTGGGAACATGGTTCTGCCTCTGCTGCAAAACCGAGAAAATTCCTCAGCTTTTTGTAGGATAATTTTATGGGCCAGTTTGTAGAAGATCCTACTGGAGGCAATGCTCTTCTGGATCTAGTAATTTTTGACAATGCAAAGATTGTGAGAAATGTCACTGGGCATGAAAACCTTGGTAACAGTGACCACAATATACGGTAAGTATATTCCAACTAAACTGTAAAAAACTAACTCAGGTCGGTAGGGCAAAAACACCTCATTTCAAAAAGGCGAATTTCTCAGGGTTGAGTGCTGCACTTCAGGACATAGACTGGGAGCAACTATTGTCACATAATGACACTAATACTAAATGGATGGGAGTGCTTTAAATCTACTTTGGATAAGTATATTGTTAAATACATTCCTAGAGGTAACAAGTACAAGCTAATAAAATTAAATCCCACATGGCTTACAAATAGTGTAAAAAATAAATGACAAAAAGAGGGCCTTTACGAAATACAAATCTGAGGATTCAGCTGTAGCCTTTAAAAAGCATAAAGAACGAAATAAATTATGTAAGGGGGTAATAAAATCTGCGAAAATACACAATGAAATACAGGTGGCCACAGAAAGTAAGAACAACCCCAAAACATTATTCAAATACATGAATGCAAAAAAAAAACAAGGTAAGAACATGTAGGACCCCTAAATGATGGTAACGGGGTGTTGGTCACTGGGGATCGAGGGAAGGCAGAGCTCCTAAATAGGTTTTTTAGCTCTGTATATTGTGACACAGTGAGAGGTTTTGTCTGGGAAAACAGGTATTTTCCTCCCAGCATGTGCTGCTGGGTTGATTTACAGCCAGGTGAGTTCAAATACCGGACCGGATTTTAGGTGCCGGTCCGGGTTTTGGCAGCACCTGGCTGTCCTTAAATAGGCAGCTGGGCTCAGAAGCGATGTCTCTCTGTTGGGATCTGGGAGCCTTGTGTCTGGATGAAGGCTTGCTACCTGTTTGGGGTGAAAACAGGTTGGTGCTTCTTTGGTCAAGGACTCTTTGAGGCAGAATTGGCACTTGGTGTGAATTACCACCAACACCGCAAGGTGACTTTTGGTTTGCTTATGACTGCTTGTTTTGGCACTTGCCGAAAGTGTGACTAAAACACTGAACTGTTTGATCCAAAGAACTATACTGCGTCCGCTAATCCTGTCTACCCAGGGGTGGACTGACCATTCGGGCACTCAGGCATGGACCGAGGGCCCGCCGCCACAACAGGGCCCGCTCACTCCTGCAGCCAGAGGTCGCAAATGCCATAACTTTTACTAAATAATACATTTTGCTCCCTAAAAGTCCCCACATTCATCAGCGCAGCGATGCTGCCTGTGCCTGAAATAACCAATAACAAAGCTCCTTACAGCAAGGAGCTTTGTTATTGGTTGGGTATTTGACAATACAGGTTGGGTCAGGCAGGGGAAGCCAGCGGGAGCTGGAAGGAAGAGGGGCTGGCTCCCAGAATTGGCTGTATTAAGGAGAGCTGGGCACGCTGCCCAATGACCCTGGGGAGCTGCGGACTCATGTTGGACTGGTCTGAGAAGAGAAAAGCTGACCCTGGGCCTGTGACCCCCTCAGCTGTGTTGTGTGGCAGTGAAAAGCCCAGCCTGTCAGTCTTCAAGTAAGTGATTCCCCCCTCGCCTAATCATGGTTCCATCCAGTCTCACAGTTCTCTGCTCCCCCCTCCTCCTGTCACCCCACTAGTGACCTTGCTCCCCCTCCTACTGTCTCCCACTAGAGACCCTGCTCCCCACTTGCCTCCTGTTACCCCACGAGATGACCCTGCTTCCCATCGTCGCCTCTACACGTCCACTAGTGACCCTGCTCCCCTACGTCCTCCTGTACCTCCCACTAAGTGACCCGTGCTTCCCTCCTCCTCTGTCACCCACTAGTGGAACCCTGCTTACACCCTCCTAGTGGACCTCACTAGTTACTTCTCCCTCCTCCTGTCACCCCACGAGTGACCCTGCTCCACCTGCCTCCTTGTCACTCCACTAGTGACCCTGCTTCCCCCTCCTCCTGTCACACCACTAGTGACCCTGCTCCACCTCCTGTGACCCCACTAGTGATCCTGCTCCACCCTCCTCCTGTGACCCCACTAGTGACCCTGCTCCCCCCTCCTCCTGTCCCCTAGTGACCCTGCTCCCCTCCTCATGTCACCCCACTAGTGACCCTGCTCCCCCTGCTTCCCCTCCTCCTGTCACCCCACTAGTGACCCTGCCCCCTCCTCCTGTCACCCCACTAGTGACCCTGCTCCCCCTCCTCCTGTCCCCCACAAGTTACCCTGCTCCCCCTCCTCCTGTCCCCCTAGTGACCCTTCTCCCCCTCCTTCCGTCACCCCACTAGTAACCCTGCTCCCCCTAGTGACCCTGCTCACCCTCCTCCTGTCACTCCACTAGTGACACTGCTCCCCCTGCTTCCCCTCATCCTGTCACCCCACTAGTGACCCTGCTTCCCCTCCTCCTGTCACCCCACTAGTGACCCTGCTACCCTTCCTCCTGTCACCCCACTAGTGACCCTGCTCCACCCTCCTCCTGTCACCCCACTAGTAACCCTGCTCCATCCTCCTTCTGTCACCCCACTAGTAACCCTGCTCCATCCTCCTTCTGTCACCCCACTAGTAACCCTGCTCCCCCCACTGGTGACCCTGTGTGTTCCTGTACAGAGAGGAGCCTGGCTGGAGTGTTGTGAGGACTAGATATGTGTCTCTCCCTCTGTGTGTGTGTGTCTTTCCCTGTGTGTGTGTGTGTGTGTGTGTGTCTGTCCCTGTGTTTGTGTTTCTGTCCCTGTGTGTGTGTCTGTCCCTGTGTTTGTGTTTCTGTCCATGTGTGTGTGTGTGTGTCTGTCCCTGTGTGTGTGTCTGTCCCTGTGTGTGTGTCTGTCCCTGTCTGTGTCTGTCCCTGTGTGTGTGTGTCTGTCCCTGTGTGTGTGTGTCTGTCCCTGTGTGTGTGTGTGTCTGTCCCTGTGTGTGTGTCTGTCCCTGTCTGTGTCTGTCCCTGTGTGTGTGTCTGTTCCTGTGTGTGTATGTGTCTGTCCCTGTGTGTCACCATCACCATCCCCACAGTGTTCCTATGTCTTGACGGGGCTGCATTAGGACGTTCTGTGCAGGGAAAGAAGAAGAAGATGGAAGAGGAGGCAGCGCCGCCAGCATGGAGTCCGTGGGAGAGACACAGGGAGGCACACTACCACATGTAGTGTTATCTGTGGTTTTACATAGGACTGCATGTAACACTACCACTTTATCAGCACTAGTGTTATCTGTGGTTTTACATAGGACTGCAGGTAACACTATTGCATTTTCTGTACTCAGATAGCCATCACTGTGTTATCTGTGCTGTTATATAGGACTGCAGAGGACATCCACTATAGTATCTGTACTCAGAGAGTTATCACTGTATAAGGGCCCACTGAGACCTTATCGCCCAAGGGCCCACATGAGCCTGGAGCCTGAGTGGTGCGATATGTGGGTGGGGCTGTGGGTGGGTGTGGCTTTAGGGTGAGCGGGGACACAGGGGCCCTATAATCTCCTATTGCCCGGGGGGCCCCATGAGTTGTTAGTCCGCTTCTGTGTCTACTAGAGCGAAACCCCACAATATAAAAGAAGAAGAGAGGGCATCTCATGAGGGTGGTGCCACTGGTGGAAATACCTCAAATAACATACTTACCTGGCTGACTGTAGATATGGTTCTTAATATGCTAAAAAAAAATTCAGTGAACAAGGCCCCAGATCCAGACTACACCCTAGAGTTCTAAAGGAGCTCAGTTCAGTTATTGCTTTGCCTCTGTTCATAATATTTGCAGATTCTTTAATGACAGGCATTGTACCAAGAGACTGGCGCAAGGCGAATGTGGCGCCCATTGTCAAAAAGGTGCTAGGTATTCACCAGGAACTTATATACCAGTAAGCTTAACATCCATAGTGGGAAAAATGTTTGAGGGCCTTCTACGGGACTACATACAGGATTATGTAACTGTCAATAATATAATAAGTGATAGCCAACATGGTTTTACTAAGAATAGAAGCTGTCATTCTAACCTGATTAGGAGGAGGTGAGTAGAAGCCTGGACAGAGGGAAGGCTGTCGATATTGTGTTTTTGGACTTTGCAAAGGCGTTTGATACTGTCCCACATGGACGACTAATGGGTAAATTGAGGTCTATTGGTTTAGAAAATATAATTTGCAATTGGATTAAAAATTGGCTTCATGATCGTATCCAAAGAGTTGTGGTCAATGATTCCTACTCTAAATGGTCCCCGGTTATAAGTGGTGTACCCCAAGGTTCTGTGGTTGGTCTGCTATTATTTAAAGGGGTTGTCCGGGTTCAGAGCTGAACCCGGACATACCCTTATTTTCACCCCGGCAGCCCTCCTGAGCCTGGCATCGGAGCATCTCATGCTCCGATGCGCTCCCGTGCCCTGCGCTACATCGCGCAGGGCACAGGCTCTTGTGTTTACAATAACACACTGCTGGGCGGTAACTTCCGCCCAGCAGTGTGTTCGGTGACGTCACCGGCTTGAGGGCGGGCTTTAGCTCTGCCCTAGCCGTTTACTGGCTACGGGCAGAGCCAAATCCCGCCCATCGTGCCGGTGACGTCACCGGGGTTCCTGTCAGACCCCATAGAGAGCCCCGGTACGTCACGGAACTCAGAAAAATGCCTTTGCCCTGCGCGATTTAGCGCAGGCAAAGGAGAGCATCGGAGCATGAACTGCTCCGATGCTCATGTCAGGGGGGCTGCCGGGGTGGAAATGGAGGGATGTCCAGGTTCAGCTCTGAACCTGGACAACCCCCTTATTAATTAATGACATAGAGGATGGACATATGGCTGTTTCTATTTTTGCAGATGACACCAAACTTTGTAATACAGTCCAGTCTATGGAAGATGGTAATAAGTTACAAGCTGACTTGGACAAACTTACTGTTTGGGCCTCCACTTGGCAAATGAGGTTCAATATAGATAAATGTAAAGTTATGCACTTGGGGGCTAATAATCTGCATGCAGCATATGTCCTAGGGGGAATAAAACTGGGAGAGTCACTTGTTGAGAAGGAACTAGGTGTGTTAGTAGATCATAGACTAAATAACAGCATGCAATGCCAGTCAGCTGCCTCTAAAGCCAACAGAATGTTGTCTTATATTAAAAGAGGTATGGACTCGTGGGACAGGGATGTAATATTGCCACTATACAAAGCATTGGTGCGGCCTCAACTGGAAAAAGCAGTTAAGTTCTGGGCACCAGTCTATAAAAAGGATGCCCTGGAGTTAGAAAAAGTACAGCTCAACTAAACTCATAAAGGGCCAGGAAGATCTTAGTTATGAGCAAAAGTGAACTGAATTTGTTTAGCCTTGAAAAAAAAAACGTCTAAGGGGGGACATGATTAACCTGTACACATATATAAACGGACCATACAAAAAATATCAAGGGAAGCTATTCTATGTTAAACCCTCTCAAAAAACAAGGGGCCACTCACTACTACTGGAGAAAAAAGTTTAGTCATAAGAGGCGACAAGCATTCTCTACAGTAAGATCTGTGAATCTCTGGAATAGCCTGCCGCAGGAACTGGTCACAGCAAATACAGTAGATGGCTTCAAAAAAGGTTTAGATGACTTTTCAATTCAACATAACATTGAGGCTTGTAACAATATATAGAAATATTGTTCGACATACCCTTTCCCTGTGGCCCAACCCCTTTTTAAAAGGAAGTTGGATATGGATCCAGGGAACGATATAGCAGGATTACAGATAGGACTTAATGGACTTTTGTCTTTTTCCAACCTTTACGACAACTATGTAACTATATGAAAAAGGCCTTAAGCAAAACTTTGGGCATCCTGCTTTAGTACCTTGTAGCACCCCCTTTGGAAAGTATTACAGCTTGAAAAAAAAATTTGTAGCTAGCCAAGAGTCTTTAAATTCTTGTTTGAGGGATTTTCATCCATGCTTCCTTGCAAAAGTCCAGTTTTGTGAGATTCCAGGGCTATCTTGCATGCATTGCTCTTTTAACCGGGCTCATTTTCACCTTAAAGACCAGGCCATTTTTTGCACATCTGACCAGTGTCACTTTATGTGTGAATAACTTTAAAACGCTTTTACTTATCCAAGCCATTCTGAGATTGTTTTTTTGTCACATATTGTACTTCATGACACTGGTAAAATGGAGTGAAAAAATATATATTTTATTTATAAAAAAATACTAAATTTAACAAAAATTTGGACAAATTAGCAAATTTCCAAGTTTCAATTTCTCTACTTCTATAATACATAGTAATACCTCCAAAAATAGTTATTACTTTACATTCCCCATATGTCTTTTTCATGTTTGGATCATTTTGGGAATGCCATTTTATTTTTTGGGGATGTTACAAGGCTTAGAAGTTTAGAAGCAAATCTTGAAATCTTTCAGAAAAAAAACCCAGAAAAAGGACCAGTTCAGGTCTGAAGTCACCCAAAAATGACCCCATTCTAGAAACTACACCCCTCAAGGTATTCAAAACTGATTTTACAAACATCGTTAACCCTTAAGGTGTTCCACAAGAATTAATGGAAAATAGAGATAACATTTAAAAATTTCACTTTTTTGGCAGATTTTCCATTTTAATCCACTTTTCCAGTAACAAAGCAAGGGTTAACAGCCAACTAAAACTCAATATTTATGGCCCTGATTCTGTAGTTTACAGAACTACCCCATATGTGGTCGTAAACTGCTGTACGGGCACACGGCAGGGTGCAGAATGAAAGGAATGCCATAAGTTTTTTGGAAGGCAGATTTTACTGGACTGTTTTCTTTTACACCATGTCTACATTGCTACTATTTTAGGGTACATATGATTTTTGGTTGCTCTATATTACACTTTTTGTGAGGCAAGGTAACTAGAAATAGCTGTTTTGGCACCGTTTTTATTTTTTGTTATTTACAACATCATCTGACAAGTTAGATCATGTGGTATTTTTATAGAGCAGGTTATTACGGACGCGGCAATACCTAATATTTTTTTTTTTTTTATTTATGTACAGTTGACACAATTATTTCATTTTTTAAACAAAAAAAATCATGTTTTAGTGTTTCCATAGTAGTGTTGATCACGAATATTCGAATTGCGAATTTTAATCGCAAATATCGGCACTTCAAGAATTCGCGAATATTTTGAATATCGCAAAATATATTCGTAATTGCGAATATTCGATTTTTTTTAGAATACCAGTTCATGCGAAATTTTATGTAAAAATGTTTATGCGAACTTTCGCAATCAAGAAAGTAATGCCTGGAGATCATGAATTCGCAAATTCTCGAATATATGGCGAATATTAACCCAAATATTCGCGAAAATATCGCGAATTTGAATATTGCCCCTGCCGCTCATCACTACTCCATAGTTTGAGAGCCATAGTTTTTTCAGTTTTGGGGTGATTATCTTGGGTAGGGTATGATTTTTGTGGAATGAGATGATGGTTTGATTGGCGCTACTTTGGGGTCCGTATGATTTTTTTTGCTATAACACTTTTTGTGATGTAAGGTGACAAAAAAATGGCTTTTTTTACACCGTTTTTATTTTTTATTTTTTTACAGTGTTCACCTGAGGGGTTAGGTCATGTGATATTTTTATAGAGCAGGTTATTACGGATGCGTCGATACCTAATATGTGTAGTGCATTTTATTTTTTTCATTTTTAATCAGTGATAAATGTGTTTTTTTTATTTTTACTTTTTTTTACCCAGACCCAGTGGATCTGATGTCTGTATGATACAGTACAGTACACTATATAGTGTACTCTACTGTATTTTCACTTTACAAAGTCTGATCAGACTTCTGCCTTTAGCAGAAGTCTGATCAGCATCATGGACAGCCGGAAGCCTGTGAAGGCGTCCGGTTGCCATGGTAACCATCACTCGCTGCCACAACAGAACAGCAGGTGATGGGGAGGGAGAGGGGCCCCCTCTCTCTGTGATCCCATCAAGAATCGGGGGCTGAAAAGGCACAGCAGCCCCCGATGACACTCTGCTTGCTAACCACTCAGCCATCCTGGAAATGAGAGGGGGCCCCCCCAGCACCACCCGCACCTTCCCCCTGCACAGCCCGCCGGCAGATAACAATGAGACCTGCAGGGGGGTTAAAAACGAAAATATTGGTCATTTTGAAGTTTATGATCCCTGCGGTCACTGATCAGGATCAGAAACTTCTGAAATAGTTGCAAACCGCAGGTCTGAGTTGACCTGCGGTTTGCAACTATCGCCGATACGGGGGGGCGGGTCACAGGACCCCCCTTGGCATTGTCCCAGGGTGCCTGCTGAATAATTTCGGAAATACACAGGGCGTACAGGTACGTCAAATGTCCTTAAGTACCAGGACATCAGGGCGTATCTGTACGCCCTGTGTCCTTAAGAGGTTATGGACTATCCACAGATTTTTTATGATGTTTAGATCAGGGGACTGTGAGGGCCATAGTAAAATCTTCAGCTTGCATCTTTTGTGGTAGTCTATTGTGGATTTTTGAGCTGTGTTTAGGAACATTATGCATTTGTAGACATTTGTAGCCATCCTCTTTTCAACTTTATATTTTTTACAGTTGGTGTTATGTTTGCTTTCAGAATTCAATGGAATTTAATTGAATCCACTCTTCCCTCTACACGTAAATTGTTTCCTGTGCTATTGGCTGCAACACAACCCCAAAGCATGATTGATTTACCTCAATGCTTAATGATTGGAGAGGTGTTCTTTTCATGAAATTCTATGCCCTTTTTTCTCCAAACATACCTTTGCTCACTGTGACCAAAGAGTTCTATTTTAACCTCATTGGTCCACAGGACTTGTTTCCAAAATGCATCAGCCTTGTTTAGATGTTCTTTTGAAAACTCCTGATGCTGAATTTTGTGGTGAGGGCACAGGTGAGTTTTTCTTCTGATGACTCCTCCGTAAAGGCCATACTTGTGCAGAACAATGTACCACAACTCCAGAGTCTGCTAAAACTTCCTGAAGGTCTTTTACAGCCAAACCTGTGTGTAGGGGCGTGAGAGATTGAGCGTGTGAAATAGATCAACCCTTAGTAGTCGAACCCAGGTCACGTGACAGGGCGGTTCCTGTACGTGAGAGTGACCTCAATACAGGGAGACCGCAGCAAGGAGATATAACTGCATGGAGACATCACTACAAGATGACACCAATGTTTTACCTGGTGACCACACAGAAAGGGCAGATGGAAAACCCCAGGTCAGATGCATAGTTCCTGCTCCCAGCAAAGCTGAAGACAGCCCAACCCCAGGCACACAGCTACCAGGTATTAGATCGGCTGTGCACTGAGAGGACACCTGGAAACCACATCCAGACCAGGGAACATTATCCCCACATGAATCAAGGCAAACAAGAACATAGAGCATCCATATACATAGGTCCGCATTCACACACCAAAGACCACAGACTGCTGCATTACACAAACCAGCAAGCATGGGAACCGCCCACAGCCAACACAGAGTGCATGTGGCCAGCCTGCACATCAGAAGTGTCAGGAACTACACAGTGATATGAACACGGGGGAGCATGCATGCAAAAGCCACACGCACTTCATACGTTTCAAGGGCTTTTATCGACAATTGCATGACATTTATACAAAGAGTCAGTATTTGCAGTGTTGGCCCTTCTTTTTCAGGACCTCTGCAATTCGACTGTGCATGCTCTCAATCAACTTCTAGGCTAATTCCTGACTGATAGCAACCCATTCTTTCATAATCACTTCTTGGAGTTTGCCAGAATTAGTGGGTTTTTGTTTGTCCACCCGCCTCTTGAGGATTGACCACAAGTTCTCAATGGGATTAAGATCTGGGGAGTTTCCAGGCCATGGACCCAAAATGTCAACGTTTTGGTCCCCGAGCCACTTAGTTATCACTTTTGCCTTATGGCACGGTGCTCCATCGTGCTGGAAAATGCATTGTTCTTCACCAAACTATTGTTGGATTGTTGGAAGAAGTTGCTGTTGGAGGGTGTTTTAGTACCATTCTTTATTCATGGCTGTGTTTTTGGGCAAAATTGTGGGTGAGCCCACTCCCTTGGATAAGAAGCAACACCACACATTAATGGTCTCAGGATGCTTTACTGTTGGGATGACACAGGACTGATGGTAGCGCTCACCTTTTCTTCTCCGGACAAGCCTTTTTCTTGATGCCCCAAACAATCGGAAAGAGGCTTCATCGGAGAATATGACTTTGCCCCAGTCCTCAGCAGTCCATTCACCATATTTTCTGCAGAATATCAATCTGTCCCTGATGTTTTTTTTGGGAGAGAAGTGGCTTATTTTCTGCCCTTCTTGATACCAGGCCATCTTCTAAAAGTATTCGCCTCACTGTGCGTGCAGATGCGCTCACACCTGCCTGCTGCCATTCCTGAGCAAGCTCTGCACTGGTGGCACTCCGATCCCGCAGCTGAATCCTCTTTAGGAGACGATCCTGGCGCTTGCTGGACTTTCTTGGACGCCCTGAAGCCTTCTTAACAAGAATTGAACCTCTTTCCTTAAAGTTCTTGATGATCCTATAAATTGTTGATTGAGGTGCAATCTTAGTAGCCACAATATCCTTGCCTGTGAAGCCATTTTTATGCAACGCAATAATGGCTGCACGCGTTTCTTTGCAGGTCACCATGGTTAACAATGGAAGAACAATGATTTCAAGCATCACCCTCCTTTTAACAGGTCAAGTCTGCCATTTTAACCCAATCAGCCTGACATAATGATCTCCAGCCTTGTGCTCGTCAACATTTTCACCTGAGTTAACAAGACGATTACTGAAATGATCTCAGCAGGTCCTTTAATGACAGCAATGAAATGCAGTGGAAAGTTTTTTTGGGGATTAAGTTAATTTTCATGGCAAAGAAGGACTATGCAATTCATCTGATCACTCTTCATAACATTCTGGAGTATATGCAAATTGCTATTATAAAAACTTAAGCAGCAACTTTTCCAATTTCCAATATTTATGTAATTCTCAAAACTTTTGGCCACAACATTACATGTAGCATAAAGCAGCCAGCCTACACAGGAATAGCCTGCAGCCAGTACTCCAGAGCAGTGATGGCCAGTTTGCATTGTTTGCCCGCGAACATATGCAGACTGCCATCTTTTTTCACAAGTCCGGCGAGGCACAGGTAAGCCCTTACCTGTGCCTCGAGCCGGTCTGAAAACAAATGCGGTCACTGGAAGCAGGCAGTTCCGAGAACAGCCCGATGAAGGCCCCCGGTGGCTGTTCTCGGAACTGCCTGCTCCCTCTGACCGCACTTGTTTTCAGACCGGCTCGCGCACACAGGTAAGGGCTTACCTGTGCCTCGCCGGACTTGTGAAAAAAGATGGCAGCCCGCATATGTTCGCGGGCGAACAATGCGAACTGGCCATCACTGCTCCAGAGAAACTAAAGTGAGTACAGGGCAACCAGTGAACTGTACTGTGACACATTGCCTTTAAATAACCTTCCCTTCCCTCTGCTCCCTTTTAACAGCACTGCAACACAACGTTTCACTGCCACAACGCTCACACCTATGATAGGATCTTCCTGTGTCTATACTAACACTGACAGCTCCTCCTGCGAACTGGCATCCAGGAAACTATTGCAATGGACCAGGATACGGGTTGTTAAAGTTCTGTATTTGTTGTGATGCCAATTGCAGCATGCGCAGGGTACTACCCCAGGGGCCTTCCAAGGTGTTATAACGCACGTCAAGATTAGGAATGCAGAGTGGTGTAATGACTAACT